>NC_054396.1:5924184-6233641 GCF_017976425.1 Toxotes jaculatrix | reverse complement strand
TCCAGGCAGCTGGCATGGGTCAAGAGGCTGTGCTCCGGACGGAGCAGAGAAAGATGTTTGATCATGGAGAGCAACATTTCATTATGTGGCTTTTTGGAGCAGATGTTGCCAGAACTGGCTGACAGGCCCAACTAGTGTCTCAGTGAGCTACAAATGGTATCAGAGCTCAACACTGCTGAGATGATTTATATGATCAGCTGATCCCACATACAAATGTTGTCACCTTCACCAGGAATACAGCAGTGATTCAGTGTTAAAACTGTTCAAAGTGTTATGCTGGCGAGTTAGCTTTCAAGATATTTGTGTTTGCTTTGGTCGGGATATGGACATGTTTTCTAAATATGTGGGAAATATTCATTTATGATACATTTTAAAATGGATTAACACAGACTAATGTGACCTGTCTAATTTTTTCAAGTGGGAATCAATGGGCTCGTTGCTGAGTGCCATAGAAAGCCCGTGGAGGTCACAAAGCATTAAGAGGTAGACCAAGACATTGTTGGTTTAGAGCAGTTTCATGGGATCTGTTGCCAGACTTATCCTTTAAAGGTACAGTTCACCAAATTCACAAAAAACAAACTGGTAATTTTTAGACATACAGACAGCAAAGGTTTTGTTTGGCAAGGTTTTGAGACTTCTGCCGCCACCCTAATGTGGAGATGAACAGAATTTTATGTTTTGCCACACAAAGCACTGAAAAATTGACATTTGTAAAAATCGCACCAATGACCGTTCTTGAGAAACGTTTTTTTTTTTATTGAAAACTGTTGACATTGAGGTCTGTGGATTATCTAGAGTTACAGGGACATTGTTTGTGGCAGGACATGTCAGTGTTGGGTTTTTAAAATGTGATTCTTCGATGTTGTAAGCACCACAAGTTAAATACCATCCATTCTCAGCAATAATCGCAACAATCTCAACAAACAAAACCAAAACTATCACCATGACTACATTCACCACAAAAGAGAAATATGTGTCACTAGTTTGGGTGAACTGACCTATTAACTAGTTGTATGAGTACCAGGTTAATGTTTAGCATGTTTCCTGGCTTAGGTTAAACATCCTGTTCAGTGACATGAGGAGAAGAAGCTGACAGTGTTTATTTGAGTTGCTTTCACAGTGTTTTTTTTTAAGTCTTGTTCCAGAGAACACAAGGCGTGTATGACAAAGCATTCGGGTAGTTTCTCAACTACCAATTAAAAACCTGCATGGCCCACTTCATACTGTAATTATAACTGCCATGGTAGCCATTATTCATAATGTAAACATCCAAGCAACTGTGCTTTAAGCATAATTTGTCCAGTGACACAATGGTCAAAGAAAATATTTGATCTACTGTATTTGCTCTGCAGTTTGCTCACAATATCCAACAAGGATATTACTGGTAACTGTAACTAGAGCACACCTGAGGTAACCCAACAAAACACTAGCACTAAGGCTAAATGGGCAGATAGTGCTGTTATCCATGAGGCAGATTTTTACTGTCATCAGAGACATATTGTTTCCCACGCATCTGTCCTGTGCAGCCTCAAGATGAAATGCTGTGTAAAAGGTGCCATAAGAATGTCAGCGGAGATTAATCACACTTATCCCTGATCAGTGGTGACATTCCTAACCGGGTCACCTGTAAAAAAGATGACTTTAGAGCTGAAATAGTCCAGGCCTCTCTCGAGGTGAGATCCAGCGCTGAGAAATATCCCACAATCACATGAGAGAAACCAGAGAAAAGAACATGAGCTGCTGCTGAATCACAGAACAGAACAGAACAATTGGTTTTTATGATGATGAGATGATTTTGGTTGTTTGCTTCATGACTGATGTGTGTGTGTGTGTGTGTGTGTGTGTGTGTGTGTGTGTGTGTGTGTGTGTGTGTGTACTTGCACAGCAGATGGAACTGAAGTATTGTTAGTGGTTAACCTCAGTCATTTGTGTTTATCCTTTTCAGAGTTTAAGTTCAGCTTCCCCAGACTGACACTAAATAAACTCCTGCCAGGAGATGGGGGATAGTCTGTATTTTATTTTCCAGTAATTAGGTTTGCTCTTATAAATTATCAGGTCATTTCTGAAAATAGCTTCTCCTATGTTCTCTCTTCTTCCTCACCTATTTTCCTATTTATGATGGCAGCAAAGCACATTATTCAGAGGTCAGGAGGTTCAGAGGTATCTCATACAGAGGATGGCAGTGAGGCGTCTGTACCAGCTGAACTCAGATTAACAGTCAGCCATCATGGAGAAATTCAGAGTACCCCCGTTTCTGGACCCTTTCCTTTTCTCTGTCTCCAGGCTTCTTAACTTTTCAGAGAACAGAGTTCTGTCTCAAAGTTGAGCAGCTCAGGCCAAGGATTTTCCTTAACCTCTTTTGAGAAATGGACCGCGGGGTGAATTCATAAAAGAGCAGTCTGTTGGACAATTTGTCTTTTGACAGGAGGGAACATTGGAAGCCACCAGAGGGTGGTCAGCGGTGAGTGGCACAGGCGTGCCTGGGGCGGTACCTGCAGGCCATTCTTCCTCATGATTTGTCCTGAACAAGGAGAGGAGGGAGCGGCTGCACGGGCCGCCATCTGGCCTCGACCGGGGAATTGGGTGGTGAGGTGCGCGTTCGGTGTCAGTACGGCTCCATCAGGGCTGTTTGCGAACAGATGTTCTGTGGTGTGTTCGCTCCAGCATGGCTCAGGAGGGAAGACGTGTCTATCAGTGGCTGGAGGCTTTCAGGGGAGCAGCAGACTTTGACCTTGAGCCTGCCGCATGTCAATCGCTGTCTCTTAAAGCCCTGTGAGACTGCCCAGCACTGCCCTGTTTTGTTAACAAATAGAAAATTCTACAAACACAGAACAGTTTAATTTCTGATATGCATATCTTAATAAAAGTTCAATCCTCAATTTGCAAAATGTAGCACCAATTAGTTTTTTTTTTTCAGGCAGGGATCAGTTTTTGTATTATGCTACCTCATGAACAGAGGACAGTGTAAAATGCAAGGACAAGAGTATCCATATCCTCTGTCTCCATCATCCGGATCTCAGCAATCAATAAGCGTTTAATCAGTCAATTATATGGCACTAATTTAACAGCCTGCAGGTAGAGCCATCTCCGAGCACTTCCCCATGAAAATACAGGCCATAGGAAATTTATCTTTTGGAAAAAATGTCAGAGCAGAAAATGAAGTTTTAAATGGGAGGGATGTGGAAGGATGTCTGCAACATGTCGTCCATGTTTAGAGATAGCGAGGACAGACCAGAGCGCTGCAGTTTTGGGCAAAGGGTTACAAAGAAGATTATGTACGAGCAGGAAAGATTGGAGTTTGGAATTATCAAAATCTTGTAGAGAACGTGCAGAAAGGGAAGATGCCCCATGGTAGAACTGATCCGCAAATAACAGTTCTGCAGACAGGCTTTTTTCATCAGACAATTTGTGTGAAGAAAAAAAAAAAGGAAGCTATGGTCTTGATAGTGAAGGGAATATTTTAACATTCTTGATAGGGATTCCACTGGAAAAGGTCTGAGAAGCAGCCATGTTGTTACAGCTTTTCTCTCAGTGTCCATGGTGAGCGATGCCCACAGTTGGCTGATTATTTATTAAACAAATATTCCTGCCTTCTCACTGACATCAGACATATTTACAAAACTGAGCTCTGCATGGCAACAAAACTGTTTATTTGTTCATAAACTAAAAGCTAATGTTTTATTTATGGGCAGTGATTAGAGAAAGCCGCGGTGAATTGATGTTTAGCAAATAGAGAACAGAAACAAGAAGCCCAACATAATAGCAGGCAGTTTGCTGGAGACCTGGCTTCTAATTTCTGGTGTCAATATTTGAATTGTTCAGGGGAAGCATTATGGACATGGGGTTGGTGTTGGAGAGTACTGTCGAGCTCCTCACTCACCTATAAAAACTAACATCTGTTGAAGCATACATTAAGTTTGAAAATAACTGTACAGAGATCACCGGGTAAAGTACAGTCTACCAGATGTCGTTTTAAAAGTGCCAGATGGAACAATGAAAGCGGGATTGGAAATTAAAAAGCGCTGTGAAAGGTCAGATCAATTAAGAAAGCTGCGTTGGCTGCCATATGACAATTAAGGCAAGTTTAAAGCACTTGAGCTAACAGGGCAGCAGAGTGAGTGGCCGTCGCGGGGAGGAACTTCTTGGGGGCATGGAAACGTCCGCATGCAGGACGGGGGAGCTTCCTGGACTGAAGTGCATTTACACTAGGTCAAGGTTAATGACCCGCGCAGATAAACCTGATAGAACGCCTCACAGCGCTGCTCACGACCTTTGTCCATCAGTATTAAGGAGCCAATAAATTACAGCTGTGACTTTAAGTGACATTGAAATTTACTCTGCTCTAATGAGAGAAAGAAAGAGAGAGAAAGAGAGACAGCAGAGAGGGACAGAGACGTTATGAGAAGACAATGCACTTAATGTGGAGGTTTGTTTTCAGACAGAAACCATTTATTTCCGAAACATTTTCCACTTCATACAAAACCTAATAAGCCTGATTTTCCCCTCATGTAACTCATGATTCCCACATGATATCAGACTCAGTTTTCTTAAAAAGCACCTCCTTTACTCCATCAAACTCTATTTTGCATCTTGAAACCAAGCTACAACAGGTACCCTGCCTCTGCTGTCCCAGATGGCCTGCCAGCTCCCCTCCACACCCATGAGTGCACATGAACCACAAGGGGGCAATATTTGCATTGTTTGTCTGCATCCTCCCCAGGCGCACACACTGATTTACATTTATGTTTTGCATTTGCACATTTGGATCAAGTACAGTTTAGCTGTTCATTTACATTGCACCATGTTAACAGAAACCATGATAAGCTGTTTCCTGTAGCGACAACAGCTCACACTGTCTGACTAACAGGACCACAGGCTCTTTATGTTACAATTTACAGGCAATAATAATTTACAGACTAAAACAGCCGCTTTCTCTTTTATATCCAGTGCTTATCTGTACTTTTGGAAAATTTCACCAGAGCAACATCTGTTGTCTTGCTCTGCTCCGGTTTCCTTTGAACTGTGGATTAACAAGCCATTGTTCTAAGTGGTCAAGCATGCAGTGTTACAGCTTGGTACAAAACACTGAGAGGCAGGAGATCTTTTCTGCACTTAAACACTCCGAACAAGACCATTTAGGAAATTCTTACACAATTTGTTCAGTTGATTCTTCCAAAGTTCTGCTGTAAGCACTTTTGCAGTGTGCAAACGGAATTATTCATCGCGTTAACGATAACATAAATGCAGCGGCGACAGAATTTAATGCACCCATGGAGATTACCTTTATTTACTCATGAAAAAGAATACACTGAACTACTTTTTGCAAAGCAGGATCTCTCTAAAATGATTCTTTTGAACTCTGTCCCTAGTACACTGAGAAGGATATATGTTAGGTCTGCTAATATCTCAATTTGCATGTCCTTAAAATACAGTTTTAATTATAGATAAGCCGAACCTGTGATAGCACCATCTCTACAGTTATGGCACACTCGCTGTGCGTTGTTAGTCTAGAATTTTTATAGATTAATGTTAATAGTGTTTTCTTCAGGAAGATAAGATGTTTTTTTGTTTGTTTGTTTTTTTTTTAAAAGTACTGAATTAATAAGTGGAGGTAATCGATAAAAATTCTAGTCTTCTCTTTTCCTTTCCAGTCGCACTCTGCATTTTCTCTTGGAAGCTGTTAACATAAACTGTAGCTTTGCCATCTATAAAAAGGTCAGTGTTTAATCCTGGCAGCAGGTGGATCACCTCCAGCTCCGTATGCACCAACTGTAACTGCACACTGGGCTCTGACTGGGCCTCCTCTCCCAGTGTTTTTTCTCCATTGATTGTTGGGCCACTCCACTGGAATGTGGGAATTAATTAGACAATTTGTATAATGGACTTAGGCACATAAAGACACGCAGGGCTCGCCAGAGTGGCGGCATCCTGCAGCTCCCATTGTCCTTGAGGAACTCTCATCCAGATGTTCAAACGGATTGGAGGCTGACCCCTCACCCGCTCCTAATTATCATCTGAATGACAACATGGCCCAGATCAATAGTTCCCAGTCGCAGTTTGAAGATCACAGATAAGAAACCACCTTGTTGTAAGAGAGAAAATGCTAATGTAATTAATGTTCAATAATCCTCTGGCAAAAGATCTGTGTGTGGATATTAATGCCGGATATTTACTCCAAACACGGCAACCTGGCAAACAAGGTTTTAAAGGTTTTCAGAGCCAGTTTGAGCGGCCCGGCTGCTGCTCACAGCACACTGGTGTGAAAGAGTGAAACAGAGGAGACTTCCTGTTGAGAGTGCAACTCATGATGAGGTCAATGGGACTCTGTAGAGCGGTGTCAGACTCCCTCACTGCCCTCCCTGTGTTGTTGGTGCATGCGTGTGGCCACTGTACTGTTGTAGATGCACACTGCAGGCAGCTCTGCTGTCATCGCTCACACACTGTTTAATTACACTTTATGATAACAACACCATAATGTGTATTCTCTTAGGAGGTATTTTAACCCTTCACTATCCAGTTTTCCTCCTTTTTCACCCTCTAGTAGTTGAGTTTGTAAAAAGTAGGCCTATATTCTGTATCAGTGTGATCCAAATAGTGATAGAATATATTTAAGTACATTTACTCAGTGATTCTACTGTAAGTACAGTTTTGAGGTTTTTGTATTTCATTTAAGTATTTAATTGTTTGCACACTAGTCTACTCTCTAGTACATTCATCAGACTGGCAAAAGTATATGTTACTTTACAGATTAAAGGAAAGCTTGACAGTACATTGACAGAGTTTCTGGTCGCTGTTATTGATCTTTTTGTCCACATGGACTGTGAATCGAGCCCTTCCTTAAGAAATTTCTATTAAGGTGATCAGGGACAAAATCCACAGCTGTTGTTCTGTGTAAAAATACATTGTGAAGTTAAAAGTTAAAAAGTTAAAATGAGTCTTCAGCGGTCTGAGATAAACAAATCATTTGGGTATTTTCCAAAGTCACAGTTTTTATAGTGCGGATGATACTTCTTTACTGTCGCTTAAAGCGACTGTAATAGATATATTTTCATATAATTAATGGATCAAACACTCATAGTGAGGAAACCACAGAAAATTATCACCAAAGAAACAGTGTGGCACGTAAATCCCTGTAAAATGTTGAATTGTCATGTGTATATTCCAGTGTTTTTTCCGAACTGAACAAACAAGATATCAAGATATCTGAGCAAAGAGGCAGCCTAGCTGTTTCTCTGTTTCCGGTCTCTGCGCTACGCTAAGCTAACCAGCTACTGGCTGTAGCTTCACATTTAGCCCACAGACATGAGAGTGGTATTGATGTTCTCATTTAACCCTCGTCAAGAAACCAAATGAGCACATTTATGTCAAATTAGCGCTTTAAAGGAGAACTGTAATGATCAAAGTCTGTTTCTGGTCTGGAGGAGTACTACTGCATTTATGAAAAAAAAATGTACAAAGTCAATCTGATGATTTGCCTCAAGTGATGTCACCTGAGGCAATGTCAGTGGTTGAAAACTACAAGTTTGAAAATGAAAAAAAAAATCTGGTAGTGTCATTTCTGCTTGAGCTTAGTGACTCAAGGCTACATTAGCTGCTAATAGCAAAACACACCTGAATATCTGACTAAATGGCAGTGGTTGAGTTGTATTGTGGGTAATGTAGGCATGAGGCTTTGACAAATAAGAATAATGAGTGGAATTAAACAGATGACACTGTATCTCTGGTCCTGCTACATTGATTTTGATACTTTTTTTTTTTTCAAAAGGTACATGGCGAGTCTGCTAATGTTATTGGAGTGCAATGCTAAATTGGTGGAGTACTCTTTTAGAGAACTGCTAATTAAAATGGTGTCATTCACTCACCAAAACTGTGGGACACCGCACCCTCAAAACTTACAATGAGACATCTTTAAACTGGAACAAAATGTGACAAATGCCTGGGGGTGGACTGCAAAAACGCACAATTAAAATATCAAATGATGTGTTTTTGCTATCAAATAATGTGGACTATAAATAGTGCTGCAGCATGTCACACTAACATCCTAATATAAAGACACTCTGCTGCTCTCTGTATCTTTCTTTTCAGTCTTAAGCCCAACAGCCGAGCTGCACTACTGCGCCACTGTCCTGCAGCTGCTAATGACACTGACCTCCTGATGACACAGATACCTATCCTCTGTCCTGCCTTCTTCCTCTTCAGGGTGTGTATTTCTCTTCTGATGTCGACTCAGCCGCCACCTGCCACAGCTTACGACTGACTGAGCTCATGATTAACTTAATATTTTTTTTTATCTTCTGAACCTCTGCTCACAACAATGCTTCCCACTGAGGCAATAACAATTTCTCTGAGAAGTTGCACTCCTCATGATTCAAAATCATAAACCCAGCATGTGTCAGTGAGGATCCCGTGCCTGATTTTTGCAAAGATGAATAAAACAGGTTGCAGGGAAATAGGCAGAGATGTCCAATTAAAGAAATTGTTATTGTGAAATAGCGCTGGATCTCATCGGGATTTTGCTTCAGTAACTATCCCATTCCAGTTTAAATGATCTATATGAGCAGTGAAGAGAGGAGGGAAGGGATGTTTATATGTGTGTGGGAGGGTGTGTTCGTCACAAGATGGAGAGAGATAGAGCAATACAATTTATTCCTTAAGTGAGGTAAAGGCCATATTGCCTACCATTAACAGAGCAGAACGTCGGCACGGGCTGATAATTAAGTAATCCATGAGAGCATGAGCAATATAGGACAATCACTAACATCCTCTGCTCCTTTGCCACATCAAGCCACTCGCCGTTTTTTTCTCCAACATCATTTTAGATTATGCTGGAAAATATTATTGCATTGTGATTTGAAACTGCTGCTATAGAGGAAAATGTTCTGCTCGCAGCTCCAAACTAATGATTCCAGTGAGATGAACTCATTTCGAAGACGTGTGTCGCCTGTCACACTTTTCTGATTTGCAAAGTTTAGGTTAATGTTCAGATGAACAAGAGAAAGTTGTTGGTTGGTTTTTGGTCTTTGTTTTTTTTTTTTTTTTTTGTTTTTATGTTGGCATTGTCTGGAGTGACACATTATTTAAAGTGTGGGCCTGCATGAATGATTCATAAAGCAATACTAATGTATGCATCACCCTGACTTAATTTACATGTAATTCTATAAGTATGAGTTGTTCTGGTTTGGAAACAACTCCTGAGCATGTGTGCACTGAAATAATATAGATTTTTCTGCCTTTTAATTCAAACATTCAGAGAAAATAACTTGTGTGACGCCACAGAACAGTGTTTTTATGACAATATTAGTGAAACACCATCTCATCAACTGACTTCCCAAATAATATTTCATTGATTTTCAAGACATTAGATGATAATTTATGTGTTTTTAAGGGAATTTAGCTTAAAATTACACTGTTTTATCAACTTATCAACAGCACTGGTAACAACTGGCAAATCAACATTGCAGTGAGTCTGAAAAACGCATTTTACAAAGAAACTTTGTTGTTGGTAAAACTGTGTATGTGTCGTGTGTAAATCCACAATACAAACCACATCCTTGTGCTTCTTCTGCTTCTAAACTGTTCTGTGACAGTTCTCGCCCATCAGTGATTTCAGAGCAGGTGTTTTACCTTTGACAGATGATAAAAAACCAAAACCTGCTGTAGTGTAACATCACTGATTTACTCTGTAGAAAAAAATATGTGTTTCAGTCATTAACTATTAACTTTGTAAGCTTTCATTCATCTCAGAAAACATTTTACTTATCATCATACTTTTCAATGTTTCACTGGTCTGAAATACGGGATTTTTTTCCCCCATATTTCAGACCACATCTATATCTTATATTTATCTTCATATTTTACCTATATTATTCCACACCATGTAACTTGTCTTCAGCCATATGCTCCAGTGTCAAATGATCATTTTAAGACCCTTTCAAGACCCTCATCAGTTTAGTTATTGTGCAGTGAGATGGAAATGACAGGGACCCCAAGACATCATAGGAGCTATTTTATACAAAACACTAGAACATCTTTTTTGCTGATTGTTATATTTGTAGTGTTTGTTAGTTTTGTTTTTCATTTCCAACATGATCAGGTGATGCATAAATGAGGACAGCTGAGTAATCATCCATGCTGTATACAAGGTCTGTCTGCATGACAATTAACTATAAAATTATTTAATACTGTGTTTTTTGTCAGTCTCTCCGTTTGTTTTTGCGAGCTGTTTGCTTCTTTCACTTGTGGAAAAATGGACATTTCAGCTTGCATTTCATCATGTTGGTCCAGTGGCTGCTGAAATATTTATCCAGATTGCAATTTACAACAATCCACAATTTATGGCAGCAGTCTGTATCATCCATCTCCACACTCGTCCAAATGCATTTCCTTTGTTTCTTAAAAGAAATTGAATCATGGGAGGTTTAGGACAAGACTCTTCAATTTTTTTTCCTCGCTCCCTAACAAACGGTAACATTTTAATTCTTGCTTTCATCCCTCAAGACGGAAAATACAATTTCATGATCACCTCGCTGCTAGAGCCATGTTTAATAATTCCCAATTATGCAGCCAGGCACCTAGTCCACAGCATGAGCCCCACCATGCAGCCTGAACAGCAGCTGGCCCGCTGCTCTGTGTGTGTTCAGTCACCTTGATATCATCGATGAGCATGTTCCCCCATCTTAGCAGGTTACAACGCCGGGACCTATGCTGTTGTATTAATAATACAGCATGGTATTGTCCAGGAGGGAGTTTACTCTGTGTCTCCGGCTGCAGCCTCTTTTCTCCAATTTGTTACGCAGTTTACCCAAACATGGAGCGTGGAGCGTTTCAGGTCCTGCATGTGGTGAGTGCAGTGACGCACAGGGACTACTCTCACTTATTGTGAATATATACAAGGAGTGAGAGATGGCTTTGAAAATGTCTGCATTTACAAGAAATGAGGTTTTTCCTCATTTCAGCTGTTTTCAGCGCATACATTCCTCCACAGTGACTAATGTGGGGGCTCTATTCTGAAGAGCTGGAAAACTTGAAAAGATGAGACACATTTTTAGTAGCATTCAAGCGGGTGCAGTTTGTATAAGTAGAAGTATTATATGCTTTTTGTGTTACATTTTGAACTGCAAAGTGATGCCGTTGCTGAGGACACCCTAAGAGGAGATTTTAGTTGCTGAATTATCTGACTGACATTTGCCTGTGGATAAAACATGCTGAAACATGCTGAAATGACAGACTTGAGAACATTATTCAAACTAAACAGCCAGTGGAAGGTCAGTTTGGTCAAAAGTCCATGTTAGTTTTAGTTATACTCAGTTAACCATTTTTATTTTTTGGCAGTTTTTAGTTGACTGAAACTCATTCATTTTAGTTGTAGAACTTCAAGTTTGGTTTTAGTCGAACGCAAAACTTGAAATTTTAGTCATCAAAGACCAGCTAACCAAAAAAGCTGTGAACTTTAGTCTTATTTTAGTCAAGGCCAAGAATGAGCATTTTTCGTTCAAGTTAACAGAAGTTAGTTAAGAAGTAAAGTATTACACAACTTATCGTTAATGTTCCCTCAGTTTCACCCTGAGGTGTCACTTTGTGTTTGTACTATTCTTCCCTGCTAATTTGTAGCCACAGGGCTTCTGTCCCAACATTACAACCCCGTTTCCTAGAAATCACATTAATATACAACTAAACCGCAACAGCAAATACACTTTGTAGAGAATGTAATCACTGGCTGCGTTACATTCAGAGGCAATGTTTGAGTCCTGTCTGTGGTTTAGGCAATAAAAGCGTTTTTATTAAGATCTAAGATTTGGGAAAGATTTGGTTTTGGATTAATGTAAATAAACACGTGTTTGAAGTCACTGTGAACTTTTAACAAAACATTTGCTGTTGTAGTTCAGCAGTATAGAGTCCGGTTCGAACAACAACGTTACGGCACATTAACTTTTTCTCTCCTTGGCATTATGATATATTTGAAGTATTTCCAAATGTTGACCTACTTATTCTGACCCAGCCCTGCTGTTGCTGTCATGTACTTTTCCCATCACCGTCGGACATTGGCCAAGCTCCTACAGCCGTAGGGTGCAGCAAGCTCCAGAGACGGCTGGTGTGCAAAGTGACTGGGAAGATGATTCTGGCAGAAGAGAAATGTGCAGCCAACCAATGAGAAGAAGGTGAAGGTAATCTCTCGATGTTTCGTATGTTAGATCTTGTGTGATCACTGATAGCTAAAACAAAAAATAACTATTCATGGACTCATCTAGACAAATAAAGAAATTTGATTTCAAAAATAAAATAACAAACATTTACAGTTGGTTATTGCATTGAGACCTTCTACAGCCGATAATGATATCAGTGACCAACAAGCAGTCAAACTCATTAACTCTCACAGTTGCTGCAGAAGATTGGGGGAGGGTGTGTTTTGCTGTCGTGTTTGAAAATGTTTTTCTTTACTCAGTGTGTCTTCTGCATTTCCTTCCTGTTCTTTGTTCCTCCTCTAAACATATCTCTAAGTCTCTAAGCCCTGGGTGTCGCAACGGGACGCTCTCTCACCCTCCAGCAACACTTTATATCAGACTATTGCCTCAGTGCATGTTGTGTAACGCTACAGTACATCATCAGTTTGTGGTTTTGCTGTTTTGTTTCATACTTTTGTAGTTGGTGGGTACAGAGCAAACTGAATCTTAGCCAGTAAACCAGAATTTCTGCTATGCTTTTCTTGTTTTTCCAAATCAATACCAGCTTAGTCTTAATGCATGAGTCCTAATGAATGGAAGGGTATGCGGAGAAGAGGGATGGAGGTGGGAGACATGACAAAAAAAAAAAAACCCACCTGAACACACACACACACACACACATGCAATGTCAGGGCCTGAGGATCATTACTTTACACAGTGAAGCTATTCAGGAATGAAAATATCTCACTGTGACTGGCCAGTTATGACACAATACAGTTCAGTACTTTATTTTTTTAGGCTTTCTTTCTTTTTCTTTTTTCTCTCTTTTTTTCCCTTTGCATGTCACCTTTAATACCACACTCCCTCTCCATATGGAAGCAAGCTTAAAATTAGTGATTGCAGGTTATGTGGAGGTCAAAAGTCTGATCAGAACCATGTGTTGTGAACATTATGTGTACATTTTTCGCGTCAGTCCTCATGGAAATCAATCCTTGCAGTGACCCACCCATGTGCTCTTAAAAATTGTGGAGCATATTTATGAGCTTACTGTACACTCACATGGCATAAAATCACGGAGGGCACGAAAAGTATTGTTCACTAACATGTAGGCTGAAATACTGAAGAAACACGCCTGAGGGTGCTCAACTTTTAAACTGTAGCCGCTTGTATACGGCCTGTTCAAGGTTTGAATTTTGGGCCTTTCTGTATTAAAGGTACGAACATAGAATTGGGGGCCATCGTTGTTCCGGCATTAAGCCGCCATCAGAGGTACTCACAGAGCCAGATTGACATCTGTGTAAAACGAAGAGGCTAAAAAAATCACACATTATGCTTCAGTGTAAACAAGCAAAGCCGGCATTATGAGAGGATTTCTTAACAGCAATTTAGCAGGATCTCTGTTTAAAAGAGGCTTTTGTATTGCTCTGCTTGCATCTGTTTCCTCCATCATTTACAGCGTGATGTTTATTGTCTAATATTGCTTGTCAAAACCTGCAGGGATTGGATGACATTTTTCATTTAGAGTGTCATTTCACTCATGTTCCCTTAAAAAAAGATCTTTAACATAAAACCAAAACTGTATTTGTCGCAGAGCGCTGGAGCACAGTGTGTGTAGAAAACAAGAAAGTGATGGTGTGCAGTGTGTGTGTGTGTGTGTGTGTGTGCGTGTGTGTGTGTGTGTGTGTGTGTACATGAGGTCAAGGGTGTGTGTACGTGCTTAGGCATGTGTGAGCGTGTGCTCCTTGTTGTGTACCGGTGTGCGGGGCCATGCAGTCCTCTTCAAAGCAGTCTCTCTCCATATGGTGTTGTGTGCTATGTGCAGGTCAACTTGCAGCACAACTCTTGAGAGGGGGATTTTCTCTCTGCCCATTGTCTGTCCACAGAGCCTGCGGAGAGAGCCTGCCGCTTTCAGGGCATCGCTGTCGGCCCCCCTAATATGGCAAATGAATGCATGAGCGAATACAAGGGTGAATAACTGAATGAATAACCAAAGACGATTTACATAATTGCACATAGGATATGTCTTTTCTAATGTTTGAACTGCTATTTGCATATTCACACTCTATAGAAATTATTCAGACGATACTGTAGATCCATCATGTAAATACAACTCCTTTGAATTAACGGAAAAAGAGGGAAAAAAATAACTCAAACAATAATAATGTTAATGATGCTTTATGCCCTGAGGGAAGCTCTCCTCCCAGCCTCTAGAGCAATTGCTGTCAGAATTTCAGTTATGACATGTTTGCTTAGCAGGTAAATATCAGAGAGTAAGAAAAAAGAAAGAAAGAAAGAAAAAAGAACTCTTTTATCCTTTTTTTCTTCTCTTTTTTCTTCTTTGCCCGCAGCATTGATGTGAGTTTGAGCAAACCATCCATTTTATCCATTTCAAATGTCAAAGGGTCTTTGTTTCACACATGTGATCACAGTTTGCAGAAACTCCCTGCAAATTGTCGCCACTGTCTTATTGCATCATTTGAAGTGCTATTTTCCCTCATGTCACCCTCCTTTGTGATCAAGATAGACATGGGGTTTATGCGTGCCGACATCTTTTGAACTATTCAAAAGCGCCACTATCACTCCACGTTCCTTTTGTTGTTGTTTTAGGGGATAAGAGGACAGTTAACCTTCACATCGCTTGCTTGAGAATGAATGCAGGTTGGTTGGCGGTAGAGGTGGGGGTGGGTTTAAGTGAAGAGAATGGCAGATGAAGAGGGAGATGGGGGGAAAAAGGTGGCTAGAAAAGTGTTTGTTCGTGTGCGTGTGTCTGTGCGTTGACCTGCCTACCCTTCACCTTTTGTCTCACTGTGTGGTGCTGTTGTGAGTGCTGGAGGAGGACATGTGAAGAGCCAGACACTGGCCAGCAGAATGGCACCCCTGCCTGGGTTTTCACAACACCCCCCACCCCTTCTCTCTCTTTTTCACTCCGTCTTCCTGGCCTGCAGCTAAAAACACATATTTTCTGTACTGGGGAGGGGGTGGGGGGCAGAGCAGAGGCGAACCAAACACATCAAAAGCCCAAGGATGGAGCGTGTAGTAGTATTTGACCAGGTCAGTCAGTCAGTCAGATTTTACACGGCTCTGAAGAGCAGCTCCCTCACTTCCCTCAGTCATCTCATTTTGCCGTTTGTACAATATGAGCCTTTATGGCTCATTTTGCTTGTCATACTTAAATTTCTCTTGTTTGTCAGCCATAATTCAGCATCTCATGAATTAGTCATGAGAATAACTGTTCATTTAGAGGCTTTAACCTGTGCAAAATCCTCCTTGGCTGACTTGGCAGTAGCACGCACACGTATTGGGTGGGTGCTGCAGGCAGGAAGAATGAAGCCGTGGTAGATTTGCAGCACTCTGTCCACAAACGGGCGGGAATGTAAATGAGATGGCCTGCAGTCCTGAGAGGGGGGGGGGCGGCCGCTGCTGATCACTGTCCACCACATTAAGCACCACTCGTTCCCTCCCGCTCACACGCACAATCATCTCATCATATGCAAAAGAGGAGCCTTCCAGTGTGAAAAACAACAACAGGCGCATTAATGAAATACTCGCTTTTAATGTGCTTCTGAGTAGCATGTCATTTGTTGAGGATGGAAAGATGTATTTTAAAAGGAACATCATCAAAGGGGAGAGTGACTGATCATGAACACAGTGAAGTGCAGGTTATAGTGATGTACTTGTTGTGTTGCTGGTTAAAGGATGGTTCTGGTTTATAACATTTCCCGTTTTATTTACATAAATTCCTCATATAAATCATAAATTCAATCGTGACAACATTGTACTCGCCACTAATTACTGAGATCTGAGAACACAGCAGCAATGAAAATCTGAGGGTAAGAAATGCAAGCAGTCACACGATGAGAGGTTTAAACGATCCCAAGGTGAACAAAAAAATGTGTGTCCACAGCTACTATAAATGTACTGGTCTTCTTGAAATTATAAATACATACACTAGAGCATGTTTCCTAATACATTTAGGAGGAGATGTAATTGTGTGCAGTCCATGTTGTGTAAACTGACGTGGGTGTACAGAATATAGGACCTTGGCACCAAAGACCAGGATCCATGTACTGCATCGCGTGTGTACTTAGATCTGGGCAGCAAAAGCACTTTGGTTAGAGTTAGGTGAAGATCATGGTAAATAAACAAACCATTTAATGTACCATCACTGACTTTTTCCAATATTCAATCAAGATGATCCTCTTATTCTATCTTCTTTGAGCTGCATCAATATAACCATAAAAACATTAAAGGGACAGTTTGACATAGGGAGAAATATGCTTATTTGCCTTCTTGCCAAGAGTTAGATGAGAAGATTGATACCATTCTCATATGTGTCTGTTAAATAGGAAACTAACCAGCAAACTGAAAGCAGAGAGAAACACCTGACCTGCTCTAAAAATAACCCACAGCACCTCTAAACCTCACTAATTAACACATCATGTCTCTATTGTTTAATCTGGGCAAAAACCAAAGTGTAAAAATGACAAATTGTGGTTTTACAGTAGGTCAGGTGACTTAAGCTAGTATTATACTTTCTACACGAGTACGTGGGGGTCTGGGTGACATACATTTCGTCATCAGAGGGTGTATGTGGGGACGTACCCATGGTCTGCACCAAGCTGACTCCAAGCAGACTAGAAAGTAGTATAATAAGAACAGCTGTGTGTCCCTGGTGTCTACAGCTGTACGTGTGCCTATTATCTGCAAGGGAGCATAACTGAGGCTTTACTGGGGACTCCTCTGGTCGTCTGGCAACCTCACAGTGACGACAAGACTCCAGCTCCAGTTAAGCTAACCAGCTGCAGGCCGTGGCTTAATGCTGAAAGGACAGAAATGAGAGCGGTATTGATCTTCTCATCTAACTGTTGGCAAGGAAGCAAATGGGCATATTTCCCAAAATGTTGAAATATTCCTTTAATCAGGCTTTAATTGCCACAATAGGAAAACAAATGAAATTTCTCTTTAAGTGATCCAGGTAGCATTCATTTGTTGTTGTTCAAAAGACTGTTCAAAAGATAAGCACAAAAAATAAGAACAGGGGGAATTATCCTTTAAGGAGGCTACAACCTTGATGAATTATGGAACTATAGCAATAGATAAATGCTGATAGTGGACGTCTCCTGTCCTGATTTGTCAATAGAATTGGCTTTCGGTCACAGTTGCAGTCAATAGGACAACAGACGGGACTGTGACCCAGGACAGATCTTTCAGTGGACTCATAATAACTTGACAGATTCTGACAATACAGTAGACAGGAGCAGGGCATTAACATCCCATATTTGTCAGCGACAAACACAGCAAAAGCCGACACTTCTTGTGTACTTTACTCAGATTTACCCTCCCGTCCACTCAGCAAACAAGCTCCGCTGAGGTTATTTACAGCAATAGCGAGTTCTGCAACGGTTAACACATTTGTTCTCCCTGAATGCTTCATTTATTAAACTGTGTCGGTGCAATTTGTTTACTTAGCTACATGCCTACCTATTTGTTCCTTTACATGACAGGGTAGAGCTTCCTGTCAGGAGTGTTTTTGTTTCCTCTTAGTATGCTTCCAGCATTCAAATGTGCTGATCACACAGAGCGCACCCGGGCGGGAGAGGAAGAGAAGGGAAGGAGAGTAAGCAGACTGGAGTAAACAACGCTTTGGCTCTTTAAATAAAACATTTGTTTGTGATTGAGGCTTCATGATGTGAACAGCATGACCTGTTTTACTGGGAGTCTCTAAACAGCCAGCCCGTCGCCCTCACAGAAACAGATCCCATCTTGCTACCCACAGACTCAGGGCCTATTTATATTGCATGAGAACAAATTTTTTTTGACAACTTGAGTGATAGATTTGTACAAGGCCCAAATGTTTTCTTTTTCTGCAGAGGCCCTGTCTGAGTGACATAAATTGCTATTAATAAAAATTTTAACAATACATTGCAAATGAGTTTTTTCTGTTAACATGGTATGAGCAGGAGCAAATGGTGCTTGTTGAGGGCTTCCTGGGAATAAGGGTGCTGTCTGAGTCAACATTTGAAGAGAGCAGGTTGGAGAGGAGAGAAAGCATGTGGTGCTGTATTCAGTGGAGCAACATTTACGGTTAACAAATGAGAAAACACAACCTCGCTTACAGAAGGAATTTTCAAATCTGAATGGATCAAATTTTGCTTAAAACAATGAACTCTTTGGGTGTTTTTGATGCTCAGCAGGCTTTAATGAAAGATGCTTTCATGTTGCATCATGGGACATGTAGAATTGCAGTGTTTTTGAAGCTCCACACATTTTTGTGGGAATAACTTGGCTGCGTCGGCTTTTGACCCATTTTTTAGCCTCTGTGAACTCTAAATTGGCGGAATATTCCCCTGCATCTAATTGCAGTGGAGGTGAATGGCTTTATGCCTTTAAAAAAAATTACAATTAGAAATTTCAGCAGCAACTGGTCTCTAGAAAAGTGCACACTTTCCTCGGCACATTCCTCAGACCTCAGTGTAAAGGGTCTCAAACACTTTCTACCTAGAAATCCCTTTGAAAACAGTCGACAGTGTGTTTTCTGCATTAGCCAGAGCAACAGATGTTGTTGCTGAATATTTTAAGTCTCATTTTGTAGTTAATAGTGAACCAAATATGGAATCTCATTCACCTCCATTGTACTGGTATGGAGGCAGAAATCTAAATATACACATAAAACCATCTGCATTGCTGCAACCAGCAGAGGTAGGTGATTAAAGTATTTTTTGTGTGTGATATGGGTGGAACAACCCTTTAATATTTTTTTGTGTTCACGGTAAATGCACACTGACAACAAAAGCTTCTCTGTACACTTTTGTGTTTATTTCTGAATCTCATCCTTCATTTCTTTTTATTTAGTTTTGGTTCAGTCCTCATTAAAGGCTGGCTGTGCTGTGTTCAGAGTGCACACACACACACACACGTACACACGCACACACCACCACATGAGGTGGACTGACAGCAGCGGACCAGGATTCCACAGCTGCCTTTCTATCGCCCTACCTCGTATTTCGCCTCTCACTTTGTGCTGAAATAATTAACTGCGTGCATGTTGGAAGGCGGGATTACGGTTGTCTAATTGTAGTGAGCGTTGTCATGGAGACTATCAGGCCATCGGTGAATAAACAGCCTTACTTGGCAATGTTTGGCCAAAATGGGGCTTTGTGCAGATGTCAGACACAGATTTATGATGGTGAAACAGATTATATTTGGCAGGAAAATCAATAGGCTGACCACTCTGGACTGGCTGCTTATTTTGATAAACAGCTCTGTGGATGTAACCTGCCCTGAAGCTTGTCTCCTCATCTGTTTGCTCTGAAAGTGTGAATTAATGCAAAAGTTTACTTTCCACAGCAGTGTGGTCGGGTTACGCTTCAAAGTTTTGCACAAATTCACGCTTTACTGCTGTAAGGTTCATGAATATTTTGTGCTTTTCAAAACATATAGTAATATACAACATTAGCTACATCACAAAATGAGTTTGATAAAGTTACTTAAATGATAAATAAACATTTTTTCCTTCAGATAACTTGAATCCCATCTTAGAGATACTGAAAACACTAAGTATTTATCAAAGGAAATATAACTAATACAATGCAGGTTTGGGTATCTCATTTAAAGGAAGTACAGTATGAGCAGAAGTTATGAATAATTTCACATCATGGAGAATTTATGGAAATAATTTGCAGACATCTGGAAAATAAGATTTTGGTTTTGGTTTTTATTAAAATGACATCCAGAAGTCAAAGAGGAAAAACGCTGACAACATGAAGTTGATGACAATAACAGTCACTTATGCTGTAATGTCATGTCATGTAAAGTTGGTGACATTATAGAGGCTGTAGTTTGTGTCTGCACAGTGGGAGATGTGATGAATAGCTGTGGACAATGGAAAGTGCAGTGGACAGACAATAATACAGTGTTAATAGTATAACAACTCAAACAAACCAATCGCACATGTCACAACCAACATTTGGAAGGAAAAGTTCAACTGTATCTGCATTAGTTTATGTTCAGCCTGAATAAGCTGCTTTGCTAAACTGTCAGATGATTTGTTGTCATAATTTCTTCTGGTCTGTAGCAGGAATTGTTGAGTCAAAAATATACACGATTAAGTGGCATAAGACGACGCTTTTGGAAGAAGGGCAAATTCACCATTTAAATAACAGGACAATTAATAACTAAAATAATGCTAATTAGCTGCTGCTTTTTTTCACAATGCCATGTTTCTGTTAGATGTTTTGTCAGTATTTATTCATGTGAGTATTTCTACTTGTTTTGTAATGTCCTGTTTATTTGTTTACATCTGAACACTTCAGGTCTTAATATGGAGGAAACACAGTAAATGTGCCTGAGTCGGCCTCTGTGTTTGCCTGTACAGCCTGTGTTCGACTCACATCTCTCTGACTCTGTGAAGTTACTCCTTCATCATTCTTATTGGCCCATGGACTTTGGTGACTTGATGTAACTCAAGTTTAGCTCCGCCCACCCTAATCCTGAGCAGAGGACTATTTATCCTGAGGCGAAAGCACCTGTGTGCTTTAACTTCAGGCTGAAATGAAGATTTAAATATCCAACCAATGTACACTATTCTAGGAAAATATCCCTGAAAGCCGTGAGCTTCGGGACCATTCTGAATACTATGAATATTCATAATATATCTATATATCTATCTATCACTTAAGGCAGTACAATAGAAGATAACAGGAGCCACCCATGTTTACATATTGATACCACACTTGTATTGCACCAAAACAGATCGACTGAAACACCTGACCAAGTCTGGTCTCAGGTTTTTGTGGATGTCATGATGATTACACTGTATTTCAGTAAAACAGTATGTTTTATTGTTTGTTTTCCTTTATTTGACTCACGTTCAGCCAGTACTGTCAACTGACTTAGTCTGCTCTTATTTTAAAATAGCTGCTAATATCCTAGCTAACAGCCACAATGAGTGCTTGGAACAGCTTCCAGAGGGACCCTCAGCTCATAACCCTGATCCCTCTTGCAGCTCAAATTGATTGTAAAGCTTGATGCTATTGGTCACTGTGTTTTTATCAAAACTGTGTCATTGATTTTACATAACTCGTGCTGTGGGTTTGAGCAAATGGGTGAAAGGGTCACCACTATGAATGAAAACAACATAAATGCTCAGTTGATCAGCACAGTGTTTTGTAATAAGTATAAAACAATAATCAATAATGTAATCTGTCATTCAATCAAAAATCAGTGCTGTTATTTGCCTCCACTAAGGTTTTTTTTCCTCATTTACTGTTGACCAAGATGATCCATCAGTTAAGTGCTGTCTTGAAAACATCAACATTAACATTTTCACAAACATTAGAAGAAATCAAACATTTAAATGTTTGAAAATCACATTGTGACCCCAAAGCCCAGAACAGCATGTTTCAGAGTTGGAGGAATGCAGTTATCAGCAGGTCTCATCTAAGGTCCAGATGTACTGCAGCCCTCACTGTAATCAACAGTTAATCCCCATTCATACATTTAAAGAGTAGGATATGTCTTTAATACATTCACTTTCCACACAAGCCTGCAAACTTAAAACGAGTTCAGTTAACAGTCAGGAGAAAAACATTCCAGGAACAGGAAGTCAATAACGCCGGTATCCCCCTCAGGGTGCACATTACCATTGTTGTGAGCCAGGTTAATGTACTTCAAACAAGGTTTATTATACACTGCAGTGCACAATAGTGAGGTGAGGAGTGTAGCGGTCATGTGCTGTAGGTGAGGGAGGAAAGTGATCACTTCTCTCAGCCTTCTCTCTGGTTGTAGGATGTAATGACTCAGCTACAGATTCGCATTTCTGTTTGTGTGAAACATGTTTGAGATCTATGAGGAATACTGACTCTGTGATCTTGTTTTGGTGCATATAAAAGAAGCGAACTAAATCACCACCTCTTTCAGCTTGTAAACACGATCACGTTGCTAACAGGGATCTGCGGTTACCTAATAAATCTCCCAGCCGACACAATCAAAATGTGGTGTGAACTGTCAAACAATCTGATAATGTTACACACTTCTCCTCCTCCTACTTTATTTAGGCTTCTTCTGTTTATCATGTTCTGCATTTCTGAGAATCACTCAGTGAACTTGCAAAGATCTGTTACAACCAGGTTTTGCATTTAGGGTAACAGTAATACAGTATATATTTAAGTACAGTAAAGTAAATCTAATAATTTACTGCAATAGTTTCTTAAATAACAAACAGAAAAAGACACATGCAGCTTCTCCTGAATACTTAGGGATTGACTCAGTTATACAGTTACACTCTATTGCAACATTTATTTTGGATGAAGATTGATTTTGGATCAAGGCCTCTAGTTTGGTGGCAGTGTAATCTGATGTTATGGGCTGGCATAATGACAATCACATCACGCTTTAACATAAATTATTTGAGATCATTAACTTTTCAGTTCACTATTGAGATCCAAGACCAAAAATACTGAAGTCCCCTTCCCCCATCTCAGACACAA
This sequence comes from Toxotes jaculatrix, assembly GCF_017976425.1. NCBI lineage: Eukaryota > Metazoa > Chordata > Actinopteri > Toxotidae > Toxotes > Toxotes jaculatrix. The sequence continues at coordinate 6,210,993 of NC_054396.1, read as the reverse complement.
ACAAGAGGGTCTTTTTTGGGGGGAAGGGGGTTAATAATTATATTTTCTCTGGAAATCAGCTACTGTTTTTAAACTCAAAACACTCAAGGATTTATCTCAAAACTTTGCCTCTCCCACTAATTTGTTGTTTGATCATACACCATCCAGCCATAGACCAGATTTTACAGTCATGTTAGCTGTAAACTCCCCCCAGGTTACTGAAAAATCACTAAACTCCCAGAAAATTTACTAAGGGTGACTTCATTGTCCTCAGTGGAAGCTACAGCCCTGATAAGACCCATCAGAAAGGAATGCTGATTAAAGCTCTAGGAATCATGAAAAAACTAAATCCACTGCTTAATACTGATTGTGTCTGACAGAGTAACATGGACAAATTTGGCTGTTCTCGTTGGTTATTTCTGTGTTAATTTGGCTGTGGCATTTTTGTTTCGATGTAACGACTCATTAGAAAAAGGTTAATGATTGTATACCTGGCAACAGAGGTGGGTGATAAGGATAAATTCATAATTGTGTAATTGTTTTTCAATGTATATGGCGATATTGTAAATTTTCTGGTATCTCAGCTGAGTGGTTGTTTATGTATGAAACAGTCTGTCTCTGGTTAATCCTGATACAGTACAATAAGGGAACTTCTCATTCTGACATGAAGCGGCGCGGCTCACCCCTGATTTGCAAAATTGTCCATAGTAATTTAGAATAGAAATAATATGTGAACTCAGAGCTACGTAATTACAAATAACTGCAAAATCTCTGATGGATGACAGAGTTGTCTTGTTGTACACTTTATCATTCCATCCAACTCTACCTGGATATTTTTAATTTCTTAATTTCATAAAATCTTGGGCATCAAATGACATAACCATAAGTCATCATAGTCTACCCACAATGCTGCTGTACTCACTGCTGTATTCACTCTGATCATAACTCCTCTTATTGCCCACTTTGGCCCACAGCTGCCTATGGGGTCCACTGGAGTCACCCTCCCCACTCAGCAGGCCTGGGGTCCAGGACGGGGCTTTTAGGCCATGCTCATCAATATTGCAGAGGGATAAAGTAGGCTGGTGGTGAAGGACAGGGTGTTGAAGCCTAATCAACCGTCACCGTGCTCCAAACGAGGAGCGTAACAGGGATATAGATTTAGGAATACACTTTGCTGCTGTTATTTAATAAATAATGAGCAAATATGTGGCTTATTGCACATCCTGAAGAAATTCACCAAAGCCTCAGGAGTTAGTGTCATCTGATAATACATCACGCTGGTTTTGTTAGCCTGAGATGTCAGTCAGTCGGTGAAGGACATCTCTGCTCTTGGTGAGTATGGGACACCGTTATCTCAACGATCAGCAGTAAAGCACTTGTCTGTTGTGGTGACCACAGCGTGCCTTATTCTTTAATGGACGCCTACCACCTCCTGGTCATTGCATGTTGTTTGTAGACAACAGCAGAAGAATGTAAGCTGCAGCTCAAAGGAATGGAGAGATTACCTTTATTTCAATTATAAAGTACACTGGATACGACTGACTTTGAACTCAGCAGGGGCGCCGAAGCCCTGCATGGTTTTTGTTCATTATGATGTGGTACCTCAGCAACGGCCTACAGTGCCACAATAAAAGACCAATGAACGGTGCACATCCTGTATTGATTTGTTTGCTGAATATCAGAGTGAATTTTCAGATGTATTTATAATGGCCTTATTAAAGCCCCCTTTGATCTGAAGAATACAACAATAACAGAATAGTCTATGTTGTTTGCAACTAAAAATCCACAGTGGTAGAAATGTCAATATTAACTGGAGTTTTTCGTGGCTATTCAATTATTTTTCCTTTTAATCATAAAATGTAATCACATTTCACGTGTGGGGGATGGGTGTGCTAGTGTGGTTATTCTTTTCTATCATTGATGCAAAGCTGTCTGTCCAATGGTGTTGCTCCAGATATGTCTTTCTTTTTTTTTTTTTTTGTAAATGAAATATTCTATTTGAAATACAAACAGCTTTAATTATTGAAACTGACACTACATTTGACTTTGAAAGACTGTCAGCTGTTGACATTGGATAAAGAAACAGGGAATTGTGGGGATTTCTGTTCTTGGCATTTGTATAATGAAGGCACTATTTGGAGGTGACTCTCATCTGTTTTAAGAGTTATTGAAGCGGGCGAACACAAAGACAAGTGATCTGATGAATTGATGATTAATGTGAGAGGGTTTAAAGTAAGGATGAGTATCAACTCTCTGTGTGCTTGTTTTTTTAAATGATGTTAAAGTGGAGTCAAATGAAAGAACAAATAAGAAAGACAATATCAAGTGAAACTCAAGGGGACACTCTGTGTCATATTATTCATCGGAAAAAAATAAATTGCTACTTCAAGCGTTGCCAAATTCAAATGGCGGAAATGAAAGCGAGGAGATCATTTGGAGCAACATTTGCTGGACAATAACTGCATGAGGACACTGAGGTAAATGGCAGTTATCATACACAATGAGATGTTTTATCTGGACTGAAAATGAAGAATACTCCTTGATTTAAGAATTTGTACTGTATTTCTTCTTTTATGTCCAAGGACGTCTAATCATTGTCGATAGTTCCTCAAGTGGAGTTGTTACTTTTTCAACAAACTCAAGTTCGAATGAATGAGAGCTCACGTCATTCATTTGAATTCAAGTATCTGATGTTGCTGGGGGAGTCTATTGATGAGGTGTTACAAATGAGCACTAAATTGTGGACAAACTGTGTTCATCAATAAAATTAACTCTCAGCTGAATCACTGTGACTTTTATGAAAAACATGAAACTGTGATAAGAAACACACAGTCAGGACACAGGAAAGCTGGATTATACCTGATGCTCTTGTCATCAGGGGTGTTCTTATGTGGATATTCAGGGCTAATAAATGTAAAACTTCCCATCATCACCATTTAGCACACATCTTCACGATATAAATGTGTTGGGGTTTTTTTTTTTTAAACCAAGAATCTGTTGTCCATATTTAAGAAAAGTTGGTCCCAAGACTATCATTTGGCTTGGCAGGCCTCTCCAGGCAAACAGTTGCTAATGCCTTCTGCCTTTATAGATGAAAAAACAGAAACAAATTTACACTCCTTGTGGATCCAGTCACATGGAATTACAGAGCAAGACAATTTATAAACACTTCTTTCTGTTGGAGAGCGTGTGCATACCTGTTTCAAATGAAGTCTATAAGAGTTGCGGTTATCCTTAGTTTTTCAGATGTGGTGAGATGGTTTTTCTTCAGCTTTTCATGGAGTCCACGCTGACTTCATGTGCTAGAAGAAATTGCAGCCTAAGGTTATTTGATCCTGCACTGAGACACATGCCGGTGTGAAGATCTGATAAACCTACAGATAGCAATTCGACAGGGACGCCCCATGCTTCCCACCAGCGTCGCTGATGGTCATGCTTCCACTCTGGGCCTGACTGAAAGACAGCTCCTCAGCTGCCAACAAACACAAATGACTTTCTCTGTTTCTCATTGTGTTGATGAGGTGCTGCAAAGGTGCAACGTATAGAGTAGCCAGAGTAAACTGAGCTGTGATTGCTCGGAGGTGAAATGCTTCCATGTGAGCCGATCAGTGGTCCCCGTGCGCTCTGACTGCAGTGTTTAGTTAAAGCACAGTTCCACATTAAACCAGAGCAGTGAAACAGTTTGACTTGTGCAAATATCACTCATACATAAAAAATGATCATGCTGTTAGTAATGTTTTCCTTTTTATGGAATCCGAGGCACCGAAGGTTATTTCACAACTGGGACTTTTTTTTGAACAGGTTGTCGAATAAGCCTCCCCACACACAGTGCATGAAAACATCAGTAAATTTTAAATATCTATAAATCGTTTTACTCAAGAAAAGCTGGCAGAGCAGCTAGTCGTCAGCAGATGTGTCGGTGGCAGAGGAGGACAGAGGAGTTCTCCTATTCTCTTAAGGGAAGACAAGGCTGAAGTTCTTCTGAAGGCCGTGGTTTTCATCAGCGGCATGCTGTATGCCAGAGGCAGGGGCACTGGTTTGGCTGGATCACTAGACAGGAGACAGAGGGAGGGCAGGTCATACATTTCTATTAGTTTAGGATTTCATACATCATTAGAAAATGGACAGACTGTATTTATCCACAGGCGCTGCTCTGCTCGGCTCTGCCAAGAGGACGCCCCCTCCGTCATGCAACCTGAAAGACATGATAGAGAGAAAAAAGGAGCATTGTCTCTCCAATAAATAAAAAAAAAAAACAAAATCACTTATTGTTACATTGCATCTCTTCTGCTTTCTTCTGCTTTTTTTAGCATCTCATGAAACTCCAATGTGCACAATACCACTGACAAATGGCAAATTAAGCACACTGGAGTTCACTCAATGCTTGGGAAAAAAACTGAGGGAAAATAAAAACAGCAAATGTAAATAAATAAACAATTCAGTTTCACCAAAGACTTCATTCTCCTACATTTCAAGCACCACGTTGGCTAATTATAGCCTTAAGTCAGGCGCTTTGATGCATTTTCCCCCAGCAGGAATCTCTGGCTTTTCTTTTCCTGAAAGCGCTTTTCTGTCGGTCCTGAGGTAAACTGTCCCATGGTGCACAGCAGGTTCTGCTTACTCTGAGCATATAGTGCATTTATCTGTGTGTTTAATTTAGAGGAAGAGTTGACCCCATGTCGTCCACATGGTGAAATGGCACGAGAACTAACACTTCCACAGCCTTCAACTTATGCAGATTCAAGACTTTGAAGCACTAGAAAAGCAACCACAACCCGAGCACGCTCTTGACATCTTGCAGAAAGTGTGCATCTCCACAGCAAAAATAATACCTTCCTGGTTAAAGTTGTGGACTCTCAGCGGTGTGGCACTCCACGTCTGACATTGGCAGGCCATCTGCGTGTGTGCAGCGCGAGCCCAAGATCAACAGCAAAGAAGGGAAACCACCCCGGGTGTCGGCAGACCGCTGCTGTTGGGCCTGTCACACGCAGGAGGGCTGCTGCTGTCACAGTCAAATGCATAAAACCGTAAACTTGTCTGGCCTAAATGAAATGCTTGGGAGAGAAGGAGGAGAGGGTGATGGTGGGGGTGGGGTGAGGGGGTCTTGTGCTCATGCAGGGGTAGAAGTGTATACCCTGGGCATTGCTGTTTCCTCTTGGCTAGCTTCCCGGTCTGTCTTCAAGCCCACGCCTCTAACAGGCATCCAGGCCACCTCACATGTAAAGAAGTGTGAATGCAGTTGGGGGGGGTTCACTGTGAGGCTAAAAAGGTTTCTCAAACCAGTGACGCAGCTCCATCGTGCTCCCCTCCTATTAAAGTCAACCCAGGGTGACATATGACATCCAGACATGCAGGGAATAATTGTTTTTACTGATGCTCTCTGACGGTGCCTTGTCCGTGTATGAGGCTCCTTGTCTCAGCGGACCGCCGCTCATGTGTTTCCCATCAGGGAAGTCTGTGGTTACCTTCCTGATTTTGCTGGACTGGAAAAACATAGCTAATATGGTGTGATCTGGAAAAAGCTTTGATGCAGGGGCTTTACAAATAAACCTCCGAATGCCATATGGTTTGCATTCATCTCCTAATTTATTTCCTATAAATGTCTATTGAATATTCTGTGGAGCCAACATGTGTGTAACCAGACTTGGAAAACAGAAGGCCAGAGAAAGCAGTTTGTGGCAAAGTGTGATTATTATGATTTGTCCTTTTTTTTCCCCTCTTTGCTTCGTGATAGATGAGTTGCAAATCCGTTCCAAAACAAGCAAACAAGAAAACATGCAAACAACTTCCCTCTGAGCTTTTACAGTTCCCGGCTCACCTTACAGTGCCAGACCCGACACAAAGAAAATTCCACTCAAAGACCAATTAAAAAGTAATGATTGTAAGCTTCACGATGACTCATCAACTGACAGACTTTTCCCTATGAAGCTGGATATTAGGTTACCGCTGACAGAGAAGTCAACAGACAGCAGGCGTCCAGCGGTGGAGGACATGGAAGTGAGCGTTTCCAAATGCAGCAGACTTTCCTATGGTGGCTTCCAACACAGTGAATATATAACCTGCTTTCTGTGCGAGGCTTCACTCCGACTACAGGGAGCCCAACATTTGTCATCAGCAGCTGCCTATGTGAGTCTGTGTGGGTGTCAGCTTTATAAAACACACAGCATTTTGTTCCTTTATTATGTTCAGGGCCATCTATGCAAAAACTCCAAGGAACAAACATGTCAAACGTTCACTTCACAGTTGCGGTCAAAAGTAAACTAACAACAGACAAATTTTCCACTTGCTTGACCTTTTCCACGATGATGTGTTTAATGGGTGCAGCTGTATGAAAACTTGCAGGAAGTGGCTTGTGTGTTAGAGTTTCATTTTCTGCCCACTAATATTCTAGAATCTCAGGGTGTGAAGGAAAAAAAAAAAGGCAGCAGGTTTAAACAAACAAAACAAAATTATCAGTGTAGATGGGAGTGAGGGTGCTGGACACTGAACAGGAGAACGAGCCACATGCCATTTGGTGGCCACTCTAAGCCAAAATGAGACATTTTTAGCACGTCTGAGGCTCCTGACAATGTTAGTACCACACTGTTCTGTACACAGAGCTGGAAGCTACTGAAGGATGCATTTGCAGTATGCGACACTTAGCAGCACATGGTAAATATGTACCAGGCAGAATATTCATGTCCATCCCTCCGGGTCCAACCAAATGCATTTCAGTCCGAGATAGTGGAGTCCCATATTTACTTTCAGCAGGGTGAGAGGAGGAGAGGCTATAATCACTGATTGAAATGTAAATGTGAGGTAGCTAACTGAAGTATTAGGGCGGGCGAGTGCGTAGAGAGGAGATATGAATTACAATCTATCTGACAAATTTTTCTCATCGGACATTATGTAAATGGAAGGATAAGTGACCGGTAGTATTTGAAACCTAAAATCGATGCAGGAGGCGATAAGTGAGAGTGGTTAACAGAGTGGTTCTGAATATCCACAGATATTTCAGATTCAGGGATGATAATTTGATCATGCAAAATATATTCATTACATAAGGGCCCCTGCTTGCTAATACAAGAGACTGTGAAGTTAATGTTTACTATAGCTGATCATTTAAAACTAGATGTTCTAATCATACGAAGCTTTCTGATTTAGGATTTTAAACTGTAACTTGGTTCTGTTCCAGAAAACTTCAATTCAGAGTCACCCATTCACCCATCACCCAGAGACATTTTTTAAGAATGCAAATTACACAAAAAATCAGCCTGGAAGCACATCCTTACTCACTATCTACTCCTATCTAATATTATTGTCTATTCAGTATTTTTGTTTTTTAGTGGGCTTTTACCATGTGAGGGGAAAGTGTAACCGAGGGAACAGTAGTTTTGCCAAACGCTAACAATATAATTGTTTATTTTTGTTAAAATCACAAAGATTTCAACTTATAATTAAAGCTGCAAGCAGCGATGAGCGGGCCCTTGCACCCCTTGTGAGCCGCGTGAGTCGCAGCCAGCGCAGCCATGCACAAGAGTCCTCCTATGTCCTCTCCTCTCTCCTGCTCTTCTCCCCAGAGAAGCACAGCAGTATACAGCAACAGAAAAGACATAGCCCCCTCCCAGCAGGGGGTGCTATGAGTGTATCATGATATGAGCATATAAATGAGTTGAGAGTGTGAAGGTCATCCTGATTATCTGTGCAGAGCAAACATGTAATTTGGTTTAATGGACAGTGTGTATTTGTAAATTACTTTAGTCTTGTTTAGAGTTTGTGTAGACATTTCAATGGTTTTCAATGGTGCCACATATATTAAGAATACCAGGATGTCCTTGGTTTAATATATCCTGGTATTTGTGGATATATATATATATATATATGAAAAAGTTAACTTTAATGGACATTTGTACTTTGAGTGAGTTGTGTTTATGTGACTACATGTGTAACATGTTACAAGAAAGTTGCACGTTAAGAAAAAGTATCATGAAGTTTGTCAGAGGATAACTCACACAGTCAGTATTCAGTTTGAGAGATGTTGATAAAGCCAGTTAATGGAGCCTGGTGTGTGTTTATGTGCTCTTTACATGATCAAATCCTTTGCTTTCTCTACTTTCTCAACAATTAAGAACTATTTCAAATCATATACAGTCATGTACATCACCACTTACCCACAGATGTAATGCAAAAATACATAACACATTATAGATTATATGCCATGAATCCATGCTTTGATTCTATAGCAGTAATACCTACATATATGTCATATACATTATTCAAAGTAAGGTTTTCTTTCCTTCATTACAACAGCATTTCCACGAATGACATATCTCATTCTAACTAGATATGTTGATAACACTATATTTAAGAAATGCTGTTGAAATATAGGTTTTGATTTACATCACTTCAAAAAGCAAAAGGCACTGGTTATGGTACACCTAGTACACTAGGGTGGGGTTCAATTCCCTGCAGTGCCCTGCTAATAGATTGATGATGTAAGATCCACACAAAATCCTAAATCTACACAGCTTGTCATGACAACTCCATGTTAACACATCTATGTAGAATGTATGTATTTCCATTATATAGCTCACATGGCACACTGACATAAACAGACATTTACGGCTTCAAGTAAAAGTACCTCAGCTGCACCAATGCCTCCACTATCTTCTCTTCCTTCCAAATGCCCTAATCTCATCTGCTCTCCAGATATACAGAGACATACACATGTACAAAAAACATGTCTTCTACCCCAGTATGTGTGTATCATAATATAAGCATGTCACTGTGTTCTCTATTGTATGCTGATAAGTTTCTCCCTCTTCGTCTGGTTTGCTTTCCAGTGAACTACATGAAAAATACACATAACTACATGAAAAATCCTCAAAATGTCATAAAAAATGTCTAGTAAGTAAATGTATAGTAAGGCGTCAAAATGTGCCAAAAAACATCATAGTATACTAAGGCGTCAAAATGGGCCAAAAAAAGTCATAATTTAGTATGACCTCAAAATGTGCCAAAAAAATTTAATTTTTTTTTTGGCCTCAAAATGTCATAAAAATGGTCATAGTATAGTAAGGCGTCAAAATGGGCCAAAATAAGTCCAATTTTTTTTTGGTCTCAAAATGTCATAAAAATGGTCATAGTATAGTAAGGCGTCAAAATGGGCAAAAAAAAGTCCTTTTTCAGAACGGCCTCAAAATGGGCCAAAAAAAGTCATTTTTCAGAACGGCCTCAAAATGTCATAAAAATGGTCATAGTATAGTAAGGCGTCAAAATGGGCCAAAAAAAGTCAAAATTTTTTTTGGCCTCAAAATGTCATAAAAATGGTCATAGTATAGTAAGGCGTCAAAATGGGCCAAAAAAAGTCATTTTTCAGAACGGCCTCAAAATGTCATAAAAATGGTCATAGTATAGTAAGGCGTCAAAATGGGCCAAAAAAAGTCATTTTTCAGAACGGCCTCAAAATGTCATAAAAATGGTCATAGTATAGTAAGGCGTCAAAATGGGCCAAAAAAAGTCAAATTTTTTTTGGGCCAAAAAAAGTCATTTTTCAAAATGGGCCAAAAAAAGTCATTTTTCAGAACGGCCTCAAAATGTCATAAAAATGGTCATAGTATAGTAAGGCATCAAAATGGGCCAAAAAAAGTCATTTTTCAGAACGACCTAAAAATGTCATAAAAACGGTCATAGTATAGTAAGGCGTCAAAATGGGCCAAAAAAAGTCAAATTTTTTTTTGGCCTCAAAATGTCATAAAAATGGTCATAGTATAGTAAGGCGTCAAAATGGGCCATAAAAAGTCATTTTTCAGAACGGCCTCAAAATGTCAGAAAAATGGTCATAGTATAGTAAGGCGTCAAAATCGGACAAAATAAGTCCAATTTTGTTTTGGCCTCAAAATGTCATAAAAATGGTCATAGTATAGTAAGGCGTCAAAATGGGCCATAAAAAGTCATTTTTCAGAACGGCCTCAAAATGTCATAAAAATGGTCATAGTATAGTAAGGCGTCAAAATAGGCCTCAAAATGTCATAAAAATGGTCATAGTATAGTAAGGCGTCCAAATGGGCCAAAAAAAGTCATTTTTCAGAACGACCTAAAAATGTCATTTTTCAGAACGGCCTCAAAATGTCATAAAAATGGTCATAGTATAGTAAGGCGTCAAAATGGGCCAAAAAAAGTCAAATTTTTTTTTGGCCTCAAAATGTCATAAAAATGGTCATAGTATAGTAAGGCGTCAAAATCGGCCAAAATAAGTCAAATATTTTTTTGGCCTCAAAATGTCATAAAAATGGTCAGAGTATAGTAAGGCGTCAAAATGGGCCAAAAAAAGTCATTTTTCAGAACGGCCTCAAAATGTCATAAAAATGGTCATAGTATAGTAAGGCGTCAAAATGGGCGAAAAAAGGTCAAATTTTTTTTTTACCTCAAAATGTCATAAAAATGGTCATAGTATAGTAAGGCGTCAAAATGGGCCAAAAAAAGTCAAATTTTTTTTTGGCCTGAAAATGTCATTAAAATGGTCATAGTATAGTAAGGCGTCAAAATGGGCCAAAATAAGTCAAATTTTTTTTTGGCCTCAAAATGTCATAAAAATGGTCATAGTATAGTAAAGCGTCAAAATGGGCCAAAAAAGGTCAAATTTTTTTTTGGCCTCAAAATGTCATAAAAATGGTCATAATATAGTAAGGCGTCAAAATGGGCCAAAAAAAAGTCATTTTTCAGAACGGCCTCAAAATGTCATAAAAATGGTCATAGTATAGTAAGGTGTCAAAATCGGCCAAAACAAGTCAAATTTTTTTTGACCTCAAAATGTCATAAAAAACGTCATAGTATCGTATGGCGTCAAAATCGGACAAAAAAAGTCAAAATATTTTTTGACCTTAAAATGTCATAAAAAACGTCATAGTATAGTATGGCGTCAAAAATGGCCAAAAAAAGTCAAAAAAATTTTTGACCTCAAATTGTCATAAAAAATGTCATAGTATAGTATGGTGTTTTTTTCGGCCAAAAAAAGTCACAATTTTTTTTGACCTCAAAATGTCATAAAAAACGTCATAGTATAGTATGGCGTCAAAATCGGGCAAAAAAAGTCAAAATTTTTTTTGACCTCAAAATGTCATAAAAAACGCCATATTATAGTATGGCGTCAAAATCGGACAAAAAATGTCAAAAAAATTTTTGACCTCAAAATGTCATAAAAAACGTCATAGTATAGTATGGCGTCAAAATCGGACAAAAAAAGTCAAAAAATTTTTTGACCTCAAAATGTCATAAAAAACGTCATAGTATAGTATGCTGTTTTTTTCGGTAAAAAAAGTCCAAAAAATTTTTTGACCTCAAAATGTCATAAAAAACGTCATAGAATAGTATGGCGTTTTTTTCGGCCAAAAAAAGTCAAAAAAAATTTTGACCTCGAAATGTTATTAAAAAACGTCATAGTATAGTAAGGCGTCAAAATCGGGCAAAAAAGTCAAAAAATTTTTTGACCTCAAAATGTCATAAAAAACGTCATAGTATAGTAAGGCGTTTTTGTCGGCCAAAAAAAGTCAAAAAAATTTTTGACCTCAAAATGTCATAAAAAACGTCATAGTATAGTATGGCGTTTTTTTCGGCCAAAAAAAGTCAAAATTTTTTTTGACCTCAAAATGTCATAAAAAACGTCATAGTATAGTATGGCGTTTTTTTCGGCCAAAAAAAGTCAAAAATTTTTTTGACCTCAAAATGTCATAAAAAACGTCATAGTATAGTATGGTTTAAAAAATGGCCAAAAAAAGTCAAAAAAAATTTTGACCTCAAAATGTCATAAAAAACGTCATAGTATAGTATGACATCAAAAATGGCCAAAAAAAGTCAAAATTTTTTTTGACCTCAAAATGTCATAAAAAACGTCATAGTATAGTATGGTTTAAAAAATGGCCAAAAAAAGTCAAAAAAATTTTTGACCTCAAAATGTCATAAAAAATGTCATAGTATAGTAAGGCGTCAAAAATGGCCAAAAAAAGTTAAAATTTTTTTTGACCTCAAAATGTCATAAAAAACGTCATAGTATAGTATGGCGTCAAAATCGGACAAAAAAAGTCAAAAAATTTTTTGACCTCAAAATGTCATAAAAAACGTCATAGTATAGTATGGCGTTTTTTTCGGCCAAAAAAAGTCAAAATTTTTTTTGACCTCAAAATGTCATAAAAAACGTCATAGTATAGTATGACATCAAAAATGGCCAAAAAAAGTCAAAAATTTTTTTGACCTCAAAATGTCATAAAAAAACGTCATAGTATAGTATGGCGTTTTTTTCGGCCCAAAAAAGTCAAATTTTTTTTTTACCTCAAAATGTCATAAAAAACGTCATAGTATAGTATGGCGTCAAAATCGGACAAAAAAAGTCAAAAAATTTTTTGACCTCAAAATGTCATAAAAAACATCATAGTATAGTATGACATCAAAAATGGCCAAAAAAAGTCAAAATTTTTTTTGACCTCAAAATGTCATAAAAAACGTCATAGTATAGTATGGTTTAAAAAATGGCCAAAAAAAGTCAAAAAAATTTTTGACCTCAAAATGTCATAAAAAACGTCATAGTATAGTATGACATCAAAAATGGCCAAAAAAAGTCAAAATTTTTTTTGACCTCAAAATGTCATAAAAAACGTCATAGTATAGTATGGCGTTTTTTTCGGCCAAAAAAAGTCAATTTTTTTTTTTACCTCAAAATGTCATAAAAAACGTCATAGTATAGTATGGCGTCAAAATCGGACAAAAAAAGTCAAAAAAATTTTTTGACCTCAAAATGTCATAAAAAACGTCATAGTATAGTATGGCGTTTTTTTCGGCCAAAAAAAGTCAAAAAAAATTTTTGACCTCAAAATGTCATAAAAAACGTCATAGTATAGTATGGCGTTTTTTTCGGCCAAAAAAAGTCAAAATTTTTTTTGACCTCAAAATGTCATAAAAAACGTCATAGTATAGTATGGCGTATTTTTCGGCCAAAAAAAGTCAAAAAATTTTTTGACCTCAAAATGTCATAAAAAACGTCATAGTATAGTATGGCGTTTTTTCCGGTAAAAAAAGTCCAAAAAATTTTTTGACCTCAAAATGTCATAAAAAACGTCATAGTATAGTATGGCGTCAAAATCGGACAAAAAAAGGCAAAAAATTTTTTGACCTCAAAATGTCATAAAAAACGTCATAGAATAGTATGGCGTTTTTTTTGGCCAAAAAAAGTCAAAAAAATTTTTGACCTCGAAATGTTATTAAAAAACGTCATAGTATAGTAAGGCGTCAAAAATGGCCAAAAAAAAGTCAAAATTTTTTTTGACCTCAAAATGTCATAAAAAAACGTCATAGTATAGTATGGCGCTTTTTTCAGCCAAAAAAAGTCAAAATTTTTTTTTACCTCAAAATGTCATAAAAAACGTCATAGTATAGTATGGCCTTTTTTTCGGCCCAAAAAAGTCAAAATTTTTTTTTACCTCAAAATGTCATAAAAAACGTCATAGTATAGTATGGCGTCAAAATCGGACAAAAAAAGTCCAAAAATTTTTTGACCTCAAAATGTCATAAAAAACGTCATAGTATAGTATGGCGTTTTTTTTCGGCCAAAAAAAGTCAAAAACATTTTTTGACCTCAAAATGTCATAAAAAACGTCATAGTATAGTATGGCGTTTTTTTCGGGCAACAAAAGTCAAAATTTTTTTTTACCTCAAAATGTCATAAAAAACGTCATAGTATAGTATGGCGTTTTTTTTCGGCCAAAAAAAGTCAAAATTTTTTTTGACCTCAAAATGTCATAAAAAACGTCATAGTATAGTATGACATCAAAAATGGCCAAAAAAAGTCAAAAATTTTTTTGACCTCAAAATGTCATAAAAAACGTCATAGTATGGTATGGCGTTTTTTTCGGCCCAAAAAAGTCAAATTTTTTTTTTACCTCAAAATGTCATAAAAAACGTCATAGTATAGTATGGCGTCAAAATCGGACAAAAAAAGTCAAAAAAATTTTTGACCTCAAAATGTCATAAAAAACATCATAGTATAGTATGACATCAAAAATGGCCAAAAAAAGTCAAAATTTTTTTTGACCTCAAAATGTCATAAAAAACGTCATAGTATGGTATGGCGTTTTTTTCGGCCCAAAAAAGTCAAATTTTTTTTTTACCTCAAAATGTCATAAAAAACATCATAGTATAGTATGACATCAAAAATGGCCAAAAAAAGTCAACATTTTTTTTGACCTCAAAATGTCATAAAAAACGTCATAGTATAGTATGGCGTTTTTTTCGGCCAAAAAAAGTCAAAATTTTTTTTGACCTCAAAATGTCATAAAAAACGTCATAGTATAGTATGGCGTTTTTTTTCGGCCAAAAAAAGTCAAAATTTTTTTTGACCTCAAAATGTCATAAAAAACGTCATAGTATAGTATGGTTTAAAAAATGGCCAAAAAAAGTCAAAAAATTTTTTGACCTCAAAATGTCATAAAAAACGTCATAGTATAGTATGGCGTTTTTTTCGGCACAAAAAAGTCAAATTTTTTTTTTACCTCAAAATGTCATAAAAAACGTCATAGTATAGTATGGCGTCAAAATCGGACAAAAAAAGTCAAAAAATTTTTTGACCTCAAAATGTCATAAAAAACGTCATAGTATAGTATGGCGTTTTTTTCGGCCAAAAAAAGTCAAAAAAATTTTTTGACCTCAAAATGTCATAAAAAACGTCATAGTATAGTATGGCGTTTTTTTCGGCCAAAAAAAAGTCAAAAAAAATTTTGACCTCAAAATGTCATAAAAAACGTCATAGTATAGTATGGCGTTTTTTTCGGCCAAAAAAAGTCAAAAAAAATTTTTGACCTCAAAATGTCATAAAAAACATCATAGTATACTATGGCGTCAAAATCGGACAAAAAAAGGCAAAAAAATTTTTGACCTCAAAATGCCATAAAAAACATCATAGTATAGTATGGCGTCAAAATCGGACAAAAAAAGGCAAAAAATTTTTTGACCTCAAAATGTCATAAAAAACGTCATAGTATAGTATGGCGTTTTTTTTCGGCCAAAAAAAGTCAAAAAATTTTTTTGACCTCAAAATGTCATAAAAAACATCATAGTATAGTATGGCGTTTTTTTCGGCCAAAAAAAGGCAAATTTTTTTTTGGCCTCAAAATGTCATAAAAATGGTCATAGTATAGTAAGGCGTCAAAATCGGACAAAATAAGTCAAAATTTTTTTTGGCCTCAAAATGTCATAAAAATGGTCATAGTATAGTAAGGCGTCAAAATGGGCCAAAATAAGTAAAAAAAATTTTTGGCCTCAAAATGTCATAAAAATGGTCATAGTATAGTAAGGCGTCAAAATAGGCCTCAAAATGTCATTAAAATGGTCATAGTATAGTAAGGCGTCAAAATCGGCCAAAAAAAGTCATTTTTCAAAATGGGCCAAAAAAAGTCATTTTTCAGAACGGCCTCAAAATGTCATAAAATGGTCATAGTATAGTAAGGTGTCAAAATGGGCCAAAAAAAGTCAAATTTTTTTTTGGCCTCAAAATGTCATAAAAATGGTCATAGTATAGTAAGGCGTCAAAATCGGACAAAATAAGTATAGTAAGGTGTCAAAATGGGCCAAAAAAAGTCAAATTTTTTTTTGGCCTCAAAATGTCATAAAAATGGTCATAGTATAGTAAGGCGTCAAAATCGGACAAAATAAGTCCAATTTTGTTTTGGCCTCAAAATGTCATAAAAATGGTCATAGTATAGTAAGGCGTCAAAATGGGCCATAAAAAGTCATTTTTCAGAACGGCCTCAAAATGTCATAAAAATGGTCATAGTATAGTAAGGCGTCAAAATGGGCCAAAATAAGTCAAAATTTTTTTTGGCCTCAAAATGTCATAAAAATGGTCATAGTATAGTAAGGCGTCAAAATAGGCCTCAAAATGTCATAAAAATGGTCATAGTATAGTAAGGCGTCAAAATGGGCCAAAAAAAGTCATTTTTCAGAACGGCCTCAAAATGTCATAAAAATGGTCATAGTATAGTAAGGCGTCAAAATGGGCGAAAAAAGGTCAAATTTTTTTTTGGCCTCAAAATGTCATAAAAATGGTCATAGTATAGTAAGGCGTCAAAATGGGCCAAAAAAAGTCATTTTTCAGAACGACCTAAAAATGTCATAAAAATGGTCATAGTATAGTAAGGCGTCAAAATGGGCCAAAAAAAGTCAAATTTTTTTTTGGCCTCAAAATGTCATAAAAATGGTCATAGTATAGTAAGGCGTCAAAATGGGCCAAAAAAAGTCATTTTTCAAAATGGGCCAAAAAAAGTCATTTTTCAGAACGGCCTCAAAATGTCATAAAATGGTCATAGTATAGTAAGGTGTCAAAATGGGCCAAAAAAAGTCAAATTTTTTTTTGGCCTCAAAATGTCATAAAAATGGTCATAGTATAGTAAGGCGTCAAAATCGGACAAAATAAGTCCAATTTTGTTTTGGCCTCAAAATGTCATAAAAATTGTCATAGTATAGTAAGGCGTCAAAATGGGCCATAAAAAGTCATTTTTCAGAACGGCCTCAAAATGTCATAAAAATGGTCATAGTATAGTAAGGCGTCAAAATGGGCCAAAAAAAGTCATTTTTCAGAACGGCCTCAAAATGTCATAAAAATGGTCATAGTATAGTAAGGCGTCAAAATGGGCGAAAAAAGGTCAAATTTTTTTTTGGCCTCAAAATGTCATAAAAATGGTCATAGTATAGTAAGGCGTCAAAATGGGCCAAAAAAAGTCAAATTTTTTTTTGGCCTCAAAATGTCATAAAAATGGTCATAGTATAGTAAGGCGTCAAAATGGGCCCAAAAAAGTCATTTTTCAGAACGGCCTCAAAATGTCATAAAAATGGTCATAGTATAGTAAGGCGTCAAAATGGGCGGAAAAAGGTCAAATTTTTTTTTGGCCTCAAAATGTCATAAAAATGGTCATAGTATAGTAAGGCGTCAAAATGGGCCAAAAAAAGTCAAATTTTTTTCGGCCTGAAAATGTCATAAAAATGGTCATAGTATAGTAAGGCGTCAAAATCGGCCAAAAAAGGTCAAATTTTTTTTTGGCCTCAAAATGTCATAAAAATGGTCATAGTATAGTAAGGCGTCAAAATCGGGAAAAAAAAGTCATTTTTCAGAACGGCCTCAAAATGTCATAAAAATGGTCATAGTATAGTAAGGCATCAAAATGGGCCAAAAAAAAGTCATTTTTCAGAACGGCCTCAAAATGTCATAAAAATGGTCATAGTATAGTAAGGCGTCAAAATGGGCCAAAATAAGTCAAATATTTTTTTGGCCTCAAAATGTCATAAAAATGGTCATAGTATAGTAAAGCGTCAAAATGGGCCAAAATAAGTCATACTTTAGTATGACCTCAAAATGTGCCAAAAAACACCATAGTATTGTAAGGCGTCAAAATGGGCCAAAAAAAGTCAAATTTTTTTTTGGCCTCAAAATGTCATAAAAATGGTCATAGTATAGTAAGGCATCAAAATGGGCCAAAAAAGGTCAAATTTTTTTTTGGCCTCAAAATGTCATAAATATGGTCATAATATAGTAAGGCGTCAAAATCGGAAAAAAAAAAGTCATTTTTCAGAGCGGCCTCAAAATGTCATAAAAATGGTCATAGTATAGTAAGGCATCAAAATGGGCCAAAAAAAAGTCATTTTTCAGAACGGCCTCAAAATGTCATAAAAATGGTCATAGTATAGTAAGGCGTCAAAATCGGACAAAAAAAGTCAAAAAATTTTTTGACCTCAAAATGTCATAAAAAACATCATAGTATAGTATGACATCAAAAATGGCCAAAAAAAGTCAAAATGTTTTTTGACCTCAAAATGTCATAAAAAACGTCATAGTATAGTATGGTTTAAAAAATGGCCAAAAAAAGTCAAAAAAATTTTTGACCTCAAAATGTCATAAAAAACGTCAAAGTATAGTATGACATCAAAAATGGCCAAAAAAAGTCAAATTTTTTTTTGGCCTCAAAATGTCATAAAAATGGTCATAGTATAGTAAGGCGTCAAAATCGGACAAAATAAGTCCAATTTTGTTTTGGCCTCAAAATGTCATAAAAATGGTCATAGTATAGTAAGGCGTCAAAATGGGCCATAAAAAGTCATTTTTCAGAACGGCCTCAAAATGTCATAAAAATGGTCATAGTATAGTAAGGCGTCAAAATGGGCCAAAATAAGTCAAAAATTTTTTTGGCCTCAAAATGTCATAAAAATGGTCATAGTATAGTAAGGCGTCAAAATAGACCTCAAAATGTCATAAAAATGGTCATAGTATAGTAAGGCGTCAAAATGGGCCAAAATAAGTCAAAAATTTTTTTGGCCTCAAAATGTCATAAAAATGGTCATAGTATAGTAAGGCGTCAAAATGGGCCAAAAAAAAGTCATTTTTCAGAACGGCCTCAAAATGTCATAAAAATGGTCATAGTATAGTAAGGCGTCAAAATGGGCCAAAAAAAGTCATACTTTAGTATGACCTCAAAATGTGCCAAAAAACGTCATAGTATAGTAAGGCGTCAAAATGGGCCAAAAAAAGTCAAAATTTTTTTTGGTCTCAAAATGTCATGAAAATGGTCATAGTATAGTAAGGCGTCAAAATCAGCCATAAAAAGTCATTTTTCAGAACGGCCTCAAAATGTCATAAAAATGGTCATAGTATAGTAAGGCGTCAAAATGGGTCAAAATAAGTCAAATTTGTTTTTGGCCTCAAAATGTCATAAAAATGGTCATAGTATAGTAAGGCGTCAAAATCGGCCAAAAAAAGTCAAATTTTATTTTTGGCCTCAAAATATCATAAAAATGGTCATAGTATAGTAAGGCGTCAAAATCGGACAACAAAAGTCAAATTTTTTTTTGGCCTCAAAATGTCAGAAAAATGGTCATAGTATAGTAAGGCGTCAAAATTGGCCAAAAAAAGTCATTTTTCAGAACGGCCTCAAAATGTCATAAAAATGGTCATAGTATAGTAAGGCATCAAAATCGGCCAAAAAAAGGCAAATTTTTTTTGGCCTCAAAATGTCAGAAAAATGGTCATAGTATAGTAAGGCGTCAAAATCGGCCAAAAAAAGGCAAATTTTTTTTTGGCCTCAAAATGTCCTAAAAATGGTCATAGTATAGTAAGGCGTCAAAATCGGCCAAAAAAAGGCAAATTTTTTTTGGCCTCAAAATGTACCAAAAAATGTCATAGTATAGTAAGGCATCAAAATGGGCCAAAAAAAGTCAAATTTTTTTTTGGCCTCAAAATGTCACAAAAATGGTCATAGTATAGTAAGGTATCAAAATGGGCCAAAAAAAGTCATACTTTAGTGTTACCTCAAAATGTCATAAAAATGGTCATAGTATAGTAAGGCGTCAAAATGGGCCAAAAAAAGTCAAATTTTTTTTTGGCCTCAAAATGTCAGAAAAATGGTCATAGTATAGTAAGGCATCAAAATGGGCCAAAACAAGTCAAATTTTTTTTTGGCCTCAAAATGTCAGAAAAATGGTCATAGTATAGTAAGGCGTCAAAATCGGCCAAAAAAAGTCAAATTTTTTTTTGGCCTCAAAAAGTCATAAAAATGGTCATAGTATAGTAAGACGTCAAAATAGGCCAAAATAAGTCAAATTATTTTTTGGCCTCAAAATGTCATAAAAATGGTCATAGTATAGTAAGGCGTCAAAATCGGCCATAAAAAGTCATTTTTCAGAACGGCCTCAAAATGTCATAAAAATGGTCATAGTATAGTAAGGCGTCAAAATGGGCCAAAAAAAGTCCAATTTTTTTTTGGCCTCAAAATGTC
This sequence comes from Toxotes jaculatrix, assembly GCF_017976425.1. Classification (NCBI taxonomy): domain Eukaryota; kingdom Metazoa; phylum Chordata; class Actinopteri; family Toxotidae; genus Toxotes; species Toxotes jaculatrix. The sequence continues at coordinate 6,191,227 of NC_054396.1, read as the reverse complement.
ATAAAAATGGTCATAGTATAGTAAGGCGTCAAAATCTGCCAAAATAAGTCAAAATTTTTTTTGGCCTCAAAATGTCATAAAAATGGTCATAGTATAGTAAGGCGTCAAAATGGGCCAAAAAAAAGTCATTTTTCAGAACGGCCTCAAAATGTCATAAAAATGGTCATAGTATAGTAAAGCGTCAAAATGGGCCAAAATAAGTCATACTTTAGTATGACCTCAAAATGTGCCAAAAAACACCATAGTATTGTAAGGCGTCAAAATGGGCCAAAAAAAGTCAAATTTTTTTTTGGCCTCAAAATGTCATAAAAATGGTCATAGTATAGTAAGGCATCAAAATGGGCCAAAAAAGGTCAAATTTTTTTTTGGCCTCAAAATGTCATAAATATGGTCATAATATAGTAAGGCGTCAAAATCGGAAAAAAAAAAGTCATTTTTCAGAGCGGCCTCAAAATGTCATAAAAATGGTCATAGTATAGTAAGGCATCAAAATGGGCCAAAAAAAAGTCATTTTTCAGAACGGCCTCAAAATGTCATAAAAATGGTCATAGTATAGTAAGGCGTCAAAATCGGACAAAAAAAGTCAAAAAATTTTTTGACCTCAAAATGTCATAAAAAACATCATAGTATAGTATGACATCAAAAATGGCCAAAAAAAGTCAAAATGTTTTTTGACCTCAAAATGTCATAAAAAACGTCATAGTATAGTATGGTTTAAAAAATGGCCAAAAAAAGTCAAAAAAATTTTTGACCTCAAAATGTCATAAAAAACGTCATAGTATAGTATGACATCAAAAATGGCCAAAAAAAGTCAAATTTTTTTTTGGCCTCAAAATGTCATAAAAATGGTCATAGTATAGTAAGGCGTCAAAATCGGACAAAATAAGTCCAATTTTGTTTTGGCCTCAAAATGTCATAAAAATGGTCATAGTATAGTAAGGCGTCAAAATGGGCCATAAAAAGTCATTTTTCAGAACGGCCTCAAAATGTCATAAAAATGGTCATAGTATAGTAAGGCGTCAAAATGGGCCAAAATAAGTCAAAAATTTTTTTGGCCTCAAAATGTCATAAAAATGGTCATAGTATAGTAAGGCGTCAAAATAGACCTCAAAATGTCATAAAAATGGTCATAGTATAGTAAGGCGTCAAAATGGGCCAAAATAAGTCAAAAATTTTTTTGGCCTCAAAATGTCATAAAAATGGTCATAGTATAGTAAGGCGTCAAAATGGGCCAAAAAAAAGTCATTTTTCAGAACAGCCTCAAAATGTCATAAAAATGGTCATAGTATAGTAAGGCGTCAAAATGGGCCAAAAAAAGTCATACTTTAGTATGACCTCAAAATGTGCCAAAAAACGTCATAGTATAGTAAGGCGTCAAAATGGGCCAAAAAAAGTCAAAATTTTTTTTGGTCTCAAAATGTCATGAAAATGGTCATAGTATAGTAAGGCGTCAAAATCAGCCATAAAAAGTCATTTTTCAGAACGGCCTCAAAATGTCATAAAAATGGTCATAGTATAGTAAGGCGTCAAAATGGGTCAAAATAAGTCAAATTTGTTTTTGGCCTCAAAATGTCATAAAAATGGTCATAGTATAGTAAGGCGTCAAAATCGGCCAAAAAAAGTCAAATTTTATTTTTGGCCTCAAAATATCATAAAAATGGTCATAGTATAGTAAGGCGTCAAAATCGGACAACAAAAGTCAAATTTTTTTTTGGCCTCAAAATGTCAGAAAAATGGTCATAGTATAGTAAGGCGTCAAAATGGGCCAAAAAAAGTCATTTTTCAGAACGGCCTCAAAATGTCATAAAAATGGTCATAGTATAGTAAGGCATCAAAATCGGCCAAAAAAAGGCAAATTTTTTTTGGCCTCAAAATGTCATAAAAATGGTCATAGTATAGTAAGGCGTCAAAATCGGCCAAAAAAAGGCAAATTTTTTTTTGGCCTCAAAATGTCCTAAAAATGGTCATAGTATAGTAAGGCGTCAAAATCGGCCAAAAAAAGGCAAATTTTTTTTGGCCTCAAAATGTACCAAAAAATGTCATAGTATAGTAAGGCATCAAAATGGGCCAAAAAAAGTCAAATTTTTTTTTGGCCTCAAAATGTCACAAAAATGGTCATAGTATAGTAAGGTATCAAAATGGGCCAAAAAAAGTCATACTTTAGTGTTACCTCAAAATGTCATAAAAATGGTCATAGTATAGTAAGGCGTCAAAATGGGCCAAAAAAAGTCAAATTTTTTTTTGGCCTCAAAATGTCAGAAAAATGGTCATAGTATAGTAAGGCATCAAAATGGGCCAAAACAAGTCAAATTTTTTTTTGGCCTCAAAATGTCAGAAAAATGGTCATAGTATAGTAAGGCGTCAAAATCGGCCAAAAAAAGTCAAATTTTTTTTTGGCCTCAAAAAGTCATAAAAATGGTCATAGTATAGTAAGACGTCAAAATAGGCCAAAATAAGTCAAATTATTTTTTGGCCTCAAAATGTCATAAAAATGGTCATAGTATAGTAAGGCGTCAAAATCGGCCATAAAAAGTCATTTTTCAGAACGGCCTCAAAATGTCATAAAAATGGTCATAGTATAGTAAGGCGTCAAAATGGGCCAAAAAAAGTCCAATTTTTTTTTGGCCTCAAAATGTCATAAAAATGGTCATAGTATAGTAAGGCGTCAAAATCTGCCAAAATAAGTCAAAATTTTTTTTGGCCTCAAAATGTCATAAAAATGGTCATAGTATAGTAAGGCGTCAAAATGGGCCAAAAAAAAGTCATTTTTCAGAACGGCCTCAAAATGTCATAAAAATGGTCATAGTATAGTAAGGCGTCAAAATGGGCGGAAAAAGGTCAAATTTTTTTTTGGCCTCAAAATGTCATAAAAATGGTCATAGTATAGTAAGGCGTCAAAATGGGCCAAAAAAAGTCAAATTTTTTTCGGCCTGAAAATGTCATAAAAATGGTCATAGTATAGTAAGGCGTCAAAATCGGCCAAAAAAGGTCAAATTTTTTTTTGGCCTCAAAATGTCATAAAAATGGTCATAGTATAGTAAGGCGTCAAAATCGGGAAAAAAAAGTCATTTTTCAGAACGGCCTCAAAATGTCATAAAAATGGTCATAGTATAGTAAGGCATCAAAATGGGCCAAAAAAAAGTCATTTTTCAGAACGGCCTCAAAATGTCATAAAAATGGTCATAGTATAGTAAGGCGTCAAAATGGGCCAAAATAAGTCAAATATTTTTTTGGCCTCAAAATGTCATAAAAATGGTCATAGTATAGTAAAGCGTCAAAATGGGCCAAAATAAGTCATACTTTAGTATGACCTCAAAATGTGCCAAAAAACACCATAGTATTGTAAGGCGTCAAAATGGGCCAAAAAAAGTCAAATTTTTTTTTGGCCTCAAAATGTCATAAAAATGGTCATAGTATAGTAAGGCATCAAAATGGGCCAAAAAAGGTCAAATTTTTTTTTGGCCTCAAAATGTCATAAAAATGGTCATAGTATAGTAAGGCGTCAAAATCGGGAAAAAAAAGTCATTTTTCAGAACGGCCTCAAAATGTCATAAAAATGGTCATAGTATAGTAAGGCATCAAAATGGGCCAAAAAAAAGTCATTTTTCAGAACGGCCTCAAAATGTCATAAAAATGGTCATAGTATAGTAAGGCGTCAAAATGGGCCAAAATAAGTCAAATATTTTTTTGGCCTCAAAATGTCATAAAAATGGTCATAGTATAGTAAAGCGTCAAAATGGGCCAAAATAAGTCATACTTTAGTATGACCTCAAAATGTGCCAAAAAACACCATAGTATTGTAAGGCGTCAAAATGGGCCAAAAAAAGTCAAATTTTTTTTTGGCCTCAAAATGTCATAAAAATGGTCATAGTATAGTAAGGCATCAAAATGGGCCAAAAAAGGTCAAATTTTTTTTTGGCCTCAAAATGTCATAAATATGGTCATAATATAGTAAGGCGTCAAAATCGGAAAAAAAAAAGTCATTTTTCAGAGCGGCCTCAAAATGTCATAAAAATGGTCATAGTATAGTAAGGCATCAAAATGGGCCAAAAAAAAGTCATTTTTCAGAACGGCCTCAAAATGTCATAAAAATGGTCATAGTATAGTAAGGCGTCAAAATCGGACAAAAAAAGTCAAAAAAATTTTTGACCTCAAAATGTCATAAAAAACATCATAGTATAGTATGACATCAAAAATGGCCAAAAAAAGTCAAAATGTTTTTTGACCTCAAAATGTCATAAAAAACGTCATAGTATAGTATGGTTTAAAAAATGGCCAAAAAAAGTCAAAAAAATTTTTGACCTCAAAATGTCATAAAAAACGTCATAGTATAGTATGACATCAAAAATGGCCAAAAAAAGTCAAAATTTTTTTTGGCCTCAAAATGTCATAAAAATGGTCATAGTATAGTAAGGCGTCAAAATCGGACAAAATAAGTCCAATTTTGTTTTGGCCTCAAAATGTCATAAAAATGGTCATAGTATAGTAAGGCGTCAAAATGGGCCATAAAAAGTCATTTTTCAGAACGGCCTCAAAATGTCATAAAAATGGTCATAGTATAGTAAGGCGTCAAAATGGGCCAAAATAAGTCAAAAAATTTTTTGGCCTCAAAATGTCATAAAAATGGTCATAGTATAGTAAGGCGTCAAAATAGACCTCAAAATGTCATAAAAATGGTCATAGTATAGTAAGGCGTCAAAATGGGCCAAAAAAAGTCAAATTTTTTTTTGGCCTCAAAATGTCATAAAAATGGTCATAGTATAGTAAGGCGTCAAAATAGACCTCAAAATGTCACAAAAATGGTCATAGTATAGTAAGGTATCAAAATGGGCCAAAAAAAGTCATACTTTAGTGTTACCTCAAAATGTCATAAAAAACGTCATAGTATAGTAAGGCGTCAAAATCGGCCAATAAATGTCATACTTTAGTATGACCTCAAAATGTCATAAAAAAACGTCATAGTATAGTAAGGCGTCAAAATGGGCCAAAAAAAGTCATACTTTAGAATGACCTCAAAATGTGCCAATAAACGTCATCGTATAGTAAGGTTTCAAAATCGGCCAAAAAAAGTCATACTTTAGTATAGCCTCAAAATGTCATAAAAAAACATCATAATATAGTAAAGCTTCAAAATCGGCCAGAAAACAGTCATACTTTAGAGCGGCCTCAAAATGTTAAGTACTTAAATAGTTTAAGTATGTGGGAGATACAGGCACAAATACATCCATTTCTTGTGTGTTGGCGAAGGGTCATTTTTGTTGCGGCGCTACGGCCAGACCAAATATTGGTGGAACAGAAGCTTGCCTGGATGCAATGACAGGCAAGGACGTTGTTTCTCTACTCTGGTCTCCTACAGTGAGCAAGAATTTTTGGAACTGATGTGGGAACGATATGGATCCTGAAATTTAACTGGTGCATTTGTGTAGGTGGGCAGTAAATCGTTTAAGTCACATTGGCAGCACAGGCAGTTCACCAGTTGGCTGTTAGCTGGTTGCTCTTAGCTTTGACAGTCTGGTCTCTCACAGTCACCACCAGCTCATTAAAGAGAGACAGCTGATGCTAGTTAGAGTTAGGTAAGCTTTCATGAAGGCACACCATGTAGACTTGAAAATATAACATAAAAAAATAATAAAAACACTGCCATTGTGGTTGTTCATAGGCTTTACAGTATGGTGTTTTTCAGTCAGTGCCAGCTCCTAATCACTGCCATGGTAAATGCCCACCAAGAAGCTCCAGGCTTTCCACAAACATTTCCATAGATGTTTTTATCGTCTTTAACCCTTAGATGCATAAGTGGGGTCAAAAATGACCCCAAGGGTTGTTATTCTTCAAAATCTTTTAAATTAAAAGTATTTATATTTTCATATTCCAGGTATTCCTCATAAAACATGTTTGTGACATGAGGCCATTGCAATTTTAAATTTTTTTTTCACACTTTTCAAGAAATTGCAGTTTTTCTATGACTACCCCACTTTTCCATGAGCGGGGTCAAAAATGACCCCATACATTTCCTATGAAATCTGAAGTTAGCCCAGGAACCTTTGATCCTTATCAACTGTGATTGTCAGTATACACTTACTGTTGCACTTACACATCTGATGCTAGCAGTTTCACCACCAAGGAGGTCATTTCTACACAGCAACATACATGTAAGTATTATCTTCATTTATCTACTTTTTTTTTTCTGAGTATTAGTATTATTGTCAGCAAATTAGCCTATTTTGTTGTTAGCTAGTTAGCTTACTACCAACTACAAAGCTAGTTGACTTTTCTGTGATAGGGTATTAGTATTATTGTCATCAAATTAGCCTATTTTGTTGTTAGCTAGTTAGCTTACTACCAACTACAAAGCTAGTTGACTTTTCTGTGATAGGGTATTAGTATTATTGTCATCAAATTAGCCTATTTTGTTGTTAGCTAGTTAGCTTACTACCAACTACAAAGCTAGTTGACTTTTCTGTGATAGGGTATTAGTATTATTGTCATCAAATTAGCCACAGGAGAGAAGCACACAGGGCCAACAGAAGAGAAAGAGATGCCAGATGTGTCCAAGAAACAAAGATCGCAAAGCCACCAAATGCTGCTGGAAATGCAGTATTCCTGTGTGCAACGATCACAGCCAGCAGCAAGTCATTTGTAACAGCTGCACACAGTGAGAAGAGAGAAGACATTTGTGTCTCTACATGTGCGTGGACAGTGTTATGGTCCCTGGACTTACTTTATGTTCATTCTCTGTTCATCCTTCATTGTAGTAACAGACAGACATACACACAATTGATTTTGACATTTTTTGATACATGATTGATTGATTGTTTCTTTTGTGATAAAATGTGAATAAAATATGATAAATGAACATGTCAAAAATGAAATCACTCATTTGTTAATCAAAATATAATAAAAAATCATTATCTTTAACCAAAATTAAAGAAATTTCTTAAGTTTATTGCAAAAGCGCATTTATTCTAATTGGGGTCATTTTTGACCCCACTCATGGAAGAGTGTAGGTATTGGTAGGTCATGCATCCAAGGGTTAAAAAAAATGGAGAGCTATACATTTATACTGTAATAGCTTATGTTCCCTGACACAGAAAGAGAGGAGAATTTAAATTTCAGTTCAGATTCAAATCAAAAGTCAGGTAGTCGTCATTGTTCATCACTGACTAATCTGGTCAAAGGAAGTTCTGAGTATTATGTAATTTTGAGAACAAGCATGAAAACAGATGTTGACCTGAAATAACATCAAAGTGAACTCCTGCTTGACAGTTTTATCTTTTTCATCCTCTGTTTAGAAATGGAGTGGCCTTGACAGGAGGGGGTGGAGGGGATTAATCGGGGTGGACCGGCCCAGTCTGCACCCAGCCCAGTTCCCCGTCTGTAAACAATAGGGGTGTGGATTAGTTTGGAAACAATGTGTTTATTTAAAAAGCCCACTTCCTGAATGGACTCAGCAAGTCTCCCATTAATTTTACTGGCGGCGGCTCCAGTTCTGAAAATCATTGTTTAGAGTGGGGGAAAAATACAAAACACACAAGGCAAAAAGGAAAGCTTTGCATCTGCGCTTGGTTCCTGTGTGATAGGACGACAGCATTAATAGAATTGGTGCTAGCTATTTGTGTGTTTTTTTTAATCATCTGGAGGGATCTTAGGTTCAGAGGAAAAAAACAAATGAGGAAACATTTCAATGTTTTTGTTGAGACTGCTTTGGCATGAGCTTGCTGCTGCGTGCACTACGTGTACAGATGGGAGTTTCATGAAAAAAAGAATACAAAATAAAGAAAGCCAAACAGAGGTTTTCTGCTTAGTCTAAACCGCCATGAGCGGTCTACAGAATCTGCCTGCAGGGGCTGGGATTCAGCTGAGGGCTGTGGAGCCCAGGAGCGACGCCCACCATCCCCTAACTGCCCAAAGCCACATCCTGTCCAAAAGGAAAAGACTTGCACTTTCTCCTCAGGAGGAACACTTGCATTAATGTGATCTCAATTACCCATAAAGCAGTCCTGCAGCAGCACTCGCACCTCACAGCCTTGTTCGGCATCAGTCACATCCTGTTGTACATATTGCGCTTTAATTTTAGCTGATCTGATGTCAGCTGTGGAAAAGTTGTGTGGCCTCTGGAGCAGGAAACAAACAAAACTCCTGATGTGCTGTCAGGCCAAACCTTTTCTGTGATAGTAGGTTGCCTGGTGGAGTTTATGAGTTCATTTCTGAGACTGACAGATATGAGGGGGGATGAAAAGGCATTAAGAATAAGCAGTGCAACCTTAGCCCATCCAGACACATGCTCAGAGGCCAGAGAGTAACAGGTAAACTCGGGGGAGGGTGGTTAAGCCCTAGTTAGGCATGTAAATCCCACCCTTTACAGGCAAAGCGCTCCAGTAGATCCCTGTCAATTTCCTGCAGCTGTGCTCGGACGGATTTACATGAATACACTCTATCACTAGTGCTTAGCCTCCTGTGTTATACATTTACTCACTTTTGGGTGGGTTATAAAAATTGGTTATTTTCTTTTGACTTTTTTTTTTTGTCTTTTGTGGAGAAAGAATGGTTTTATTTACAAGCCACCCAGCATGGCTTCTTTTGTAAATTGACTCCTCAGTTTTGTCCACGGGCCAGGCATAAGAAGGTTAGCTGCCTGTTTCCTGATAAGCTGGCAAAACCTATCAACCCCGGCAAGAAGATAGTGCTCTGTATTTCTGTCATGCTTTATCATCAGCTGGGGTGAAACTAAACCGGTGTTAAGAGAGAGTAGAGGGACCATTTCCCTGGATTACAGGCGTCAACTTTAATTTCAAAGACCAATGGTGTATCCAGGGAAGGTGCAGGCTTCGCTTGCCACAGATTGGCAGCAGGCTCCCGATAAGGACCCAGTTGCGTTGTTCGCATTCACCACGGGGGCCTATTGATCTCCGAGCCGCTGGTTCATTTCAGAAAATACAAGGTAAATGGTGTTAGAGCGGGAGTATGGCTCCCTATTCACCAGACACACTGAGCCCTGTGCCAAGTTGTCTTGGCTCTGTGCTGTGGCGAACAGGAAGCGCACTGCAGGAAGACAGCGTATTTGTCAGGAGTCATTAAGGAAGGAGGTGACAGTTCAAGCTTTTTGCTTTTAGAATACAGAGCAATGAGTTTCAGAGGAAAGATGCTCTCCTTTACAGCAAAACTGAGCCAGGTTCCAACCAAAGTTTAATACAAAGAATTCTTTCTGCTCAGAGCTCTCACTGGTCAAACTGAACCGGAGCTTAAAGCACTTATCTTTTAGAGTATCAGTGTAATGCTCAGCATCTGAGGGTAAAATTCATATCAACATATTGAGCACTTATTCATACTGAAATGTCCCCCCCCCCTTCTTTTTTTTTTCCAAACCAAATTTATGAAAAGCATAATCACAACATGAGGGCCCCCTTATTTTATTATCAGTGGGTGTTATTATTAGAAAACCATTTCAAATGATATGTCACATGGGAACAAATATCATTTACAAACCACTAATGACTTGCAAACACTCCTCTAGCCTCCGGTGCAGAATGACGCCTTCACACAGTGTGTGCTCTGCTCGCCTCTCTACGGGGACGTGCAGTGGGATGCTGCACGCTTCCAGAATCAAACAGAATAAACAGGAAGACCTCTTCTTTTCAGCTCGGGCCATACAGTGGCAGTAACACATTAATTCTTAAAAATCTGCCCATTTAAACCTGTCATTACCACAACCATCTAATGGTTTTTAGGTGTGTGTTTGTTGCAAAAATTCAAATGAGACACTAAAATATGTACATATTCTCTGCAGAGATGGATTAGGTTTTGGATATTAATAATTAAGCAGACATTATTATTATTACACTTTGCATCTTCTGGGTGGATCACACTTACCTCACTGCTGGACTGCTAATAATGAGTCATCAATAAAACATTCTCATAATGTCAGAAAGACACTTGTGTAGATGCACGGTCTAATTTTACACGGGCTGACTTGGTCATTAGTTCAGTATGGCGTGAATGCCTCGCCAAGCAAAACACAGAGGAGGTTACAGAGGTGGCCTGATGTGGCCTGACAGTCAGTGCATCAAGCTGCTCCTTCATTAATGTTAATCATCTTGAAATTGTGAATAACCAAATCAGAGCACCTATATGCAAATATTTAAAGCATTTTACTTTTTAATGGAAAAGGTGTTTTTGTTGCCTGCATTATCATTTGCATAGTAATTGTGTCTATTGTGTCATGTTTCTTTAACCTCAGCCGGGCCTGGATGAACACTGGATAGTCGTCTGTGTTTGGAATGGAAGTACAGAAAATAAATAAAGGATAGAGTGCACAGACAGGAAAGAAAATCATATTAAATTGCAGTTGAAACTCCACATAAAAGTTTCCCTCTTCAAATTAGAAATCATCAGGCTGTTGGACTTGAAACCTCCCAAAATTTTCACAGAGCTTTAATAAGAAACTAAGAAAGGCACGGACCAGGGGGAGAGTGCCGTCTTTATTGCCACCCAGACATAATAACTTAATGCAAATTGTAACTAGTTAAGCACAGCAAAATAATATGATACCATTGTCTGAAGCAGATTGGCATTATAATGTTAGCATGTGCAAATAATCACATTTTCTCCCTGATACAATTACATTATTTGTTCTGGTTGTATCATACACCAATAAAAGCAAACATCATATTAGGATTCATGGCACTTTTCGCATTGCGTTATCAATATGTGGAAATAATTGTCTGCTGAGAGATTAAATTACATTATTGTGTATCTTTTTCATGCCTAATAAATAATGATGGATGGCTCTTATTTTCATCACCACCTGCAACCATTTTGTCTTCTTCCCCCTGCAAGTTAAAAATGAGAGAATAAATAAAGAAATAAAAGGGGAGAGTGAAGAACCTCGAGCAATACGAACCCGGAGGTTCTTGTCGCTGAAGTTTCATCGCCTGATCGAAGCAGAGAAACTGCAAATATAAAGCAGATAGACACCCTAAAAGTCAACATGCCACTGTTTATTCATTGATACATCTTTTGGCAAGCACACACTTTGAGATGATGAATAACTGACTGACAAGGAAAAAGCCTTGCAGGGGATTTTCTGTGTATTATGACTTTATCAAATATTGTTCCTTCAAACTGAAGCATATTTCAAACAGAAAGTCTCCAACTCTCAGAAACGCCCCCAAAAACAAGATGAGCTAGTTTTTTGTGTCTTTTTTCACATATATATTTTTTTAGATTTTTCAGATACTTTAACAACAGTCTGCATTGTGTAACCCCATCACTGACTCCTCTTCCAGTGTCTCTAAGACCATTTCATCTGTTTACTGTAGATCTCATATTAACACAACATGTAAATAAATCCAAACTCAGTCAATCAGTGTTCTAAATGGGTCATCATAATACACACAGTACACATAACTGTAACATTAAAGGTTTACCTATCATTATTATTTTAATTACAAATAGTTAAACCAGTCTATTTTAGTAGCTAAGCAGCAACTACCAACTAAGTTACAAATTCCTTAGTTATGTCAATACATCCAAAACAACAACTGAGGAGTAATGTCAGCTGGCTATAAAGCTGGGTGACATGATTCCTATGGCAGCTAGCCTTTAACAGATTTCTAATCTATGAGTTAACGGGATGTTAAACAACCAGTAATTTCATACCAAATGTGGTATAAAGTACCACTGTAAAATTATCTCACTGTGTAAAATAACGTAGTTCAATGCTAAAGACATTTGAGATTTAGTTCACATTAAATACTGTATATTTATATAAGCACAGAAATAACTCACAGGGATCCACAGGAAATGGATCAGTTGATACAAAAGTATAAGCTATAATGTAAAAATAAAGATTCTGATTTTGAGCTAAACAAAAAACAAAATCATAATTTTTCATGCAATGACATTCTGAAAAATTATGCCAAAATAAAATTTTGGGGAAAAATAGATTAGTGTCTAAGCATTAAATATCTCTGAGTTTAGAGCACTGAAATACTTGACTTTGAAAAAAGTCTGTCTTGTTTCGTAGTCCTGACAAATGTCGGAGATAAACCTGCACGTTCAGCAGCAGAAGCCAGCTGTGTGGCCGCCTGACTCATTTACAATTCACTTTCACTCCTTGCTTTTGCATAACCCTAATTTTAATCACTTCATTTGCACTTTGTGTGAGATAAGAGAATTGATTAGCCACCACTCTCCAGGAGGCCTCATGTTTGACTTTCTCTCTTTTTTTTTCTTCCAATCCACCAATCTTAGCTGTCAATACCTGAAACTCCTGTTACATGAGATGCATTTGTTGGCACGCTGTTATGTGGCGATAAAACAAGGTAAGGACATTTAGTCTCCACACCAGTTAATTGGCATCAGAGAGAGAAATGCTGTTATAACTTCATAACTTCTTAAGTCATGCCTTGTGCACAGCTAGACGTACAGCGTTGTAAAAATTTACATTTTAATGAAATATTTGAATAAGCACTTGAAATTCACTCTACCAGGTCTCCCGGTCCTAAAACCAACATTTCATGTTTGTGTTTTGAATGGCAGCGTCAGAGAAATTAGCATGCCAGTCATACAGATTAGGAGGGCATCAGTGTAAAGTCACAGGCTTCCTCAATCAAGGTTCACTGCAGGTAAACACTACCCATGACATGTTTAAATGATAGCTTTTTTTCAAAGAAAGGAGGGGAAAAAAGCATTAAATTCACAGGGGAGTGAGAGAAAGCCTATATAGGAATCAGAGCAGGAGAGAAGTGAATAGAAATTCAGAATGCTGCCAGTGAAGGCTATCTCCAGTTTACTATAATACACTTCTTTTTAAGCAAATCTGTCAGAGAACCGCCAAACTATTATTTAAATTTCCACATGAGTGATGTTCCAAATTCAAAAAAAATAAAGGAAAGCTTGTGTATTGTGAGGAGTTTTATTTAAGAAAATATGGATTATATCATTGTAGGTGGCTTGACAGCTGGATTTGCCATTTCCAACATTTTGGAGACTCTTGTTTGCTTTCTTTCCCAGAGTAAGATGAGCAGACTGATACCACTCTGACGTCTGTACAATAAATACAAAGCTACAACCAGCTGCCCTTTAGCTTAGCTTAGCACAAAGACTGGAAACAGAGAGGAGGCAGTTAGCCTGGCTCTGTCCAAGGGTAATATCAGTAATATCAAGGATAATATCAATCTTTTCATCTCTCATCAACTCTCAAGAATATCCCAAAATGTCAAACTGCTCCTTTAAGCATAGTGTACTCCAGTTCCATCAGTGCAAGTGGAAAAAGTATTTTCCTACATAAAAAAAAAAAAAAAAAAAATTTTCAGTCTTGAAACATTAGCTGGATCTGTGAAACCAAACAAATAATCAGTGTCTAATTTTTGGCAACACACTGTCTTTTCTTTCCTGATCACAAATCTATCATCATTCATAAAAACCCTCCCAGCAGCAGCCATTTCTCTGTTAATTCACTATGACACAAAGTGCGAGAGCCAGACGTAATTATTCATGTTGTTTTGCATCTCTTCAATTATTCAAGCCAAACATTTCTTCTGGTAAAGCTGGATGCTGAGACATGAGTACAGGTCAGACAGTGAGGGCTGGAGCTGAGTGGAGACCTGCAGTACAGTTCATCACTGGAGTTATTTTGTTTACAGCAGAGCTGGATCAACCTGAGGCTCTACGCCTCACACCTGCTCCGCACCAGCAGGCTAGAATACTGGATTACTGTGCTGGAGTCACAGAGACACAGAGACCACACTTGTTGGTTTCTGTGTTGCAAGATTTTCCCCTCAAAACATAAAATGGACCAATCAAATCTAAAATATTTAATGTGCAGTATTCTAGATATATATTTCTCTTGGGTGAGAAAGGATAAAAACTGGTTCCCACTAAGGGCATAAATCAAATGGCTCACAAATACTTACTGTTATTTTTAAAACAGGTTCTGTAATTTCATCAGTTAAGTGCTGTAGTTTTTAGCAAACGTGGCTCAAACAGGAGGAAATAGTGCATTTGTTGGGGACTATTTTCAGCAGTGGATTAATACACACTTGGTGCTCTAGGGAGTATTTATGGCAGCAAGACAGTGTATGTGACGGATGGAGTCAAAATAAACTACAGTATGTGTTGGTTGTGTGTATTGATGGTAATGAAGGAACATGTTACCCAGTGCAACAGTGTTCAGGCTCACCAGTGTGATTTTAATGTGTTTTGGACAACAGATGTACCTTTTATTATTGATTTTGTATTTATAAAAGGAAAGTTCACTTTGAGTTCCTCTGTATTTACTGTAATCTCGGTGTTGAACATAACTGAACTAGGAACTGACATGATTGAATCTAAAAGTATCGATAAGCTTATAAGTTATTGAGCTTACAGTCCATTACAACAGAGCTGACTTTGGTGATTGTGATTGTATGATATGATTAAAAACTCAAGAAAAAGATAGCAAGTGGACTTTGAGTCACTTTTAGATTACCAGGGTCAAGAACAAACTCGGATGACTGACATAAAACTTGATCACAGTGGTGCCAAACTGTGGTCTCAAAATAATCAAATGCAACATAAAACAGGCAAACATTAAACGGAAACTGTTGATTTCAGAGAACAAGAGTCAACATGGTTCACGGCTGAGTTTCAAAGGGAAGAAATCCAGGGATTTGGGTTGCTATAACAACATGAGCGAGCAGGTCTTTAACCAACAGTGCAGCCACATTCAGTTCCCATCACAGCACCTGCATTATAACGTATTGTTAGTCATCTTCAGTTAGCGAACCCATCAGTGGATCCAACAGCTGCCCCACCCTTAACCCTCTGTTACCAAGAGAAGGCGACATCTGAGCATCTCAGCTATTTACTCAATGAGCGTAATTACCATTGGCTACTCACACGAGGCCTGCTAACTGATGTGATAAGTACCTTTATACTTTCATCTTCCTTTAGTTCTCTTTTTAATTGCTTGGACTCTCTTTGAAACCCAGCTCTGCCTTCTAATAAAGAAGAAAACGGGCCCAGCTGTGAATTACTGATTGTTGTGTTGGAGCTGGTAGTGAAACAGGCCTTGTGGTATTGTTGTGTATGTGTGTGTTTATGTGTGTGTTGTGTGCGCGCGCGTGTGTGTAGGGGTGGGGGGCAGCGAGGCATGCCTTTTGAACAGCAGGTGGTAATTGAAACAAAACAAGGGCTGATTAGGGAAGCGTCTGGCAACTCATGATCCAAACAGCGAGCCGCCGAGGAGCCCAAACACAAGAGCCCTGGAATAAAGTGGTCATCATCTAATTAACAGAACACATTTTAATTACCGAGTAAACCAAGCAGTGCAGTGTGTCAATTTAACTGATTTGGTAAGTGCCAGTTTACAATATCAGAAACAGACAAATAATTGGAATGTAATTACAAGCAGGTCTATTGCACACCAGCGCCTGCAGCCCATCTTAATAAACAAATTTTTACATCAAACCATGAATAACAAACACTGCAGGACAGCTAATTGCCTCGCTGCATTGTTGGGAGTTTGCCAGCTTTGACTATTTGACTGAAGCTCTTGTGTGAATGGATGAGGCTGTGCCACGCTTTAATTAGAATAAAGTGAACAGCAGCCATCCACATTTGTTTTTGCAGTCTAACACAGTTAAATAATATGATTGTGAGTTGTCTGGTGTCTGTGGGGCGGGACAGAGCAACAACAGAGGATCTCTTTAAGGTTCAGCAGCAACATCTGTGATCATGGAAGAAGCTTAACAGTGACCTGTTACTAAAGTTAAAGGGTCAGTTCACCCAGTTTACAAAAGGAATGCATTTTCTTTTTCACCTCTAGTAGTATGTGGGCATATGGTTTTGGTTTTATTGCCCCGGTTTTAAGACTTTTCTATCTCCACTTCCATGAAATGTCATGTGTGCATTGAAAATTTTAACTGTTTTAAGAAATTACTTGAAGCCCATTACTGCAGTTATAAATGATCAAAAATTAAAATGCTTATGGTGAACCAAAATGATCACCATCCACACCTCTGAGAGACCAGTAGGTCCGGTGTTGTACTCTATGATAGCCCAGTTTGCCCAGGTGGAGAAAAAAAAAGACAACCAATCACAGCTTTGTAGTCAGGATTAAGAATGGGAACTTCTTCTTTCTGCTACTTCACTGAAAAGTAGCCAGCTAGCAGAAAAAGGAAACAAAGTCTGTACAGCTGCACAGATTATTTTAAGTTAAATATAGAAATAGCTCAACTTCCATGTCAACAAAAAGCACATGAAGACATGAAAAGACATTCTTTCCAGAATCACAGTCCCCATTACGCAGGATAATTTAAAGAATACAGTGTCAGGAGTTTTTCATACTCACTATTTCTTGGGTAGAAAGTCAAAATATGCTGTGTGCACCGCAAGTAAAATTCCACTGCCTTGACGCTCAGGGTGGGCGGATCGATACCTAAAGTACTGATACCGAAAACGTTTTCTTGCAACTTTTCTCAGTGCATGCTCTATTTGCTTCTCTACTGCTGATGTGTGCATGCACCTTGTTAATTCAGAGAATTCAGTGAAGTAAAACACGCTCCTATTTTAGTGTTGGTTCGTAGGCAGGCATCAAATAAAGAAGGGGAAAGCCACACACTCATAACTCTAAAGCAATCTTTTGTTTCAAGTTCTACAGATCAACGTTCGGGCACGTTGCCTTCAGTCGATCTTTAGAGCCTGAAATAAAAGACTGCATCAAATTTACAAGCGTATGATTGAGAGAATTTCCCTCAATAAACACAATAAACGTGTTTTTTATTTAGTATGGTAAAAAGGAGTGCCTGATGTTTGGCAGATGGTTGGGGTGCAGAAAGTGCATTCAGAAGCTGCCTTTAAATGATGCACCTCATAAATCATGACTCGTCTCTTCCTGATATGACAGTACATTAGTCACTTTTATGATGACAAGTATCAGTATTGGTATCGATATTGATAAATCTGCGTGTGGTATTACTTGGTATTACCCACCCCTACCTGCGGCAGGAATCTCAGAGGTGGATATCACAAAATCCGTGAAAATAAAACCAAAACTGTGTGCGTGGCTAGATGCCATTACACAGTCCACCCACAGGTAAGTGAAATGATATGTTTTACGTGAACCGACCCTCACAGCTTTTAGAAAAATTCAAACCATACGTAAACACGGGTTTGTTTTATTTATTTGCTTTTTTATTGGACTTAAACGTGAAAATTAGTCACAAAGACCAAAAACTGTGGTCTTGAAGTTTTGTCCGGTTACACTGGTGTGTTGTCTACAAAAAGGAGATTCAGATTTATGTGTGGAAGGCCAGTATTGGCTGATCATGTCACTGTGTCAATATATCTACAGAGACCCACTGTTCCCATAATATTTCATCCAACTTTATGGACTATAATAATATCATATGTTAGTGCCTCTCTGTAAGTTACTGTGCGATTAATTTATGTGAATGCTTCTGTTAATGGCTGATTAAAAAAAAAAAAGAAACACAAACACCTTCCATTACTGTGTGTTCCCTCTAACTTTATGTGGCCTAGTCCAGTTTCTGATCAGTGTCATGAAAACAACATGGATACACGAAGTCTGAGCGTCCTGTGAAATACTGCCCCACAGAAAGATTGCTTGTGATTTTATATCGTTTCCATTAAATCTTGTCTTTCAAAGGCCTTAATTAATAATACACTTGACATTTATGATTTCCAGCAATAAGCTAAGCAAGAAACGATTTATGTCACCTAAAGCTTTTTAACAAATCAATGCAACTATTTGTAATTGCTTGTTTCACAAGATTAAAAGTGCTTAGACTTGATCTTTGTCTCCTGTTTAGTGGCCAACATGACCTGTGCCTCTGTCGTAAAAACCCAAGTCCTGGTCATCAGCATTAGCTCCCGTCACCAAATCCATATCGCTATTATTTCTGGAATTTTAATGCTTTTACAATTTATAGCTTATCAAATGCAGTTACCTAAATTGCTGTTAGGAAAAGACAGTTTAACTGTCTCTTTTTAATTACGATATAATTTAATGTCAAGGCTGAGATGAGAGTCCTGCAGCAGATGACAAACAGGTCTGACTCAAACCGTTCTGCAGGTGGAAAACACTGGAAGGTGCTCACTGCAAAACCGAAACGTTTATGCTCTGTAAAGCTGTAAACGTGGTCGTATATTTTCACTGTATCAGTGAAAAGTTTGCTCTCTTGACTTTTGATACCTTTACATTAGATGACAGCTGAACAAAAAACAAAGCTTTATAAAAGCTGCAAAAAGGTGCATCTTCCATGTGCAGGTTAAAATAAAAAGTATTCAAACTTTACATGACTACTTAATCCTGTATGAACCATTCTTCTGTCAATACTAGATTTCAATTACAGGCGTTACACTACACTAAAAACCTGCGGCTCAGTGTTGCCACACTGTACAACACAGATACAATGAGAGGAAACCTGAGGAAACAATCTGAACAACCAGCATTTTATTGCATGTTTAGAATGCTCACGTCAGTCATCGCCACTGACTACAACAGAGTGGTCTGCATCAGACAGACAAGGAATGATGAGGAGGTTACAGACTGATGGAAATGATGAGCAATAATATTTCTCTATAAAAAAAACAGGAAAAAAGAAACTACAGAGTACATCTTCAAAGAAAAAAAGGAAAGAGAACGAAAGACAAGCTGCTGCAGAATGAGAGCACTGTGACAGCTCTCCGGCTGCCCCCCCCACCCCCTCTTCTCTTCTCTCCCTCTCTCTCCCCCCTCCATGTGGAAAAAAAAACCAAAGTGTGATGTGAGAGAGGGAGAAAGAGGGGGACGGAATGACAGCGGGCTGGATGGTTGGTTGATGGATGAAACAATGGCGTTTTAGCTCGGGTGCCAGTGTGTGATGTTGGGGCCGAACGGCCGCAGTTTACAGGACGTTACGCTCTGAGTCTCCGTCTTTGACCTGCCTGCTGTGCTTGGTTTGACTCATTTACAATGACCCTTGAGATAAAAAATATAAATATCTTGATGGCGAAGAAAACGGGTGTTTTACCTACATGACATGGATGAGAAGGACACATCTTTGATGCATGAGTGAAACGAATTTCTCAAAACAAAAAGGAAAAAAAAAGACAGCATTTAACAATATTCTTTACATCTTGGCACTGCATATTTTTCTTCTTTTTCCTATTAATTTCATATAAAATATCATTAGATTGATACACCCTTATATTATTACTGACCACTTAAACCATACCCCCCCCCCCCCCCCCCCCCCCCCATCTCTGTGACCCTGGGATTAGTCATGCAAGATATCTCCGTCTTGTAGAGGAAATATACCTGTCTGCCCTTTTCTCAGAGCAGTAATCTTTAACATACAGCCACAGAAGGCAGTGGTTGGACCATCAAAAGGAAGTATCAAAAAACAGCTTAACACAAAGAGGGAAAAAATCTGTACAAAATGCTTAGGTCAATGATAACAGAGAAAAGTCTGTTTTCTATATTACAGTTTAAAATCCAAAATCGGGGATAATCCCCCCCCCCCCCCACCCCCAGCTTGCCCCTGCCCAGCTCACCCAGATGCCTGTGAGGATGATGTGATTTTTTTTTTTAATTTTTTCTTTTTTTTTTTAAAGCAAGGATTACTAAGTAAAATACATTTGCAGCACAGTTTGCTATTCCAATACATACAGCAGTTTTTTCTCATAGCTATTTCATAGTTAATACAAAGCAGTGGCGATAAAGCAAACATCTTAACACAAATGTATTTCTTGATCTTAAAAAAATAAAAAGAGGGAGTGAGAGAGAGAGAGAGAGAGAGAGAGAGAGAGAGAGAGAGAGAGAGAGGAAAGGACAGGAAAAGACAAAGGCTATACTGACATGTATGTACAACATAATATTGGAACGCCCTTAAAACAACCCATCAGAGAACAGACTTTGACAGGATGAATGGTGCCACACACAGCTGGGTGATATTTCCATGAACAGAAGGCCTGAGGTTTGGATTGATTTGGCAAAAAAAGGATGAAACCTTTAAGACAAACAAGCTCTAATTTCATTTTTTCTTTTCTTTCTTTTTTTTTTTTTTTTACTTTTTCTCTCTAAAGTATCAGACTACACATGCAAGACATACAACTAAGTGCAACTGAGTGAAATGTTTATTTTTTTTCTCATTTAATTGAATCATTCCCTATAGGTTTGAAATGAGGTATGCGTACTAACGGTTTTCTCATGCTGTTATCTTTAGTAATGTCAAGCTACACATGCTGAGAATGTTCTAATCTACCAGCGCTTTTTCCTCCTTTTTGAATACCAAACAAACCAGCCAGACGACTGGAGGTTTGTGGATGAGCTCGGCCCTGTTCTCACGATCCTAGCCCGGCTGTAACTGACCCATCCCACAGCTGCCTGGATATTAAATACATCTTCTGGAAACCACAGATTGCCCTTTTCCTTTTTAGTTATTGAGCGGTGAACTTAGGAAAAAAAAAAAAAATAATAACAATAACAATAACTGCCATAAAGTACCTTGTACCCAGCTTATTAGTTGACAGGAGTGTTTTTTAATATAAAAAGTAATAAGTTGACAGAAACTAAACACAATCATAAAGTCTTGCCAATCTTAACAAAGACACTAAACCCCCTAAAAAGTGGCATACAATCATTTCAAAGGATACAAATGTTTAAGGAATAAAAGAAGAGAAACAATGAATCATTGTGTGGTCCAGTTGAAGTATAGAATCCGTTTCACATTGTTCTCTGCAAAGCTTTTCCCATTTACCAGTATATTTTTTCCTCATCAGCTTTATCTACATACCCTTTATGTTGCACACAAATCTGTTCCTGACCAAAACGCTCCCTTTTCCACTCACTGGCCCAAAGACAGAAAAGTTTCCCTAATTTGGTCATCGTGTAGTCAGACTGTCAGCGCCTCCCATTCAGATTTGGTCACTGCGAAACATGACTGCAGCTGTCCTGTTCGAGACACCTCCTTTGGTTTTTTATTTAGTTTTACTTTTTTTAAAAAATGAATGAAAACACCAGTTCGAGGAGCATTTCCCTCGATTCAGTCTGCCACCGGCTCGATCACAGCTGCTGCGATCGTCCAATGAGAGAGAATGGAGGAGAGATATTTGGCCTTATCTGCTATTGCATGGAACGCACAACATTGAATCTGTAGTTTATCTTTGGTAGTCACAGAACAATATATTTAAACACATTAACAACTTAAAAAAAGAAGCCAAATAAAACATAAAATAATAATAATACTAATAATAAATAAAAAAAATTAAAAGTGGTTGATTGCAGTCTTGAAATTCATGGTCTCTCAATTTCACGCTCTACCTAGGCTGGAATTTTTGTTGCTGCATCACAAAACCACATGTGGATCTCACTCCGTTCAATGTTGTGGACTACAACTATTGGCTTTTTGGGCGACACTGAACCTCGAGGTATCCACATTCCCTAAATGGCATGTACTGTATGTCTGGGCCCTTTTACGATGGCTGTCGAATGCCGGAATGTGCAATGTTTAGGTCTTATTGCAAGTCTCGGGATTTTGTTCCCTCGAAGAAAGAAAAATGAGCATTTCATCTGGTGTGCAATTATTAACACTCACTGAAACTTAAAACTAGTCATGCGTGTGATACAAATAAAACTACAGGGAATGCACGTTTATCTTCAAGCTCTGAATGAAATTACAGCGTGGAAAAGCAGACACGTTTGATTAACAATGACAGTTGTGTTCAGGAATCACAATTAGTTGGTCTAAATCATTATCTCGCCAGTGCACACCTGACATTTTCATTTTGCTTTAAAAAACCCGGAGCTTGAAAGTGATCAGAAATTCTGTTGCAGCTAAGCATGCTCTGCCGTGAGGGGCTGTTTTAAAGTATAATTTCATAAGGATAAACCATAACCTGCATGATTTCTCTGTCATTCATTCGCATCTTAAATTAAGCTTCATTGATGCGTGGAGAGAGCCTTCATTATGAGTAGTGCATTGCCAATGGACTTCATGAGAAGGAGGAGGAGGAGGAGGAGGAGGAGGAAGAGGAGGAGGAGGAGGAGGAGGGGGGGGTGGAGGAGGGAGGTGGTGGGGGTTGAGGGGTGGGCTACACGTCAGAGTGGTGACTTTTTTTTTTCTTTTTTTCTTTTTTAGAAGATTGTGGAATAAATGACAGAAAAATACTGCTTGGTATCTGACATTCTGCTTCGTGTGTGTGTGTGTGTTTAACAAGAACAACATGAAAGGAAATCATAAACATTCATCATCAAGTGCTGACCACACAGAATCTCCACAGCATGGGCATGAGGTCTGATCAGTTTAAAGAAATTAAAACTAAACAAAAGATGCAACATCAATAACAGCATTGAATGATGGGAAAGACACATTATGTTGATATTTTAAAACCTCTCACCCCCCCAACAACAAAAAAATACACCCAAATAAAAACAACGTCCCTCCCACCCTAGATGGAATCAAACCAATCAGAAGTGTTGAAGGCAGTGACAATGAACAGAAGTCCGCACTCACTCTCCCTCACACACACGCACACGCACACACACACACACATACACACACGGTGTAAATTAAACGTCAGTCATTCTCTCTCTCTCTCTCTTCAATTTGTGGTTAGATGTGTGTGTCTGAGAGAGGGAGGGAGAGAGAGTGAGACAGAGAGAGAGAGAAAGAAAGAAAGAGAGAGAGTGGGGGTGGGCGGGGGAGAGACGCAACCCCTTCTTGCAGTCCGGGGAGTGCAGTACGTCCTGGCTGCACGGGCGAGAGTCTCCCAGAGTTCCACCGCGAACACATCGCCCCCGTACCAAACAAAGTCCGTCCGACGCATGAGTAGAAATTAAGTTTTCACTTTTTAAGCTTTACTTAAATCAAAAGTAGAAAGGAATCAGAAAAAAAAGAACCCTCGTGTGAGGTGCATTTGTGTTTTTTGTGTGTGTTTTTGCTATGTATTTTAATGGCACTAAAAAGTTAACTTGGAGACATTTGAGAGCTGTCATCAGTGGCTGAGACTGCAGTTCAGTGTTTGTTATCTGCGGAGCGTTTCTGTCTCCCAGATGACCCAGACTGCCTTGGCCTCTGAGGCTGGGGTAGCGGTGGCGCTAGCCTTACAGCATGTCATCGTGGCCCTGGTCGTCGTCGTAATCTCTGTGGTGATCGAAATCCGGACTGTGATTGGCAGTCGTTACCAGGGAGAGGGGCCCTTCGTGGTCTTCGGGGTCCAGTGGTTCCTCCTTAACGCTGATGTGATGCCTGAAGGAGAGTGAAAATGTACCTTCACTTCTTCTATCCTTAACTTTCTTACATCCTTTTCTTTTTTTTTATAACCTTTCACACACGCAGGCACAAAAGGATACAGACCTGTGCTGATTCTGTTTATAAAGGAGGAAACAGGGGAACAAAAACAAACGTCTGGCTACAGTGAGCCTGTGAGTGGGGGCCTCAGTGGTGCTGATGATAATTTCAGCTTTCTTTTGAGGTATTCCAATCCCGGCAAAGCTGCAGGCTTTTTATTTTCATGGCAACCGACAACAGGGTATTCACTTAGAATTGATAAATGAGGAAGATTAATAATGTGAGACGAGGAGAGGAGAGAATGGACTCTGCGGAGCGAGTGGGCTGCCGTTGTCAGCCTCCTGGTGGCGGAGGATCAGTGGCGCGCTGTGTGTTCCCCTTCCTGCTCGTTAACATGCACAACCTGCGAGGCGGGTCTCCAGAGGACGACCCCGAGCCGGCTTCTATCATTAATCAACTTCAAGCAAACACAGCGACCAGACACCGCCATACATGCTTTAAACTCCAGAATTAATGCATATTTTCAACCAAGTGTCAATAAGGGAAGAAAAGCGCTGGCAGGAACGGCGCGCGAGGAGAGCAGCAGCGTCGCACTCAGCACAACACTGTGATAAGAAACAGAGCCCTTATGAGAATAATAACGCTGTCACTTGTAAACAAGGCAAAAACATGAGCCCCCCCCCAACCCCCACCCAGCTTACAGCCTGGGCAAAAGAGCCACTAAAGAGATGAGATCTGCCAAATTTCTCATTACAGAAACAGAGCAGGAATAAAGCGCAGGGGGGAGAGGAGGCCTGGCTGTGTCAGAGAGGAGGAGAAAGAAAAAAACATTATGAGCAGCTGCAGGGGACTTGCCGCTCTAACCTGCGGTGCCAGGCTGCTGTAGTGGAGGTAGAGCGGTGTCAGGATGAGGCACCGGGCTCATTTACTACAACAACAAGGGACAACTGGCACATTCTTCATCACCAAAGCCCACATTTGATTTATTCGCACCAGGATGTCTTGTGTAATTTGCAGCTATTGTGATGGAGACACTCATATGCTAATGAGCTGACATATTTTAGTGTAAATTATAAAAAGGGGAAAAAGTAAAGTCAGCTTTTCTATCATTTTCACATCAAAGTAACTCCACAAGTGCCGTTGCCTCAGGTCTGACTCTGTGGCTGCAGGGCAGACATGAAATTGTTATTATTATGCTATTGAACTGCATGCTGATTCTACACTTTGCTTATAATTAGCCTTCTCTGGATACCTGATTCTCGCCTGGCTCTTTAAGAGAAGCGCTCCGGTTTCTTCGCGGCGTTAAGAAGCTGCGTCCTGTCAACCAGCAGCACACTGGCACATGTGGAAAACACATGTTGTTACACGGTTAACAGTGGTGATGAACTTGTATTGGCAACAGTGTGAGCCAGAGCACCGTAGAGGAACAGGGATGTTTTTGCATATGTTACTTTATGGCTTATTCCCTGAGCGCAGGGAGACTTCCAGTGATGGTGCTGCTGTATATATATATAACATCTAATGCTCGATCGGAAGGCATGAAGCGGTAGGTATGTTTTGTTAATAAGAGAATAAAGTTCTTTAAAAGCAAAAGAAAACAGCTTTAACTCATTTTGTACTTGCATAAAGCTTATAGACATAATTATGGAGAAAGAGTTAGTGAGCTCTATCAGCCTAAAGATAGAAGCAGAGGGGCAGAGGGAGAAGCAGGCTGCCTTTAGGCCAGCACACCCATCCTGTCTCTGCCTTTCCTGTTCCACAGCCATGCTCAGAGCTATGTTCACAGTGATTAGGGATGGCACTTTCCTCCATTTGGCCAGGAGCTCATTACTGCACCTTTTTTTTTTGTTTTCAGGCAGAATTTCCCCCAAGCTCAGACATTTCAGGAGGCCATCCCTGAGTCTACCCGTGCTGCACATCGGTGGTCTGCCCCCACATCTGGAAACGATGCAGCGTGTGCTGTATTATTTTAGGCTTCAAACAACTTAGCAGACACTCCTATACAACAAGTGAACGGGGAGCTGTGGTTTCCAGGCCGACCGCAACTTTCCTACATGAGAATCTTGGATGATGTCCTCCAGACTAATTATGCTTTTGTGTTGTTTTTCTTTCAGCGGCTCAGAGGCGTTTCTGAATGTGTTGCAGCTCATGTTGCACCGGGTCGGAGCCAGCAGCTCCGTCACTCTGCGTTCTGGCATTTTATAAATATTTTAACAAATTGGAATGCTGATTATGGCGAGACTGAGACAGACAGCAGGACACATAAAGGAGAGTTCATAAACTCGCTGTTAAAATAACAGAGGGGCTCCAGTCTTTTCTTCCCGAAACGGTCTGGTGATGGAAGTTTTCGAAAAGGTGGAGTTTCCTTTTCTGCAGGGAGGCCAGCCACAGCTCTGGCCATGACCCCACACACCACTCCAATATCAGCCCTCTTCATTTTATTTATTGTCCCCTCTGGCATTGTTTCTGTTTCATCTGATGCCATGCATTAGGTAATTTTAGTGCATTTTGGGTGGGCACAGAAATAATTTTCTGTCTACATCTATTTAGAGTGTTACTGTACTGTCTCAGTGGAGCTGAAACTCTTTCCCTTTATTCTCTTTTCTTACACAGACTGTGTTGGAGATAGAAAGCGTGTGTGTGCCACTCACATAGCTGGCAGGGGCGAGCGTCCCGGGCTGCTGTCACTGCCGTTGCTGTTTCCATGGTCCATCGCTCCATTCATCTCCTCACGGATGGCGTTGGCTAGGGAGTTGAGGGTGGGACTTCCAATGGAAGCAGTAGTGTATAGAGGTATGTTGTTTTCTGCCATTGAAGCCTGAAAAGCAAAGCCCGAAGCATTAAATGTGAAACGGAAGAGAGTTGTCAGCACTTTCGCAATTGCCCATCACTCTTTTCATACCAGTACATCCCCTAAAAACAAAGACTGGGTGACCGGGCATATGAGACGGACAGAAACTTTTACTTTTTACTTTTAAAGTTGAGAGTGAGGCAGCTAAAGATGAAGTCACGTTTTATTTTCACCTGGAAGGCAGCAGAGAGGGTCGGACCATAGCCCAAGCTGGTCTGAATGTTCTTCACTAAGGCTGGACTTCTACAAACAGAAAAATTAAATTACAACCACAGACTCATGTCTCACCTAGCATGCATTCTTCGGCTACAGTATCTTATTTCATAAAAAGAAATCAATGCACTTTGTATGAGAACTAAATACATTTACCGATGTAGTAATGTGGATATTAAGGCTATAGTTCTGAGATGTTCAATCACTTGAAAATACCACACAACTATCACCACTTTGCATTTCATGGGAAAAAGGACTAAGTTGATGGAGGTAGATGATGGATGGCGAGCTAAACACAAAAAGCATGATGGCAACACTGAGAGTAGGAGGGGGGGGGGGCATGCAGGTGGGGCTGGGGGCCTCTGGAGTTTGCAGGGCAGGAGGAAGTGCTTACTGTACGAGCAGCTCATCAAAGTTTTCATCAGTGGCGTATTTCCGAGGGCGGCCTCGCTGTATGTGGCGGCCGCGCTTAAACTCCTCATCATCAACAGTCCAAAAGGACCCAAACTCATCCTCTACTCTCACAAAGCACTTATGCAGGGAAAGGTTGGTGCGAATGGCACCCTGGGAAAGCAAACCAGCGGAGGGAAGGGTGGGAGGAGCCAGATGCAGATGCAGTGATCGACAGTACAGACAGCGGACGGACACACAGACACCCAGAGACAGAGACAGACAGACAGACGACACAGGGAGGAGGGGAGAGGGTGAGGATCAAAATGAAAATAAGCCATTGTGGGTTATGAGGCATCACCAAAAGCTTCTGAAAGCATGAAGAGCAGGCACGCCAAAGCAAGCAGGGACTTTGGACGTTATGGCACACAGACAATGAGATGGAGCAGCAGCAGCCTCTTCCCATCAGTCAACGGTGAGACAGACGCTAGTCAGGGCTCAAAAGGCCGAACCTACCCACTGATCTTTTGAGGCCGTCTCTTTTGGAACTCTATTTCGTCGACTGTCCACACAGCCCCTTTTACGTTTTCTACTCGCACAAAACACTTGTGAAGACTAAGATTATGCCGGACTGCATTCTGCAGTTGGTGTAAAGACAAAGAGAGAAAAAAAGGTTGCTATCAGTACAGTAATCATGTCTGCATGGGAAAAAAACTTTTCAAAGAAGAAATATTTTGACAGGCACAGGATAAAACCTGAACGAAAACAATAAATAAACCAGAACGTTATTGGCAGTAAATGATCCTTGAGTTTCAAATGACTTAAACAACATGTAAATATTTCTTGGTCTCCATGGTAACACTGTTAGTGACATCCTTTTTTTCTTATCATTCACAAAGCTGCCTTTTCTAATCAGTCAGATGGACACTGTGAGACACTGAAACCTGAGGAGAGCATTTTATTCCTAATATTTAACTGATCATTTTAAGTTGGCACTTTCCTTCACTGTGTGAGAAAAAAAGAAACATTAAAAACTTAAATCTAGGGTCCACTCCAAATTATTTAGGCACGAAAGTAGACCTGCATATATCATCCCCTTGTTATTCCAGTAGCTATACTGAGTGCATGTGTATATACTAAGTGTGTGTGTGCAGAAAGAGAGTTATGGAATCCAGTGTTTATAACACCAATGTGCCCCTATGGAAGGGCTGTCAGTAAGTGTAGGAGCTGATGGAGGATGGGGGTGGAGCAGGGTGGCGGTGTGTGTGTGCAGATGTGTGTGTGTGTGTGTGTTGGGTCTCATCTCACAGATCAGTTAAGGCTTAGAGGGGGCTTTCAGTGCTTCATTACTTCCTTTTCAAATCTCACTTTTTCTGACTCCAGTCATTTCTGTTTTTTAGGTTGTTGTTTTGTTTTCGTTTTGTGTGTGTGTGTTCGTGTGTGTGTGTGTGTTTGTGTCCTAACAGAAAACAGAGTGTTCCCTTCTGAAGTGAATGTGAGGGACTCAGCCAGGAGTCACTGGCAGAGCACTGCGATGTTAAACTAATGCCACCCACCACCAGAACATCCCCACATATTAGAGGGAGATTGTTTTTTTTTCCTCATTTTTTTTCTCTTTCTCTCTTTTTTTCCCTTTTTTACAAGAATGCACATATACCTCTCCTTGGTTTTTCTATGTGGTTCATGTATTTGTTTAAAGGGTGGTTCGTTTGGACAGAGCAAGTGGGGGATTGTTATGTATTTGTGCAAAGGTTCATTCTTAAAGGTATTATGCCTGGCTATCATTTAATTCTCCCTAACATCAACACAATGTCTCCTTCTTCTCCCGTACTGGTTTGAAAAAGTCAGGAGGAACAGCACAGTTACCTTCCACGTCGCTGCGTTGCGCCTAAAATATGCAAACATTCGTGTGAACCAGTTGTAGATTTCGTTTAGTGTTAGCTGCTTTTCTGGAGATTCGAGGATTGCCTGGATGAGGAACAGTGACAGAAACAAACATTTACAATTTTGCTCCCTTCACAAAATGATCAATAATTCACAAGAGGCATGCGGGTTTGTGTGTTCTCTTAAGAAAAAAAAAACAGACAACAGCAAAGAAGCTGTCTATGTAAAGTGTACTCTGTTTATAGAAGACTTCTGCACTTCTTATTCAAAACGGCAGATTTGAATACATTTTCTTTTGTGGGTGTAAATGAAGGGCAAGCGAAAACATTTCTCAGGCAGATTACAGGGCAGCAATTATGGCCGGCTCAGATTAATTCCTGAGATCCCAGATTACTGCGGCCGAGCGATAATTGACTGGCCATCTTAAAACAGGTTCATCCCTACTGTTGTGTGAAATGAATTTGGTAATAATCACATCCACTGAAATACTTAATCAAATGCAATTGTCATATGTGGCTGTTTTTTCTTTTTTTTTTTTTTGAATCCCAGACGCATTCTTGCACTCATTTGAAGATGGTTAATCTGCTCCTCTGTTTAAATTATATTCAAAATTCAACAAGAGACGAACAGAGAAATAAGTCGAACAAAAGTAGCTTGTAACCTTCTAAATAGCTGAATGCACAGCTGCTGTATTTCTGTAGGCTGGAGGATGCTGAAGGACCTACTTTCTAAATCAGAGAGATTAAAAGCTCAAGCTCAGTCCTTACCTGTCTTATTAGTGAGGCATACGTGAACGGCGGTCTAACATCTGCATTCATGTAAAACTCTTTGTTCTGACTGATATCTGCACACAGGGAACAAACACAAACTGTGTCAGCGTAGAATAAAATGATCAGCATGATTGCATGGTTGTGTGTGTGTATACAGATGCAGTGTGTATGGTTATGTGGTTATTAAGCAGGACAGATGAGCGAGCTGTTCCATGCATTTATTTGTACATGTGACCACATGTGCATATCCTGCAGTACCTGGAGAGATGGGCATGTTGTACTTTTCTGAGTAGCGCCGTCGCATGGGGCCCACGCTGTGGAGGCTGTTGGCTGTGATGACAGAGTGGGTCTGGGACAGGGGTGTGAGGGGTGCTGTGGGCGTGGTGGGGGTCTGGGGCAGGCTCAGAGGAGGAGAGGCCTCAGGGGCCGACTTAGATAATGTGATGTTGGACACCAAGTTGAGCTGAGGAGAGGAAGTCAGACCAAGACCAAACAAACAGAGAAACACAGACAGACAGACAGGAGCTCAGTTAGTCCTCTAATTACCCCAGTGTCTCTGACACCTCATTGACTATGCATATCTCCTCTCTAATTACAGGCGGGACCTGAGATGATCCATGAACGTTTGCTAAATGTTTGGAAAACAACCCTGGAGCCCCACTCTTCCTCTCTTCACCTCCTCCATTCTTCACACTCTGCTCTCTCCTCCCTCCCTCTCTCTCTCTCGCTGCCGTGTCAGGCCCCTTCCTAGCTTTCTGTTTCACCGCCTTTGTTTAAATCTTTTGTCCCGTTTGGACAACACACCCCCACCTCATCCTCCCACTGTGGGTCTGCAGCATGGTAACCAGTGTGAGGGTTGAGTAGTGAAGGGAAGACGGGCGGCCCAAACAGCTCTGAAAAATGACAGTGTGATTCTCACCTACCGCTGAGCAGCCCTGCTAATAAGGCAGCCAGAGGAAGAAGCCAATCTGGGCTAATTACAAGATGAAATTTTATAATGAGGACTCTAATTAGGAGCTGCTTACGGAGGTGATCTGATGATTAACTACTGTATCTGACTGACCTCCATCATCAGGGCCACGATGGCCACAGTAAAGATGGCCTCACCGTGCTTTCATGGACAGCCTTATGTTAGAGAATATCTGGTTTTGCCACCGAGTCCCGCGTGCGTGGACGGGTTGGATGGGCTAAGGAGAAGGAGGGATTTAAGTAATAATGGCTACAAGGTAAACTAATTATGGCAAGTGCTCTAAAGGTATAGCATGGCTTCCAGCAGCTGTGGCGGCTCTGAGCAAAGTGCCAAGCCTCCGCACTGAGGCAGCAGCCAAGTGGAAAATTCTAGCCTGACCCCCTGCTCCAGCTATTAATTGGCAGGAAAACTAATGACACATATACATATTCCCACAAAATTGTTCTAATTGCTAATTTGCCGAAGGAGGCCAGTTTCCAAATTAAACATGACTTCAGACTGTGAGAAAAAGGAAAAAGGAAAAAACACAGAAAGAGAAATAAAGAGCAAGAGAAAAGGGAGGACAGTGTGGGTAGGACACGTCTCATCCATTGTTTATTACGAGGGATCAGATGTCTAATTTCTGCTGCTAATGGCAGGGAGGTGGTGTTGGTTTTTAACATCCGACTCTGCACAAAAATGCAGATCCTGTGCAGCCATCAAATTCTACTAATCACATTGTTAAAACTCATCACCAACAGGTATGATAGAGATTTCAGAAATCTAACACTGACATCCCCAGAACTGAATGCTGACATGTTACTGTCATAACAGCATTTTTTTGTTTTGTTTTATTTTATTTGATTTCATTTTACACATATTTTTTATTTCAAATAAAAACTGACATTTTCTACTTATTAAGCTGCTTAACTACTCTGCCCAAAAAAAAAAAAAAAAAAAAAAAAAAAAAAAAATTGTGACTTTTGTGTTTTCTGACTCTCCCATTTTAACAGACATGTGTCCAAGTCCCTCACAATGTCTGTTTATGTTTTGCAGGCTGAACCCGGCCTTTTTGGCAGAGTCAGCCCAAATAATTTGGATTATTGCGAGGATGCACAAATGTCGATTACATCCTCACCAACAGTAGCACAAGACGTGTTATTCTAAATCATGAACAAAATAAATCACACTTGGGTTTGCGTTTTCCTGACACAATGCTATCAATAGAATGAGGCTGCGGTGTTGACTTCTCTTCCTGTGGATTAGCAGGCTTTGTTTCATGTTTCATCCATATTCCCTGGCCATAAACACAGAGAGGCTTCAACAATAGGCCAGACAGGCTGGTAATAGCCTTGCCTTTGTTTGCCTCACCATTTGGGCTCACTCCAGTGCCTAGACAAAATGAGACTTCAGACTGAAATTAATTAAATGGTAATTGGTGATCTAATTATACTGGCTTTGACTCGGCAAGCTGCTAAAGAAAATAAACAAAAAGTCCCTCCTTAATTATGTATGGCGTAAAAGGTCAGATTTCTGACAAGAATGCTTAGTGACACCGAGTGCAGACACCCACCCACCCACACAGAGGCAAATACAAACACACATACACACAGACACAGAGAGACACGCACCGCTAATGTGGTACATTTTGTTTTGATCTCCCCCCCGCCCCCATCCACCTCAGAAGAATAAAATGAATCCTATTCATTTGACGTTCTGCATGCACAGTATCACTTTGTTTGTCTTTAATTATAACTAAATGTAAACCAGCAAACTCATCTGAGCTACTTTGCTATGACACTTGGCTGCTTATACATGCCTTTATTATATGCAACAGCACAGAACAGCAGAAAAGCAGAACTAGCAATTACTGCAAGAACACAATTGTTTATTCAGAGTGGCTCTATCTCCAGTCAGCTCTGAGGACACTTCATTCTATGTCTACTCAGAAGAGGGGTTTTCTTTGGTGGCCAACTCTGACGCTGAAATCTCAATAAAGCCTCACTGGGGCCATTGGCCCTGACCTATGTAAGTCCACCACTCACCCAGCCGAAGCCAGACATATTTATCATAGCATTTCATAGCAGCTCCCAGCAGGCAAAGCGGCGCTGGAGAATGGGAGTCTATTTATTTGAATAAAAATCCCAGCTCGCCCCCTTGAGAGTGTTAACGCTGAGCTCTGACACAGCCATTCTCACAGGCCCCGGGGAGAGAGGAGAGGTAGCGAACTCAAGATGCTATCTGCCGCCCCTTCCACTTTTCATATACAAATGTCCCTGTGTCAGAGCCCTCATTTTGCACTCTAATCTACACAATCAGTGTGTGTGACACAAGCGCAGCTTTAACAGACAGCCTATTGTCGTTCAACATCTCCAGGCGCTTTATGTTGACTGGCTGTGGTGTGTGGAGCGCACACGCAGCGTCTGCACGTCAATAGCCACCTCTCTGACTGTAAATAAATGAATCGAGCTGCACAGCGTGTTCAGAGACAGGACTCCTGCATGTATATTGTGCGTCTGTGTGTGCGTGGTGTCAGATTCACCGCCTGCAGTAAAACGATTTTTGCACATTTGGCTCTCTGAATGAACTGTCATACAGACTGAAGTATGTTGGTGAGGCCCCTTCTTAAACATGACAAAATAGCGCAGACACTTAAATGCCATATGTTAAGCCCTTGCCCCTATAGGATAGGGATTAAGCAACGGGGTTTATGGCATGGCATATATTAAGAGTGATAAGCATGATGTTTGAAATGTGTCAAGAAGATAACAGACTGATTTGCTGTTACATTAATTAAATATTCCAGCTGTTCACCTCCAGCAAATTTTGGTGAATCACCAGTGTAACGCATGTACTCTGGGGTTCTTTTTTTTTTTTTTTCAAATCCTGCAAGATTTTAATTTTTACAAAATCACCTTTGTTCACTGTCCAATAAGCTCAATAGTGCAACTGAAAAATCTGGTTCTGACTTTCATGCCAAACTCAATTTAAATAACACTTTAGTTAAAACTGAAAAATTTAACTTAAACAATAGTGAAAAATGCAGCCGAGATTTTTCTTCCTACCTTGACCCCAACACCAGCCTGTGCTCAGATCTGATTTTGTCAATGACTCTCAAAGAATAGCTGAGGGTAATTCCTGACAACTTTTTCAAATGAGGACTGAAATGTCCCCAGGGAGGCATCTGTTACCATACATCAATATCATCAGTACTAAAGTCAAAATCAGCAGATGCTACTACCACCTTTATTTTGGAATGGCAACTCTTTGACATCCGCTAGCAACGTTCGTACCTTTCTTTCAACATCAGAAAGCATCTGATGAACATCTTGTATCTACATATTAATCAATCAGTAATATCTTATGTTCAGCCCCTAACTGCTACAATTTTAATTCAGTCTTCTTTAATTATTCAAGATTTGTTTGGCATTTAATAAATATTCCTTATATTTAATGCTATCTGGCAGGAGAGCACTTTGTAACTTTGCTTTTAAAAGAACTAAAAATTATATTTTATCTATTTATAAAATATAATATTTGTTATTTATTACTACTCTCACTGTTTTTCCTGTGCTTTCTCATCCTTTTTCTCTGCGCAAACAGGCACTGGCTCTCTGAAGCCGATATGGGGGCTGTTACAGAGTGTGCATCCAGTTCATCACAGACACCAAATTGAATCTCGGATGTCAGCAGATGTGGTCCAAACAATATTTACAGCCTCCCTCAAGAGAACAGCTGTTTTTATTTAGCAGATAAATAAGAAGATGGAGGAAGGGATTAATGAATACATGTGTGCCAATTAAGACAAACAAAAGGATGGGGGAGGGACAAGAGAGAGACGTATGACAGGGTTGCTGCTCACCGGCTGAGGGGTGGCTTTGGGCTCCGTGGACTTGACATGAAGGTGCGTCATCATAGCTTGCAGACGCTCTTTGTCTTTCGCTAGCTGTAATGAGAAAAGAGAACATGTTAAATTTTTAATGAATGAGAGGAAAGAAATTCTTTTTCTGTACTTTTATTAATTCCATACATCCCTTTGCAGTGAGGGACTCTTTCACAGTGAGGGGTGTATGAACAAATTAATCTTTTTGCTCTTGGGACCGTCACGCTATTTGTTTTTAAATGCTTTAGGAAGCCGTCAACAACTCTGCACTCCGGACAATCTAACTACTGTCTCCAATTCAAGGTTAAAGTATACTGCGCCTCATTGCCAATAACAAGCCCAGGCCCTTTCTACCTGTCTAAAACTCAGCGCTGTGTTAGCTGCCAGCTTAAATTATGGTGATAGGCTGCATGCAGAGGAAGTCTGTCTCTGATAAACCTTCGCTCCATCCCTCTGGATAATACAGCACCAGAGCGGAAATAACAGGATGTTGGTATGGTGTAATGTTTGAGAACCTGAACTCTCATTGTTTAAGGTTAACGTTCTGTAAACCACCACCACGTTTTATAGTCATTATCAGTCATTTTTTGGGTATTATGTGGCTAATATGAAAACCACAAGTGAATATTGCATGAAATCTGGAATACATTACATTTGATCCTTGCTGTATTTGCTTTGTGACTGTAGCAGCCACTAATTAACAAAAAATATAGTTTAATGAAATGATTGGTTTTATTTTCTTCTGTAAAACTAATAAATAAGTGCAGTCTTCCATTAGCATAGTGATCATGTTCACCATTAAACCCTCCATAGTCACACACAGGCATACATATGACTCAGTGGCCATTATAAAGCCTCCCTAATGGAACGACAGCGAACCTTTTTCCATAAGTGCTTTCTTAATATACACATGCATGTTTTTCTTTCTCAAAGAAAAAAAAAGACCATTCAAGAGCAATTATGAGGGACAAAGTAATAAAACCACTGATTACTGCATCAACCGTTTTCTGTAGTGGGCTACAACAACCTTTCTGTTCCTTTAACTCACTCAACATTGAGCATCTTTCCACACCACGCCACAGACTCATTTCACCAAGTGTTTTATTGTTGGTGCCAAACAGTTAAAAGTCATAAATAACTTTAAACCCCAGTAAAATTCAAAATGTAATTATCTTCTCTACTTAGCCCCGGGTCCTTCATATATCTTTTCTTGGCTGCATACTTAACACATTTTTAATGACTGGCTACTTGCAAATGTACAAAATTATTTCATTCTGCTGCGCCCCCTCCGTGTGTGACCCCCATGGCTGATATCAGACGGACAGGGAGGGGTTCGGGAGACACTGAGGAAGCGTTAGGAGAAGACGACACATAAATATTTGGGCCAAAACAAATGCTGAGACAATACCTGCAGCTCCAGCTGCTGTACGACCTGCATTTGCACCCGACACTGGGCCGTGCTCCTGTCATCCAGGGCGTGCTCATTGTTAAGATGCCTGGAAAACAAAACAGAGAACAGACAAAAACCAATGTCAATTTGACTTTCACCTTCTGTAGCCCCTCAGATGTAAGAAACAAAAGTCCTGTGATGTCTGGTTTAATGACGCAACCTGGTAACTGAGTAAAGCACAATGAACTGAGAATGTGTGGTATCATTTAGGTAAATGTTATGCAGAGTTTCAACATGAAACACACAGCATATCGCAGAGGTTACACATACAATGACTGCAGAACCAGAAGAAATACTTCTTTTAACATACCAGAATGACACTCAATATTTCATGACAGTCATGTCTGCTTCAACTACAGCTCACAGATAAGAGGAATGATTGAAGAATTTCAGGGTGGACTCCTTTGCTAAATTATGCACCAGTTCCCTGATGCCATTTCTTCTCATTGCAGGTTTCATCTGCCTTGTTGTATTTGCCCTTTTTGGTTGTTTTTTTTTTTTTCTGCTAATTTTGTCATTAAAATTAAGGCCATACAGCCAGACCAAATGCAGAGGACAACAGGACGAAGAGATGGGATCTGTCACAAGCTTGAATTATGGATATAATTATGCGTGATTATTTTATACAGGAAAGATGTTCTCTTTTCCTGTACATTTATAACTAATCTAAATAAGTAGCTTGCCGGGCAGCAGACAGGGTTTTTTTTTTTTTTTTTTTTCTGTGATTTATATAAAATGGTAGAGATAAGGTTCACGACTGAAGGAAATATGATTGGAGGAATTTTATCAGCCGCCGCATGAATTACTGTTTGAAAATGCTTATGCAGGGGCATTTCATTAATCATTTAATCATAATCCGAGCAGGATGTTTGAACTGATTTCACAAATACCCTTTCATTTCACTACTTCATTATGCTCGCTAATGGATCCAATATATTATATATATCATAAATTATATCACATCTTCGGTGACCATGTAGGTCACTGTCACCAGGCTGGCGCCGGCAGATGGGAGAGAGGTGTGTAACGCGTCTGCCTTTTCAAATGCACTTTTTCTGTCATTTACTGCAAATCAAAAATAGCCAGAGCCAACCTGTGAAGGCACAGTGGCAGCGCTGGTGATATGATTGCCCAATAAATTTGATGCCATTGCTTTATGTACAGACAACACGTTTGTGCATTAAACGCCACACATACACTCAGAGAACAGACACGTGAGGGGAAGGAAAATTGATAGCGCGCCACTTGAAATGTGAAAGTTTCTCTTCAGCTGCAGTATTTTCAACCTTGAGGTGAATGATTTAAATCTTTATGGGAAACGTGGTCTCTTCCCCCCCTCAGCTCTTCCTTTTGTGTTGTGATAATACATTTTTCAAAATGACTGTGATATACATTCAGCCCTTTGATGTTAATTATTGTGGCGAAAAAGAAATTAAAAAGGCATATTTAAAGAACGCGTGGGCAATAACCCCCTTTGCCGAAATCAATTCAGACTTCTCCGGGCTTTCCATTTGCTTGAGTCAAATAAATGCCCATTTAATTAAGTAGCTCGGAAAATGAAACTGGTAAACATTTCAGGACATCTTACTAAATTTCAAAGAAGAAAATAATAGGTAAAGACGTTTCAGCTTCAATTTAACTGGCACAGACTGAATTTTCAATGAAGGGTGGCCTACGTGAGCAGCTTTGGAATTTCTCTGTTCATTGGAGACATGTGCCCTGCTTCTTTTCATCCTTTGTTACATTCCACTTTATTTCTTCTAATGACATGGAGAGTCACAGTGCATAATTAATAGGAAATGAAATATTCAAATGGCCCTAATGCAGCCTTGAGAGGAGTGTCTGGACATGGGAGCAAGGGATACGGGGAATTGACATCGAGAGAGACTATGAACGTTGGCATGTGTCACTTTCTGGACTTCAAATGAAGCCACTTTTAAAAGCTCTCTGGCAGGATGACAGTCCCTAATGTAAATTGCCACAATAAAACAAGTTAAACAGACATTCCTGTAACAGTCTGCTTTTTACATATCAGTTAGTTTGCCTACCTTCTTTTTTTTTTTCTTTACAATTTCTAATTATATAGACTGGACCAAGAGCTTAAGGCTGTCTCTGCGGAAGGTTTATCTTCTTCACTCCTGGGTGGAATTGTAAATTAAATGCACACAGTAGTCTCTACAGTAGCATTTACATTTAAAATGTATTGGAGGCTGATGGTTAAAAAAAATGGCGACTTTTATTTTTACACTTATTACAGATTCCAGTTGTTTTGGACATTCAACAAAATGTATTTTTATTTTATTTTATTGGTTATTTTTGGCTTATTCTTTGAATTTTTTTTTTTTTTTTTACACATGCACGGTTTGCCCGTGGCACAGGGCTGCATAACTTACAAAGCAATTACTATATCATGAGGAGGTGTGAAAGAGAAGTTTTTGTGGTTTCAGCAGACAGATAGTGCAGCACTAGAGGGCACTGCAGTGTTTCCCTGCCTCTGACCTCTGACTGGACACTGAGGAGAGGGGTCTTGACCCCCCATCAAAACACCAGACTCCGCTATGAACCCAACCACACCCTTCTGTACGCTGAACCCGAAAACAGGAACAGGGATTTGCTGCTTTGTATTTATCAAGATAGTGCCTGTAGGTATGTAATGTTTTCTTTAAAAGATAAAATAAATACACACACAGTTTAAAACAACATTTCAGTCCCGTGTTAGTTGTTACTGTTGGCATGTGGAGCTGAAATCTGGTTGACGTTAGAGTCCTCCTCACCTTTCTTTCTCTCCGGTACACAGTACACTGCGTTCTGCTGACTACACACTCACAGACACACACATGCATACACGCTTCTCTCCACTTATATTTTCAACATTTCTCCCAACCTTAGGAGACTTTTGTAAGAGTATTACAACGCCTGATGTATTCTTTGTTTTTATTTTTGATTCTTTTTGGAGGCCCGCAGTATCAGTTGCTGGGTTTCATGTGGAAGTGCTTAAGGGTTTGAGAGTTAACACCTTGGTGAGCTGCTAGCACTCTTGCCTGCTGTTAAACAAAGGCAGCTTTGTGGAGGCTCTCCCCAAATGTTTTCTTAACATGTTCCAAGCAGTTTGAGCAGGCAACTAAAGTAAACAAGATGTTGCCATGATAAAAACACTTGTAAAAACATAGCAGAGTGCACTTGGAGAGCTCTACCAGGCGCACTGAATTTAATTCCCCTCTCTTTTATAAACAAAGGGTGAGGCTATGTCAGAATACAATAAATAGTGATGGATTTAAGGGGTCACTCCCAAAGCTGAAATATGTGTGCCTACATGTGAAAGTGCGTGTGTGTCAGTGAGTGTGTGTGTGTGCGTGTGTGTGTAATCTGTGGTTTAATAACTCAGTGTCACAGGATGTTTATTAAATTAAAATTAAAATAAGTAACTGGCTCTTTTCATCTTGAACAGAAACTGTACTGTACAATCAAGTGTGATGAGCTTTTCAAATGCAAACTCTGCTCAAAGTGGATTTAAATAAACGATCAAAAGAGGATTCAAAATGTTGACGAAGACAGTCAAAACTTCCAGCAGCCTTCTGCAGCACCTTTCTCTCCTGCGTCTGTAAGGAAACTCTGCGTTCGCTGAGTGCTTGTTTTAGGATAATGGAATTGTGTCATATCTTGTTTAAAGTGTGACTAATCTGGGGTGACAGTGAGCCATTGATCTGCTGCCACAACGCAGATGTTTTCATCCTCTCCGTAACCATGGCGCTGTTATGAGTTGGATTACCTAGCGCGCACTGCACACCAGCTTGATTAGTAAACCAGGGGTCTGACTCAAACAGGGACTCATGGGGCAAAACAAAGGCTTGTGTCAGGCTGGACAGAGTCAAACCTGTTACACTGTTCACACTGGAAAGATGCTACACAACAGGTGACGCTGACTTAGCTGGAGCTCTCTGAGTACTGTTTACATGGTTAAATTTAACATAGTGCTGAGGTGTAAACCAAAAAAAAAACAAGTCAAAGAAGTAAAGCATGAGAAAGGAGCAGAAAAAACAAACAGACAACTAGCACAAAGAAAGAAAAAGCTGAGCAAGGCAGTCAGACACACACACACACACACACACACACACCAGTCCTCCTGTCCGGTGACAAGGGCAAACATGCAGAGCGCCCTAAGTGTGGGCTGCCACAGATAAACATCCTACCGTTGTTTGTTTGGGAAAAACGGCCCCCATCACCATGGGAACTGCACTTATCACAGGAATTAGAGGCCCATGCCGTTCTCAGAAGGAGACCCCGCCACAGTGCCCTTGTCAAGAGAGGGCCTAACCAGGCACCGACACACAGAAATAACAACCAGCTCCACCTATAGTGCCTCTGAGTTGCTGGGGGTCACAAAACGTGTAATCGACCTAACGCGAGGACACACAAACTGTGATAGAAACGCACCTCTGACTACGACTTTAACTTACTTGAGGAATGACTGGAAATCATCAAACACTGCCTCACATCCAGGCCACTTGCAAACACCATGACCATAGAGAGGGTGACTGTGGGGGGAAGGCTCCTCTAGTGTGGATCTGGAAGAGAAATTCACAGAAAGAGAGACAGTCATCAATAAAAACAGATCACAACTTTTCTGAGACACAAACACAGTTACAGGCCTCTGGCTACGGTTAAGCCGGTGCCTGAGGTTAGCGCCTCGCTGTGTGCTCTGTGTGTTGTTTCCACTTGAAAACGCTGACTTCTACTTGATCTGTGAGCCTTGGTCTGTGTGGAATCAGTGTACCTGCATGATCTCTGCTTGCACTTCTCTTAAAAGAGGGGACTCATGTTGTGAAAGCGCAACCAAATCAATATGTAATTATTTAGTATCACTGAGCCATGTTGCAATTCACTTTGATCAAAACTGCAAGGGGGCTCCCTCAGTCACTGTTGTTCCTGTGCTGCTCGCTGCATCGTGTCCCAGAGCCCACCTGGAGCAGTCTGTACCACAACATGAAACTCCCAAAAGCATCAGGCACTTTCACACCGTGCACAAACTGTAAACATCCCCGCCTGGTATCAATTTATCTACTGACCAATCCATGTCACCAGGGGCTGACAAGCACACATCTATGGGGAGCGTCTGGCTTCGTACAATCAGTCTAAATAGCAGGAACATCCCTGAAAAACAAACTTTACAACATCTTCCATATGGCGAGAGGCGTGCAACCACAGCTAGCCACAATCAGTGCTGAGAGAACGTGGCCTGTGTGGAGGCTGTGTCTGTGAAGAGAGCGAGACAGGCAGCCATATGGACACAGGCACTATACAAGACACACAACTTTCAGCTACAAGAGCCTGGGGGACTGGCCTATATCGCTACCACCTGTGCTTCTGGTGGCTCGTGAGCACAACGCTGCTGCTTCTCTTCCAGTCTGAGCCCTGCTCTTTAAGACAGCGGGCCGGATAGGGAGATTCATTACACCACAAACTGCTGTGTTGCCGTGTGGGAATAACTCCAGCCACTAAAATCTCATTCATATACATAGATTCAATAAGAGACAATGTCTAATACTACTACTTCAGGGGATGTCTTTAAGGATAGAGGAAAAATAAATACTGAAAATAATAAAATCTCGCATTGCTTAGCCAATCATCCATCTGCCAGGATTTAAAAATGGATGTAAAAATGAATTAGTAAAAGAAGAAAGTAATCTAACCGTGGTGTGCCAATTTTGTAGGATTAAACAAGCTGATGTTCAGATTTAAATCTCATTTGTATCAATGTTAGTAAAGCTGTACCTCAAGTAGGAAATTTTAAAGGTCGTCACAGGTTTCCTTGTGTTATAATTATTTGCTTAAGAGTTCACATTGTTCATAACATGTGATAATTGCATTGCAATTAGGAAGCAGTCAAGCATTCATGAATGTGGTTAGCAGCTTTTTTTCTCCCTCGTTTAAAAGTCAGAATTTTTTTTTTATTCAATTATGAATTATGCATTCACATTAAGACCTCTGTTTTGATACAGCTAATAAATAGATGGCGGAAGACCTATAATAATGAGTTTTTAACAAGGAAATGTGTGGACTGGTGAAGGTAACGCTGCTTTTTAATTTAAAGAGATCCTTTTTTAATTCTTTGCGAGCGGGCTTGTTGGTTAATTCTGTATTAATAAGATATTGAAATGTGGAGTGTGCTGGGAATCAGTGAGCACAAAGCACGGCGAGGGGCTGGCGGCAGAAGAGCCCTTTTAAACGGTGGATGGCTAAACAGTAGTAAATGACAGAATTTACACCAAATGAGCTACATTAGTGTAATAGGAGAAGAGTGTAGGATTCATGGGGTTTTCTCCCACTTGAAAATATGTTCAGGGGGGAAAAAAAAATTCTCAGCAGCTCCCTGCTTTGTGTTTAATTTGACTTGCACCCACAACAGGTCTGTCAGGATGTTATCATTGTCAGGCAGCCGGGGGGGGGGGGGGCACTCTAATGATCTCGTAACAGCGATGAAGAAAACCGTGTCATCAGCTTCCTTTAGAGAAGAAAGAACATTAAAGTGCCTATAGACCCGGACAGAAAATGTGTGAACCTTCCAGGTGTTGCACTGTGTTTATGTGTAGACAGACAAGGAGGAACTGCACACAAAGATGGCTTCGACAGCTGGTAGCCAGTTGTTTTCTAGTTCACTTCTTTTGATGAGATGCTTTGGGCCATATACAAGTCATGATCTATGGCATCATGCGCTGATGGACTCAATCTATCAGCAAAAGTGAGAAGATTGATGTCCCACCATGATAGGTCAGAGTCTGGCCACAGTGTGTGAAACCAGTCACAGCACTCTCCCTCATCGTTGGTGCTGATGTTAGCCTATTCCCTTGTGTCCTCCCCCTCCACCCTCCATCCGTTCACGCTCCCCTCCCCTTTTTTAACTCTCTAGGCCCCATACTCGATCCTTTCCTTCCATCTTCTGTGTGCCACTGCATGCCTTACCCTAAATGATTTAATTATCATTTTTTTTCGGGTATAAGACAAATGAAAAGCAAGAGAGAGAGATGGGAGTGCTGTGCCAAATCTGATTATTTATCTCTTTAACAGATTGCTGTGTTACAGTCCCCAAGCTGTGGTTACTGATGGTTGTTGGGAAGTAAAGTGGGCCAAGTGCTTTGTGAGGATGCTCCCCCTTACAAAGCTGATGCAGCACTGTATTGGGAATTTGTGTCAGATACAGATCAGGCACATTTCATTTAAATAAGCAAATCATTGAATAAAGATGACCTGACTCACAGGGGTATATCTCTATCTATGCATCACAGTTCATGGGCTGGGAAACAACACACACTGACAGATTGAGTGACTCAGGCCCTGGTCATATCAGGGATGTTATTCAGACAAACAGAAATCCCAGCCTGCCTTGCCAGAGTGTTCTTTGGGACAACTAAAAGCAGGAACACGTGCCTTGTCTTCGGTGTGTCAAGCCGGCAGTGATTGAATTTCTCCTCCTTCCTTAAGACGGAAGTGCAAAGCCGGTGAGTGATTCCTGTGGATGCACTTAAGGTTTTAGTTGCAGGCGTCGTTGTGCCTGGGCAGATTTTATATGACACATGAAACTAACTACATGGTACTTAGGGCCTGCTGTAAACCAATCTGAAGCCAGTCGGGAAAACAGGCCCATCAGCAGAGAGGCTTGTTTCTGTTGCATGACAAAAGGACTTGCAAAACCGCATCAATTAAAAGTTCATTAAGTTCAGCACTGGGAGGATGAGTGGATGCTCTCTATTTACGCCCAGGCCGGCCCAGCCCATTATCTTCAACCTGATTATTCAAATCCCTGGATTATAACACAGACGTTTTCTCAGAGCCTTGCTTAGAATAATCATACTTAATAATATTTCATTTTTCTTCCCATGGAGTCTGATTAGAATTGAGTCTGCATCTTCAAAAGAGAGGAATAATGCTCTTGATAGTTGTGCAATTTAAGTGTTCCAAAATTAACACAAGAAAGGATTAGGACTGGTGGTGTGAATCTAAATTTGCATCATTCAGCATTTAATAAAGAATGTTTGTGATCATTTTGTATCAGTCATCTGTTCTTAGTAATTGCACATCTGAAACCCTGGGTCGCTAATCCACGACTTCCTGTAGCAGATGGGCTGGATGAGAATCACCTGCTCGCTTTTCTGACAGATCTAAGATACTGCGAGAATATTCAGACTGAGAGTGCCTTCTTCACTTAAGCTTGTGTTAAACTGCTGTTGACATCCTCTTTAATCTCTGACAGTCAGTGCGAGGCAGAGGGGGCTGCCAGCTCTTGCGTTATGTCTTCTCCGATGTTTCATGGAGCCCTCAGTTGAGGCTGGTTCTTGCCTTTTCCTGCCGTCGATGCTCACCTTGTTTGCTCGCTTGCGACAATGTGTGATGGAGTGAGCCAAGTCAATATCCTCCCCTGCAATTTGTCTTTAACTGCACAAAAAAACAGAAATTCAGCCAGGTGCTGGATGAAGAACTGGAAGCCTGTGGACACTATCAACTGTGGGAGCAACTAACGCCCATTTTTTATTTTATTTTTTCTCCAGTGTCTGTGCTGTAAGATAACTTTGAAACACAGTAAAGAGGATAAGTCTGTGCAGGCAGTAT
This sequence comes from Toxotes jaculatrix, assembly GCF_017976425.1. Classification (NCBI taxonomy): domain Eukaryota; kingdom Metazoa; phylum Chordata; class Actinopteri; family Toxotidae; genus Toxotes; species Toxotes jaculatrix. The sequence continues at coordinate 6,146,960 of NC_054396.1, read as the reverse complement.
GTCATCAATCTATTTAAAACTGATAGCACTACTTGAAAAGAAATAGCTGCTTTCCGTTTGCGTCTCACCATCAGTGAATCATAGTGTTTCCTCCCAGTGTCACTCATATCCTCTCAACAACCCCCACCAGTGCCCCCTGCTACCAGCCCCTCTTCACCTCCAAAGGCCTGCTGGTTTACTGTGCTAAACATGTTTTCATCTGCATTGCTTTCATAATGACGTGTAGGTTTTGATCACTGAAACACAAGTCAGATGTTATGCAGTGAGCTCATGGTGCCTGGAGGCTCCTTACTAGCAGTTCAAAGATCAGGCTTTGGTGCAAGAAAACAAGCAAATGTGTAAGATGCCAAATTAATTCCTTCCTTAAAGATACACACACACACACACACACACACACAGAGCTCAGGGAGCAAAAGCCTTTCACAGATGATTCATACTGAATATATGATACACCCAGTGTTTGTTTTGTTTCAACATATAATAGCTTGTTGTTCTTGCAATGTTTTTTTTTTTTTAATTTCTGAACCGACAGTTTGATTCTACGTGTCAACAAGTTCCCAGTAAACAAGGAAATGTTTTTCTGTTCTGAAAAGATGCTGGTAGTCCAAATGTTCTTAAGGAAATGCAACTTAAATCCCAGCTGCACTTCAAATGAAACAATAGCAGGAGAGGGTCAATGCCCTGACCCCCTCATTAATAGCAATAGCATCTCATTTCAGCTCCTTGCACATTTTTCCAAATCCCTCCATTTCTTCCAGGTGTTCCTATGAATCCCCCAGCTGCATCCAGCTATGCAGAGGAGTGTCTGTGTTGGCCTTAATGAAAATAATACTGTTAATATAAATTAACAGTAATCTGCGCAAACCCCTGGGGACATGTCCGTCAACTGAGGCCCTGTGAGAAATAGCTGTTTTAAATGGGAATATATGGCACATAGGTCCTCTCTCTGCTTTAGACAAAGATGACAGTGAAGATTGTTTCACCAGTTTAATTATCAGTTGTAGGTTACAAATGACTTAAAGAGCAGTGCTTTGGAAAACTGCTGCTGTGTAAAGGCGTTAGCTGTCATCATTTTGAGCTTGTTTGTTTTCACTGACCCATGTTCTCACAGTTAGAGCAAGCAAACAATGCAAGACACATGCAAAGAAAAGAAAAGAAAACAAACAAATAAAGATATATTAAAGTCCTGGTGGAGGGAGGGACTCACCCTTCTCTCTTGTGACTCATATATTGCCCGTTGGTGGAGGCATGCTGGTTGAGAAGTGGGTTCTTTGGCGGTGCCGGGGAGGACAGGTCGAGGCCCCGGTGGCCGTTGTTGTTGCTGCTGTTGTTGTGCTCCTCCTTCACGTGAGCATTTGTCACCTCCTTCCACAGTTGCTGCAGCTCTGCTGGAATCATGCCTGAGACAAACAAATTGGATAATTAAATCAATTAAGAGCTAATCCAACTCTCTTCTTCATCACTTAATTAAATCAAAGCGTCTGTAAACAAAGCCGAGTATTAATTAGAAAATATTCCACTACAGGGTAATGCACTGAGAGCTCTTGCCTCCCCCCACCTCCCCGCCACCTCCTTCTCTTCCTCCCATTTTCCCTGTGATCTGAAGCGTGTTTGTATACACAAATCCCTGGCATTCACGCAAATTTCATGCCCAGAGTAAATAATTAACATCCAGACAAGGCATGAAATCTGAATAATCACCATCATTTTCTCTCAACAACAGAGATGTGCAGAACACACACAACAAAAAGTTTACAATGGCAACACTAGAAAACACCCCACCCCTGCCTTCTTGAGAAACAGGACCCTGGGGTAATATTCTCAAAAGCGCATTAATGTGCAAAATACTTAAAGCTCTGCACCGCCTCCAATTGACACAGAAGACTTAAACCTCATTTAACAAGTCAAGCACACTGCGGCTCACACAGCCCTTTGAAAAAAAAAAATCCCTTGAAGACAGAAGACATTTTTTTCTGTGTGCTGGAAACACATCTACAGAGTGCGTGTGGTTTTTCTGCCTATGAGTGACAGCGATCCCGACACCCTGGGCCAGAGTCAGGATGGAGGAGGATAATGCTGTGTATGTGCACCGCACTTTCCATGTCTGAGAGAAGAGAGCCTTTGTTGGCACACAGTATATATATGTGTCCATCTATGGGGTGTCTGTTCCTGTGCTGCAGAGGTCTGTTTCACTTGACACAAATGAGGATAAAGCTGATATGTAAAATAAGATTAAGCCTCTTGTGAGCAGAATGTGTGGCTATTTGTGTTTTCAGTCAAAATTTCATGCATCTGGGTGACCCTGATTTAAATGGCATACTGAAGGATCTAAAAGTGGAATATGTGTGGATTTGTACTGAGCATTCGGATCCGTGCTTAAATAAGCCACATGTTTTAAGCATGGTGAAAGAGGCCCTTGGATATGCGGTGAATTTAACCACAGACCAAATGGGCAAGACCACTCGTTTAACATTACAATTAATTAAATCCATTCTCAAAATGAGCACTGGCAAATGGAAGATGATTTGCACATGCTTATCTACTTGGGTTTATATTCTCTGGACCGCCCCTCCCCCCCCCCCCCCCCCTCCCCGTTTCTCATCACCAGCTCTATAGATACCAGAAGTGCTCCTTTCAAGCACCAGATTGTAATACATTGTGTGCAAAATGCTTAGTCTTAATTTATTCCTGTTGTGGAAAATAACTGTGAGGTGAAGATCTCAATACGATCAGCAAAAATATTTTTAATTTGATAAGCTACTAAAGATTTTAATTATGCTGGTAATGGAGAACATTGGCCTAATGAGGCGGAGGACTCCAGAGAGACGCAGGGGCTAAGAACTGTGAAATGAGTCTGATAGGATTGCTGTAAATTCACACTAGATCGTTTGCATATCAAAGAGCAGGAAATGATTGCAGGACAAATCAATAACCTTTCCACGTTCCAAGGAGCGTCTTTCCTCATTCAAATATTTCAACACGCTTGCTCTATTCTGCCTGCCTGTATTCTGCCTTATTCTCCTCAATGCCTTGATGTGCCTTAATCGAAGTGCACGTCCATGACAGGCTAAACATGCTTAATATTGTGGTCTGTGTTATAGCATGCTAATCCAATGCTTGCTGATTTCCAGTTGCATTATCAAAGGATCCATTGTTGTTTTGATGGTGTAAGGAGTCTTTGGAGCAAAACTTCTTTTTTTGTGTGTTTCTTTTTCTTTCCTGTGATGGCTGGTTTGGAAGGGGAAGGTCACTGGTGATGCGAATGTCCTGTGCTCCGACAGCGGGACCAATCATTTTCCCCCCACTTGGTGCCCGGTGACAGTGGGCGATGTATTTTTAGCCGATGTGCTTGACAGGGCGGCCCACACTGGCTCAATTACCCAGCAGTCCTGGTGACCCCGACACCACTGTTTACTCAGATGAAACCGCAGCGGATAGACCGGTCTGATGAGAGAGGTAACGGAGTGGGACCGAGCTGTCTCTTTCTGGATCTAGTCCATAGTTTTATTGCTCTCTGTTTGCCTCTTCCCTTGTTCTTTCCATATCTAACCCTAACCTCTTCCAACAACAGCTATGGCTCATGATTCACATAAATGACAATAAAATATAATTACACAAATGTCTCCGCAGGTATTATATTTTGTGTTTTGACAAAATGCATTGAGTTTCCCTCCATCTGATTACTGTGGGACACATAATGACATTGATCTCCAAATCCTCTTTCTTGGGTCCCCAGTTTGTCCATCCTTTAAATGCTGGATTGGTTTATCTTTCCTCTTTCCATTTTTCAACACAACTATTCCACTCATTACGACTGGGAAATACGGACAAGCACTCTAAAAAATGTATGTTGTTGGGACACTTGATTGATCACCGGCCTCCCAACTCAATTTTACCTCTGCAGGTAGCTCTGGCACCGAGACAGGCCGAGCTCTTCAACCTTTTCCTGTCCTTGTCCCCCTGTACCCAGGTGACCATGTTCAAGCAAGCAGAAAGTTGATTTAAGGTTCATAATGACATCAGTTGCAGGCCATCATCCCCCAAATAAAAAATGGCCCCCAGTGCTCCGGTCTCTTTAAACCGAGCTGTTACTTCTTACACACAGTGCCGGTGCCATGGGGGGACAGTGACATCGCTATTAGTTTATTGTTCCGTCAGGCTGGGACCTTTACTGCACCCCTGTTTATGTTGCCGTAATCACTGGCCCGCTGATATGCACCCCTTAGGCCTGAAATATGTCCTGTCCTAATGCTGCAGGAACTATTACCAGTAGCCCACTGCTGGATGTATCAATCACTGACAGGTCAGTCGCATTACCCACCACCGTCCCCGATGTGCTGCTGTTCTGTGAGCACTTCATGGCTCGCCACGTTCTTTGCTTTCATATTACCAACAAATTTGTCATGTCACTGTCCCACTGGCCTCTCCCAGACAGCTTAAATGATGTTGCGCGGCTACAAGAACTCACTCTCTTGCAGAGCAACCTCGGAGGGTGAGAGGCCGTTTTAGCCAGGATGTGCACACTGTCCACCACTGTGACACGCACACACATACACTCACACACAGCCATGCATGTATATAAGCATGCAAACACACACACACACACACACCTACAAGACCTGCGCAATGTGAGCCTGAGCAACCACTGACTCACTTATCAGGTCAAGAGGACAGGCTTTTTGTGGGAGGGAGGGGGAGGGAGGGGTGGATGGATCAAATTTATATTTATGAGAGTTATATCCTCCCCAAACACATTGTTGTAATTTATAACAGATACCGTCTGGCCGCTTCCAAGACTTTGAACATTAATGTCAAAAGAATTTACAACAAGAGAAACAAATTATACTCCAGATAATGTGACAATTGTTTTTCACTCAAAACTGCTATCTACAAGTTTATACTTAATTAGTGCTAATTTTGGAGGGCTAATTCACATGCATTCCTTTAGTTCATTGTTTTGGCAGGAAAAAAAAAAAAAGACTAATCTGTCTCAGCCAACAATTTAACAAACCGGGACACTGAAACAAAAATGAACTGTGAATTGATTCATAGTACCCAAAACACAAACGCAGACTGCACACCTAGTTTTCTTTAATTACTCTGTTACAGTGACCCATTATTTGAAAACCTTTCATTCCTCCCATTGTCTCAGCACATGAAAAAAGGGATACAGTGCATTGTATGTGATAACACTGGCCTTTTAAAATAATTCTATTGATATCTACATTTTGAAATGAAAGAAATAAAAATCATCAGTTAAAAAGTCATGCCAATTTACTGCCCCCAAGTTTGAATCCATAATCACTGAGACCCAAACGGAGCAGATCAACTCATCACTTCCGACGCAGCGCTAACTGCTAGCTGAATATTGCAGATTAAATCTGAGCACCATAGGCCTGGCCCGCTGATGCATGAAAGAGTTTAGTGATGTGGAAAACAGAAAGGTCATCAATAACTTCAAACAGTCAAGCAGAAAATGTGTAGAATAGGAAGACAAACTGGGGGCCTGAAGCACTAGCCTAAGTGTTGTAACAGCTGTCAGAGGCACAGAGTTAACCATCAATGGATGGCAAAGGCAAAGTAACCAGGTTTGACTGGTTGTAACAAACTGAAACAATCAACTAATTGTACATGGGGAGTTTCAGTTCCTCATCTTGATGTTTGTGCAAACAACAGCTCTGAGAAATGATCCTGTCAGTTTTCGGTATAATTCATTTTAATGCATTGTTAAGGGTGGACATTTTTTTTATGCAAATAAAATTAGACTTTCTCTCAGGATTCTCTGAGAGAGAATTTTTCAACTAAAATATTTCTTCTGTAGTTTCACTGTCTGTGGCACCTTATTGGGTATGATAATGCACTTCATCAGTGTCCACTTATTTCTGTTTTATCATTTGTTGATACAGCATGGCGTGATGCATCAGAGCTTCGTATTGATGCAAATAATAATAGCAATAACAGTTTTTATGGAACAAACTGTACAGCCCTAACAAAGTGTAAAAGTAAGGTAAAAAAAATGATATAAATTCAATACAGCTACTCTCCTGATAAGGTGAGATGCCCTCGGGGTATGTGATGATGACACAGTGTAAACAGGATGTTCTGGGACTGTTGTGAAATCCATCAAATGTACAGTACCTAGCCATATCACCCGTATAGCACTTTACTCAAGGGGTGTGTGAGTGTTTGCCAGACATCTGACACAGAGAAATTCAGCAAAGCGTACTCACAACACAGCAGTGCTCCACGCCTGTGCCCATGGCAATCGTCTGCGAGCGGATGAGTGATTCCATACCCAGTCCAAACAATAACACCACTGTACAAACCGTGTTTGTGTTTGCCTATTACCTAAGCACCCCCCAAACCCTCCCGTTTTTATTGCCCTTATCTTGTTATTTCAAAACTGTTTGTCTTAGCTGGGAATGAATAGTCAATGTCATGTTCTAAATCCCTTATGACGGCATCTTTGTCATAAGGGGGCCACTCCTTAACAAAATATTAAAGAATAAATAAAGAAATAAACTTCCTGGCCAAACAACAAGTATTGACTCCCTATCGAGTAACAGGCGGTTTCACAATGACAAGTTCACTGGCAGTTTACGAACAATAGATCCAGTCTTCCTTCAGGCTGAAGGAGGCTGCCACCAGGATGCCAATCACAGACACAGAGCAGAGAGTTGAAGGACAAAGCGTGGACTAAAAAAGACTCTCTTTTACTTTTACTTCTAATGTTTGGTGTGATAATAAACAAAGTATAGCCTTCCAGAGTTCGAATGGTAATGGTTCAGTAAACAGTAAACTGTCCCAGACATGAGGTCTAAGATGGCATTTAGTAAATTATTGAAGTACTGAGTGAGGATTTACAGCAGGTGTGTCCTGAACCAGTGAAACCACTTACAGTATGTGGTTACATACTTAAGTGGTGCATTGTTCACTTTGACTAAGCAAATTTGTACAGGTATTGTAGCAGGGCAATAACAGTGCCAGATCAAACCAATCTGAATATACAGTGATACAATGTTAAAATAGATTGTTGGTAAAACTTGTATCTGAAAATTTCCCCCCAAAATTATAAATGCCACACCAACAGCTCCGTATGAGAGTCAAACAGATCATTATAAACAGGACCACCTCTGTGCCAACAAAGTCCAGCATTTCTCTCAGAACTGTTAGAGATTAAAGGAGTGTGAAATTCCATTCACCTTCATGATGATCATATGACTAAAAATTTCATGAAAGCCAAAAATAAGTGTCACTGTACCTTTGACTTCTGGTTAAAATCCTTCTATTCTATGGCTGAATGGTTACTCTTGATAGATTTTTGAATAATTCTGTAAGTAGGTTTATCTTTATTAAAAAAGATACAGTCACAAACTGTGTTCAGGGAAATAATAACAGGTGAAGGAAATCAACTGGCTACAGTGGGATTTCTAAATACATTGACAGGATCATCCCAATGTATCAATAAACAACTTTATCAGAATAACTCCGATCTCCATTGTTTTTGTCCTATAACCTAGACTCTAATATTTACTCGAAAGCTGACCAAATCTCCAGTTTACACTGCCAGACTTTAGCACTTGTAAAAACACTGGAGTTACAAAACGGACGTTGGATCATCCCCAGGCATTGACTTGTTGCAGTATTTTGTCACGACAAAAATCTTCTATTTAGCAGGAGTGGACAGATGGACAAGAGATTTTAAGTGTTGTATGTTAGCAGTTCAGTACAGAGCTGTGATTTTAGGTACTGACCCTGAGTGAGGGAGTGCAGTGGCAGGCCGGTCTGTCCAGGCTGGATGGTGAGCAGGCCTTGCCTCTGAAGGTTGAGCAGATGCTGCTGCTGGACCTGCTGGACCTGCAGGAGCTGCTGCTGGAAGGCCAACTGCTGTGCTGACACCTGCTGCTGGTGGCACACACACGCAGACACACACACATACACACACACACACACACAAAGATAAGCGAGGCACACCATCAGCAAACACACAAACAGAATATAGAAGCATAACAGCCAGTGCAAACATATAGAGATGAATTTCAGGTTTGTACATGACTGGATTCATGATCATTTCAAGTTCAAGGCCATAGAGTTGTAAAAATAAACATTTCCGAACATGTTCATTCATAAAAACAAGTTTAAAGCATTTTGCGTGCGCTAACACACTAAATAGAAACTGAGTGTAAGTTGCATAAATTTTGCCTTTAGTGTGGGTTTGTCTGGGCCCACCTAAGACAGGTAGACTATACATCTCTCTCTCTCTCTCTTAATTAACAAGGAGTCAGGAGGCAAATGACAAACAACGAAACAACATAGTTAATCATTCATAATAAGAGCCACAGGAATTTAATTACAGCCATTCATAATTCAGCAAACAACGTGTGACTAAATCAAAGTGCTTAATAACCACCCTGGCAACTCTCACAATTCTCCCAGGCATGGCGCTGAGCTCAGGGATACACTCTTCCCCCAACCAGCACAGCAAGCTGTGTTCAATCACATACTGTGGACTGACTGAGAGATAGTTGCTTTGTTGATCTTACTGTGCTACAGCTGTTTCATCAAGGCAAATTTAATGAAATACTGGTGTGTCTTTACTGATTTTGGGTGGGGGGGGGCTTTTGGCTCTGAAAAGTGAAACGTGTGAACTTTGATATGATGAAAAAGTGATATGAGAGTGCAGAAGAAAATGGAAAGGAGAAAAAGACAGACAGAGTCAGAATAATAAATAGAAGGAAATTATCTAATATCCCCAATCTCCTATGAGTCAAAACAAATGAGAGATGCTATTTAGATAACAGGGGCACAGAGGAGAGCGATGACTTTTAACCCTTTCATCAGTCCCTGCTCTCAACAAATCCATAGTCAAGTCCCCAAAATGTCTGTTGTTACAAATTAAACAACACGATCTAGCAGGACACCTTCTGTATTTACTAACAGATAAGGATAAAATAAGCACGCCTGAGACTCAACAGGATACTAGGCCTGTTTATAAGTATACAAGGCCAGTTGTCAAGCGGGTGGGAGGAGAGGAGGGGGCACTAAAAGCAGTGCCGGGGCTGCCAAGCTGTGCACCGCACCCTGTTACCAAACACAGGATACACCACTTTGTTTACTTCTCACAATTGAGTGCATACAAAAAAGGTCTCGGTGCAACGCGGCTGTCAGGTCACTCGCTGGCGGCTCTGAAACCACTGAAACAGCCAGATAAAATGTGTCCCCTCCGCCCACCCCCATTCGGCTTGTCAAAAGGGTCTAGCGGCCTTCCTCTCCCTCCCTCCCTCCCTCCTGCCCCACACCCAGCGCTGCTGCTCCTGCACCGGCTCACTAAAAATAAAGCTCTGGGCAGTGAGGGTCTATTACAGCAAGCGTGGTCATCTCATTGGATCAATCGTGGGAAGAAGGTACTTTGACAGTGGCGGCGGAGGGTCATAATTGAGGAGTAACCAGATTCACGTGTGATCAAACCCAAAATGAGAGAAGAGAAAGTGAAATAGAGAAAGAAGAGAGAGACGTGATAGAGATCTCACAGAGATTGCAGCGAAATTTGGGATGCAGGCGGCCTGTGATTTTCTCTGATCTGTCCTATTTATGAAAGGTGGTCGGTTCTTTTTTTCCCCTCCATCAGTGTGAGAGAAGTTTCTCTTGCCCTCAGAGGTTTTCTGTTCTCCAGCTCCTCCCTGACAGCCTGAGACAAAGATAATAGTACTACAGGGTTGGGAGTTCACAAGCAACAATGCCTTTTATCAAAACGCTAAATAAACAGAGGGTGGCTTTTCAGAAAAAAAGGGAAGAAAGAAAAATCAAGTATTGCAAATGAATTTAACTCCTTTCTCCCTTCAGATTTTTTTTTTCTTCTGGTCCCATCAGCTGACAGGAGCTCCTGTGCGCTCTCAGCATGCAGACACATTAAAAACCCCAGACCCAATAGACCAAATAAGAGGTTAACAAGAAGTGGCACGAGGGAGAGAAAAATACAGTCCCTGACAAATGATAAAGAGTGGCACTGGCAGGCCTTTATTGTCAAGCTTCAAATATAAAGTTAAAGATCTTTGAAAAACTAAATTTTGATGTCTTTAAAATAAAAGAGGCACAAAGCAACAACAGGGGGTTATTGTCTGGCAGCCACAGGGGAGTCACTGCATAATTCTTATTCTGTCTTTTGATGGCTGCTAGAAATGCGACTGAAAAAAGAGAGAGCGATGGGGAGAGAAAGAAAACATCGGCAGAGGGGGAGAGCCTCTCGAGGCTGCATCCATTTCCTGTGATCATACATAATATGCTTCAAAAGTTGTTTTTTCTTTTATTCTCATGCTCCATTCAACTGATCAATTGCACCTCCTTGCCTCCCCCTCAACCCCCCCACCTCCCCCCACCCCTTTTTTTTCCTCCCTTGCTCCTCTAGTGTTTACATCAGATGCGACTTGGTGACAGGCCCTATCTGAGGCCGAGGAGCTCTGCTGTCATGTTGATTTATGGGTGCATCACGCCACAACTTGTCCAAACTGAAGCCCGCAGTTCATTAATTAGGGAGCTACGACTTTGAAGTTGGGAGCTTCGACAGCACACGGACGTGTGTGAGTGTGAGCATGCGTGGATGTGTGTGTGTGTGTGTGTCTGCTTTTAACACTGGGCTTAATTTTCTATGCTTCTCCTACTCTCCAAACATGGAGCTCAATGGGGACAACAGCAAAAATTCCCAGATTGTCTTTGAACTTCTTCTGACCGCACAATAATAATTTGCTTTGTCCACAGTGATGCCTGTATCCGCCAGTCATTAACACGCATTAAGCTGCTGCCTATGAGCAAGCCCCGCTGTACTGGAGGGAGCAAAGGAGAGAGAGCGAGAAAGATGGAGAGAAAAAAGAAAAAAGAAAAAAAAAAAACCCAACACAGGCAACAAAGCTGGGAGCGCTCTCTGCACTGATATCTCACAATTACATGCCTTCTCTTCCTCTGCCATTTCCATGTTAATTACCGAGAAAAGCCTCTCAGATTTATATGCTCCGTGTTCCTGCCTTTCTCCCTTCTGCCTTTCATTATGTCCTACACAGGGCTTACAGGAACGGTCATCTCTTTGTTGCATGGACACTTGTTTACTTGAAAAAAATAAATAAATAGAGCAATGAACTAAGGCTTGTACTTTGTAAAATATTATACATTTAATGTGGCGACAGCTCCAGAGAAGGAGACACTGTATGCTTAGCACAGTATCAGTCAGTTGTTACCATTTATCCAACAAGTCTGACATGCTAATCAGAAGCATGAGTGCACTTGATTCTCCCCCTCTCCTCTCTGCTTTAACCACAGTCTGGAAGCAGATGGGGTTGAGGGAGGGACACACATGCCTTCCATGCTCTGTCTGGCCAACGGCTTTGGTAATGGCAGGCGGTTGGAGTGATGTCAGCCTACCTCTTTACTCTGCTTGCTGCCTGCATGCTGCTGCTGTTGCTGTTGCTGCTGCTGCTGTAGGAGCTGGAGGTGGAGCTGTTCCTGCTGCTTCTTATAGAACTCTTGGAGTTGCTGCTACAGAAGAGACAGGAAGGCGACATGTGAGTCAAAGTCTGTCAGTCATAGAAACTCAGCAGTGGATTTTGGCAGAATTTTCAATACTTTCAGGAATGTTGTCTTTGAGGCTTGGAAAAAAAAAGTCAAGAATAGAAGTTCAAAGTGAATTTATCTTTGTGAAACGCTGTACATAAGAAGATTTTCATTTCAAAAAGAGACATCCACCATTTGAAACAAGTGATACGTTGTGTGACAAAATGATCCATGACGTGGACGTCAGTAGTACATTACCTGCTGTAACATGAGGGCCTGTTGCTGCTGGAGAAGAACCTGGAGCTGCTGAGGGCTCAGGACTTGCTGCTGAAGGATCTGCTGCATCTGCTGTGGAGTTATCACTTGAGGTGTCATCATAGCCACTGACACTGGAACCTGCACAGACACACAAACCGACAAGCAGAGTTATGTATAGTGTTATGTATATAAATATATATATGTGTGTGTGTGCGTGTGTGTATATATATTTATATATATACACACACACATGTATGATGCCCCCTTGCTTTTGACTGGATTCTACAATTAATCCCAAGTGTCATCTTCATGTGTTACAGTCTGCACATGCCCTTCAACAAACACAACAAACACACACATATCAACCCCTCTAACTATTATAACACCACACCAGACTGAGGCAGGCTAAAGGACAGCTGGGCGTGGATCATGCCCGTGGAGTAAACAGCCAGTCGCATCCACCCTAACCTCCATCCTCCGACCTTCTCTTCTCACACACAAACCCTTCAGCGTCATCGGATATGATCTGCCTCTGCTGTAATGCTTCTCAGAGCTTGCCATTTACACAACATGGCAAATATGCCATACCTGAGGACGTGAAAGATTGCCTCAAAAATGCTGCTGTTCACACACGCACGACATGTCATGTGAGAACATTTCATTAGAGATGCTGTCAACAGCGATCTATTATTGTGAAGATACAGAGTGCCTGGAGGAGGAGCCACGGTGAAGAACACGCAGGCCTCTAACTAACTCCCAGTAGAAAGGTGTGAGTGCATGACTCCTCAAAACAAGTGATTTGTTGTGACACTGAAAGAGCCCCCACAGTTGTCAGGGTGCCTTAATTGCTTCGACGGCGTAGGGGACTCGGAGTGTGTCTGGATGCTGCCACTCACTGCTATGATGTGCAAGACAATTAAAAGCGCCTTTCCTTGACATTTGTATGAAAAACGGCAACTAAGATGTATTTGATAGAGAAGCGTCTTTGCAACTGTTAACACGATTTGTGTACATGCACACGTACGTTAGTATGTATGTGCTTGAGTGTACGTTAAAATGTGCTTTCTGTGTCTCTGAGTGATGTGAGCAGTTGCTGGAGCGGACATAACGGGTGACAGTCTGTCTTCACCAAGGTTACCCAAATTGTGCGGCCGTCTTATAGCTAATGACACCCCTTTGAATTTTTCATGCATTTCTGAATGTAATTTAGCTGTTTAAGATCTTGTCCGGTAACTAAGGGGCTTTTCTTGACACATACCCTGCATGCATATCACCTTATTCATTCTCCCCATTGTAGCATAAAACAAAAACAAAGTGCTGCCATAATGAACAGCTTGTACTGCTAATGCGGAGGAAAGGGCAGTGATGTCAAACAGGACGGACCAGCTTTGATGCTCTCCGTTAACTTTATTGAGCAGTGCCAGGCTACACTGTGCCGTGTTCTTTTGGCCCCAAGAGGGTGAAGGAGGCTCAGCCCCACCCAGGACTAACACACACTTCACATTTCTCATTTCCAGCACCAGGCATAGGGGCGCGAGGAAGAAAATGCAATATTAATTCCCCCCTGTATTATGTCTTAATATGCAGTTCATCTTGACTTTTGCACATGACTTGTCCTGTCATTTGCATAGCCCCGGCCTCCCATTTCCTAATTTCACAGTCATTATCCACTGAAGTCCTTTTTTCTGGGCATTGCTAATTTTGATTAACTATTTTGAAGGTCAATCCAAGCAGCCCTGTCTTGCGGTATGTAAGTGTCATACATGCGCGCGCCATACGTGATATGATATATAGTTCCCGTCTAAATATGACATTTACCCCCCACACACACACACCAAGGATAAATAATAACGCCCCCCCTCTTTTTGAAGCTTTACTTTAACTACATGCATTAAAAATCTATTCCATATTTGTCATGCTCTATTTTTTACTACCGTGTTAAAGCTGTAAATTTAGTCATATTTTCAAATGTATAATCATTTTGTCATGCCATATTATATAGAGTGTGATGTGAAAAAGGGGAGAGCAAACTTCAAACTATCGCAGAGGGTTTACTCACTTAACCGGCTCCTAATAGCTGCCAATTTCATTACAAACTGCACTGAGATTTTCTTCGATTTAACTTTCTTAATTCTTTACACCTGAGGTGTATATCTCATCATTGTTTCACACTTCGCCTTGTCACGAGTGTCTGACTCACAGTAACTACAGCTAGAGCAGCTTCTTCCGTGCACAGCTCCAGCAAGAGGCTATTACAAACCCCCATTTTATTACCCATTACTACTGAGGTCATTAGCAGCAAGAGGGATTGTATGCTTCTTAACCTATTGATCAATGTAACTACTACCATTTAATCCTGTGCTGAAGGAGTGAAAATCTGCCTAAGACTGGGTCCTATTGAGAGGAAGGGCGGGAGGGAGCACTTTAACTGAAAAATATTGCCCTGGCCTCTGTATCATGCCCATTTAACGCAAACACAGGACGCCAGTCGCCATTTAGAGCACTCCCATATGGTGCACTGCCTTATCTCTTGGATAACATCATGACTCCAGATGATCCACAAAAATATATCACCATCTAAAGATAGTCTAAAAGAAGGCTCATACTGGGCTAATAACTGGAGGGATCCACTGAGCCCAGCTCTAATCTACTCGACCAATATGAGGGTGTGAAAAAGAGGACATTCTGAGGATGCCAGAAATAGCTGATGTTTATGAATTTCACAAAGGTGTGGTGCTCTCCAGGTGCCTCCCATACATAAACATTCAAACCTGGAACATTCTCACACAGCTGCACAGTGAATAGAGGCAATATACTGTACCATCACAGGCCTGCGGGCCAAACACACACACACGCACGCAGAGACAAACACACACACACACACACAAATCTAAACTGTGGCATGTTAACAGTAGCAAGCACATACAGGCACATGTGCAGCCCATAACACAATGTATATGAGGAGCAAAACCATATTTTCCACATAGAGCATGGAAGTCTGACTGCACTGTATGCTCAGTATAAAAACGTAAAAGGCATTAAAGACAAAACATTTAAAAATGATATGAAAAATGTCTTTCAATTTACAACAAAGACAAAACATTGTCAAAAATATTCCTTTTTGTTAAAGATCATTCATTCCATTCATACCATAATTCTCTGCACAGCCGCAACATGCACACAAACACACACAGTATAAAGGGCATTTGTCATTAACGACACCTGCAGAAAGAGCATTTCTCTTTGTGAATCACTACTCGAGAAAAAACACACACACACACATAAAATATGATAATCTAATGAAAGAACACAAGCCACACATCTGAAAAGTCACTGATTCAGAGTTAATGAAGACGCTCCCCAAGCACCCCCTCCTACCACAAGTCAGAGGTCAACGCCTGGTGAAAAGGAGTAGGGGTGAACAAGGCTGTAAGATAGCTCCTTTCCCCACACTGAGGCAATTAAGAGGAACAGAAATGAGGGACAAGGAGGTGAACATCAGTGAGACCGGCACAGACATTTCACTGGCCGCAAAGGTGCAGCTTGGCTGAAAGAAAAAAGAAAGAAAAAAAAAAAGAAGAGAATTATCAAATTTTCATTTGTGCTCCCTGGGGTCATCTTGTTTTGTAGGGGCATCAAATGGAATGGAGAAGTAAAAAAGAAAATAACAAGCCCTAGAGAAATCACTGAGTCTAGTCCGTTTGATGCTGTTGTTTTACCTTGGCCTGCAGTGGCGCAAGGAAACGACTTCCCATCCTGACTATGATCTCCTGCATGAAAATGTCACCAAAATGAGGATTTCACGGGAGCTATTGTACTTAAGTGATGTGTGATCATAATTAGTCGTCGACAAGACTGGAAAGACTAATTCTATATTACCCATTCCGGTTGATTGAAATCTCTGAGGTGGAGAGCATTATTCCCTCTACAAAACATAGATGCAGTGTATTCACGCTGACAACCTTTTCTAATAATAATAATAATAATGATAATAATAATAATAATAATAATAATAATAATACCTTGATATATAAATTGTTAAACAGTGTGTGTGTAAAACAACACATTGAATTCTTCGGTAAGCCTACAAATTTTAAAAACTGGACAGAGCTACTCATCCCTACATGTGTTAAGACCTCCATAATTCTTTCCTCGTCATCCACAATCAAGCCGTTTTAAAAATGTTTGCAGCTCAGATAAACAGAATAATCACAGCCACATTTTGTCTCCATTCACCACACACTATATATTCTGCATTCGTCTGTGTAGGGCTGTGAGGGGGCTGAGGCTCAAATTATTTGCAGCAACTGTAAAAACAAAAGTTAAGATTGCATTTTAATTAACTTTTCGACTACAAACAAACAGGTTTTCGCCGGAGCTGGTCCCAGTGTCGGGTTTAAACAAACAAACTGCACGGCAAAGTGAGCGAGCTCTCACCCCAACAATAACAACTGAGCTGCATGCTGGACGCTGTTTCCCACACTAGAGGCAGACACCATTGCAGGTGACCACTGTGGTGGACACACACACACACACACACACACACACACACACACACACACACACACACACACACACACACACACACACACACACAGTTATGATTCATGATTTTATTCTGCAAAAATAATAAATAACCTTTTTCTTGGAAAAATAATATTATTAATAGTACTAATAATAAAATAACACTGCTTTTTTTTAGTTATTTAATAATGAGCACAACACAAACATTAAAAAAAAATCAAGTTCATGCACACAAAATAAACCCCCAGCCAGAAAAAAAAAAACCTAAAGTGCTTCATTGGATCTCTGACATGTGACTCTATGTCCTGTCACTCTTTCTGACCTTTTAAGCCACACCTCCACGTGCACGTTTCACAAGCCACAGAGCGTTTGAGTTCTGAAACGTGGCTTACAAATCCAGGGTGACACCGTTCACTGTTTTTGCTTTTCCCCAATATGTCTTACAGTCACTGTTGGTGTGAACTGCCCGTGGTAAGCACGTGATCGATGGTTTACCAGCTCTACACGGTTACGCAACGATGCGCGTCTTCAAATGCATTATTTGAGTCAGTTGAGATTTAATTAAGATCACAGCCTCTAAAATCCCTTTCAAATGAAACTGTAGTCAAAAGACAATGGCCAACACATCCTCGTGCAGATTGTTTCTATTCTCTGCACACCAGCAACGCAAAGCTAATCCTTGTTTCCATGACGGCAGACAAGAGGGCCACAAATTGTGTTGCTTCTTGACACTCTTAATGTTGTTGTGTTATGTGACTCATATAAAGTATACAGTTAATTAATTAAATTATATAGAAAAAGATATTCAGTGTCAGCGGCAGGTCACACACATCCCTAACAATCCACCCTTATTTTCTCGGGGCAACATGTCAATACCATCACTTCCCTTACTGTTTTAAAATATATAGGTCGTGACATAGATGAGTAGTGAAAAGGACCTTCTGCCACAAAACACTCTACACCACGTAATCTCATCATTATCCTACCATCTCAACCCATGGCATCTCAAGTGTAGAGTTAATCTTCCTATCTGAAACAGAGACGCACACACTCCGAGCAGTAATGACCCTTAAAAAAAAAAAAAAAAAAGTGAATGAAAGCCTTTTTCAAGTAAAAACATGTTTTAGGCAGGCAAGCCAGGGAATAACAGCAGAGAGCAGCTGGTGGCTCACTATATCACTGCTGAACTATTCCCCCGTCTCTCCTCTCTGACTTGCTTGCCTACTCCAGTACAAAGCAAAGACCGTCCCTGTAAAGGATATCCCAGCGAGCCGTGGGGCTCTGCCGGCTACCCCCTGTGCCCCCCTTTCTGGGTACATAGCTAATATCTGGTTGCCGATGTCATGGTTTAGAAATGACAGGTGCTGGCAGCCCCTCGCCTTGACAGGCCACTGCACAAATAACGCCCCTGCCTGAAAGGGCTAATGCACTACTAATGAACAATAAATCAACTTTGATTACAAACTGTCAACCCAATCAGCTCGCACTCCAGCTCTCCCAAACTGCGAGTCTCGGCACAGCTGCACGGCATTACGGTGCACACTGGCCTGTTTAGGCTTCGCTCTCCTCCGTCTCTACCATCTGATATTCTCCGTCAATATTCTCCTCCATCCCTCCTTCCTTTCAAGCACCCACTTTTCTAGCACTGACGCAAGGTGCTGAAACGTTGCACCCAAAAAAAAAAAAGAAAAAAGTTTCAGCTAACTGGTAAGTGCAAACATACAGCACACATGAAACAGTTTTATAGTTGTCTGAGTGTATTGCTTGAAATTAGTATAGGAAAAATCAGTGAGTCATTAAACAACAGAAAGTCAGCTGCTGTTTTCTGTGTATAATCTCAGAACTGTTAAGTACGACTTAAAGTTGACAGCAGAGAAACAAGGAAGAAAATGACCATAACTTCCCCTCCTAAATGTGCTCCATAATCCCTTTGTTACAAGCAGTGACACACACACAAACACACAGGCACGTAAAAAACATTCACACACACTAACTTTTCAGGAAGATTTCAGCGATGACATTTGGAGTGACAGCGTGTCTCCAACGTGGTTTTGTGGTGACGGTGTCAAATATAGAGCTGTGCCAGCCACTGTCTTAATTCACTGTGACACCATGAGGAGAGTGAGGATTAGTCCAGGCCATAGCCTGAGAGCAAGCAAAGTCTGACCAGCACTCATTACCTCAGAACAACTAATCATCACAAAATACACAAGCAGCAACACAAAGCGTATAACAAAAAAAAAAAATCCATGTCTCTCTGTGTATTTTAAATGCCTTACCCTGGGAATGTTTTCAATAATAAAACACAATAATTACACATAATTACATAATACAATAATTTTCAGAGAAAAACAACAATGTAAAAGAGAAGACAAACCTGTCTCCTGTTTTTTCCCAGGACTTCTCATAATTCAAACAGCACACAGTACAGTACTGGATCCTGCTTAACTGGTTAGCTCACTATCAGCAAAGTAAACAAAACTAAACAAAGAGCGTAAAATGGCAGTCAGAAACTTCATGTAGAAGGTTAGACATCTAATACTGTAACTGACAAACAAGCAAAGTAAAAGAAACTGTTGCATGTACTAAAAGTGAAAAGCTCAATTTCTGACAACCATCAACAGTACACAGATAAACAGAAGCATCTAATCCATACTGTCTTATTTTGAGATGCAACACATTCTGAGACAGTAAATCTAAAGTACATGACACTTGCTTTCATGTCTTTCTCCCATCAGAACAAGCCTGTAAACTGTCAGTGTCTCACCGGCAAAGTAAACCCCCGGATAACTGCTCCTCTCATGCAAACTGCATGACAAAATTAACCAATTACAATGATAGAACATCAACGATAGGCAGACAATAAGCTTCCTTTTCTCTTTTTCCCTGGTCAAATTAAATTGTCAAGTTTTTTACACAAGAAAGCTGGCAAAATCACAGAAATCAATCATATTGACAAACCTGACAAACTCCATTTAGCTGGCAGGGTAAACAGAGTGCCGGGCCACGCGGTGTGGAGTGAAGCAGAGCGGAGAGCACAGCGGCGAGGGAAGGAGAGAGAGAGAGAGAGTCAGTGAGAGAGAGAGAGAGGTAGGGAGAGGTAGAGGCACACAGGCAGGCAGGCAGGGAGGCTGAGAACAAGCGCTGCTGTGCTGTGGAGTCTCCAACCTTCCTCGGGATACAGACAGATTGCACGCGCAAGGTTGCTCCCCGGCTGACAAGATACAAAACTATCCAATCAACCACGCCCTTCTCCACCAATCACAACCAGCCCTCTAAACATAA
This sequence comes from Toxotes jaculatrix, assembly GCF_017976425.1. NCBI lineage: Eukaryota > Metazoa > Chordata > Actinopteri > Toxotidae > Toxotes > Toxotes jaculatrix. The sequence goes on along the minus strand of NC_054396.1, from coordinate 6,127,352 downwards.
TCAATTCAAATGGGGCCACACAATGGGGGAGCCGCGGGCTGGGCTGCAGGTGAACCCGTGCCTTTGTGTGGGGGCCCCTTTAAAAAAAAAAAAAAAAAAAAAAAAAAAGAAAGGAAAAAAAAAAGACACAGTTGACGGCTGTTAACCCTTTGACCCCTGCCGGGACTCCGGCCGTGCTATTGAAACAATGGGAACCTAAAGAAAAGAGGCCCTTTAATTAAACAACAGATAAGTAAACACAGCTATCCAGCGGAAAAGAAAGAAAACTGGCCCAGCTATCAGCCCTTTATTGTTCTGCTAAATGGAACTGTTTACAGTGCCAGAACAAAGACACAACTCATTTCACATGCTGAAAACAACAAATGCACAAACAATTCAGCCACTTTGTAGTTATTTGGACTTTTTCTTCCTTTTAAATTTCCCAAGCTGATACCACGTGTATTTTATTTTAGAATAAAATAACACATTTATGAGAACAGTTTGTTTTCCCTTGTATTTCCTCCAATAACACTAATGTGTATACAGTGCATACTTACACCATAACATGCAACACGTTGCAATACACCGAGTTGTGTGTGTATTCGGCCATAAAAATGAACCACAGCAGCATAAACTTTCTCCAGGTTTTAAACACTCATACTACAGTTTGGTTTCAGACAAGCTAAAACCACTTACATTAATAGCTAACATTACACCAGCTACCAGGCAATTCATCCAACTCCATCCCAATGAGAGCAATTAGCTGTCATGATATCATCACACTCTTTAAAACCCATGTGCACTCAGCAAGGGGAAAAGACAGGGGAGGAAAACAGGACCCTGCCACCTACTGGAGATCTCACTGAACTCACCGGGAGAGAGAGAAGGCAGGATGAAACGCTCGCCTCCTGTCAATGTATATGTTTTAATCTTCTAACTAAACAATGCGACCTCTTACCATTTTGTGTAATTTCAACCTCATGTATATTTTATTCCGTAGCACATACTGTAGCAATCATAAAGAAATTAAGGGAGCTGCTAATCAGACCTACTTTTAGTAATAACAATAAAATCAGGTTCACTAAGTTGTGCAACCCACTTAACAATGAATTAGAGAAAAGGCATGAGGCAAGATTAACACCTCACTTTGTTAATTATCATAACAATAAACACAGAGCTGAATAAGCAAGCTCTAAAACACAGCTCATATCAACAGCTATAAACCCTTGGACAGGGATGAAGGAATGTTCATGGGACACATTCCAGTCCGCAAACACACTGGTAAAATAAACAGAGCGCCTGCATAACAAGCCACCGCTCTCATCTGCTAATAACTAACAATGAGCCCTGCTAAGCTGGCCTGACCTATATAAATTATTGACTGGGACACCTCAAGTGTCAAAAGTGACAATTCCAATACATATCATAGGGAATAATTAAGTGGAAGAAAAGGCGCTTTTATTTTCTATCTGACACCCTCAAGACAGCTCACACAAAAAGACAGTGACATGCAGGCATGTGCCTACAACTGCAAGCACGCACTCAGCACACACACAAATGCACACATGCACAAAGTGGTTTAGGCTACGGCCACACTCTTCTCCCCCAGCACTCTCCCTGGGGTGGTATGTCGGCGTATTCTCAATAAAACACCTTCTTAGCAGTAATAGGCCACTGTTCTCATTTCAACGCTCCCAAAGGCCTCATGATAAATTTAGCAGACACACAGTTCAAGCTTCTCCTCTCACACACTGTCTTTCTAATCCATTGCCTCTGTGCCTGCGCTATGTAAAATAATTACACATATGTGTCGATGTGATACACACGCTATATGGATTTTTTTTTTTTTTGTTCCCGTGCACCGAGAAACATCAATATCCTTGAGCCTTGAACCGGCGTCCCCTGTGATAGTTTACAGAGAGTACTGAGCGATTGTGTTCATGACAGAGAGGATGACATTATAAAATACTCCCATTTCCTGCTTGAGTTAGAGTGAAAGTATGAGTTAATGTCTGGTCTGGCCTGAGCTCTGGTCCGCTCCGCTCTGAGATAACGACTCAGCTCCAATTACAAAGCCTTCCCAAAACACTAACACAGCCAGTGAATAAGCCGCACCGGCATGCCAACCAATGTCTTACTGCTATCAGAGAAAGAAAAGGAGAGAAGGGGAGAGGAAATGGAGGAAAATAGCAATCTACACTCATTCCTTTTCTTGAAAGGCTCTGGTGACCTGGACCATTGTCATGAGAAAACAAACACAGTCTGTTTCCCTGGGTGTGTGTGTAAAGTAAATCATTGTTTACTGATGGAGGGAGTCAGCAGGGCAGGTGTGGGACCTATATAAATAACAGCTGCTCTATATAAAATCGCCAAGGCAACAAAAATACTTTTTAGATTCACATCAGTACCATAATATGTGGTCTTTCTATTATTTCTTTATTTTTATATATCTCAATATATTACATGGCCCCTATCAAAGTCACAGGAGACACAAAGCATTTAATTACAGTTATAAATAAAACACTTATCAACTATGTTTCCGAGCTACAGCAACACTTAGACTTCGTACAGCTCGGAAAGAACCTACATTTGATTTGAGAACTGTTATTTGGTGAGCCACTCACTTGCACTGACACCACACAGTAGAGTGCTATGTCATTTCTCCGGCAGTAAAACAACAGCACAAAAAACCTATTTGAAGAGGTGGAGTAGTTCCACTGTAATTCTATTTTGAAATCTAGGATAACAAATCCAGCGGTGGCTTTTGTTATACTTCACTTGATTTTTAATGTTATTCGAGTTGCATTTATTTTCTGTTTAGTTTATTTTTCTGTACACTTGTTCCTAACTCAAGTGAAACTGTTTCATCATTTTAATATTACTGAGTTTTATTTATGGCTGACGATGTGTTTTTTTTAAAGGGTCCTGTTAAAATAAAGTGCATTTCAATTGTTGTGACATGCCAGTGAACTTACCTTTTAACATCCTCAGCCTACCGATCTGATACTTGGAATAAGTCATATTTAGAGTGAATGAGGTTATCACCCGAAGCAGAGTAGAGTTACAGTAAGTCATGCCTGAGTCACCATGTTCCTCATGGTCTATTATATATGGGTTTGGTTATTTACTTTTAATTTTAGCATTCAGGAGCACATCGTTTAGTCAGCACATGTGAACTCTGTATTTGCAAGATATTTCCTGAGGTGATATGCCAGCCAGTGTATAACGGGGCTTGTGTTTCAGCGTGTACCGTCTAGTGCGGTTTTTCACTTAGTCAAAACAAGAGCACTTTTAGGTTTGAGCAACATCGATTTAAGGAGGTGGGGGAATTTTTGCCTTGTCTTGTTTGGCGATTGATTCATCTTTGATTTAAATCAGAAACTATATTAGTACACAGAAACTCAGTACACAGTATTTTAAAAAGAAGTAACAATGTGTGGGACGTGGAGGTAAAAATAACTTGGCCACTAAATATGAAGCAACAAATAAGTTATTTTGATTATATTATGCTGTAATTAATCTGCTTTGGTGTGTAATCGCACAATACATGAGATTTACTACTATAATCAGACATATATATGGGCAGAGTACAAGCAAGTTTGTCTGTGGGTGGCTCTTGTCATCACTTCTTAAGGAAGACTCTCAATGTAGGGCGCACAGTAAGCCTATGGCACCGCTAACCACTATGATTAACTGTTTAGCTAACCTTGTCTGTGGTGTTATTACACAGTATTTGTTAGCCTGTCCTGTTTCCAACACTGACCAATAAAATTCCTCAGGAACATTCCTGGAGGTAATAGATATAGATGAGCACTCCTCTTGGTGATTCTTTCCTACTTTTCATGTGAGTTTCTTTCATCAAACCAATAAGGAGAAACTAAAATGCAACAGCAAAAAAAAAAAAAGAGAAAAAAAAAACGTTGCTATGCTTTTATGCTTTCTGTACACTGGGCGTTAACTACATGGATGACTAGGCTGTGCACTGTGATGGTTTACTGTATGATGTCCAACACAAATATAAAATACAGCTCCAAATTATGTCCTCATGTAGCTGAAGCGCCCCTCTGTCTCTGGATCTCTCTCATCCTGTCTGAGTGAGAGAGTATTTCTTTTCCCTTCCTCTAACAAAAAAGTGAAAATGGAACCAGAGAGTTGCCAAGCTGTCAACCACACAGGGAAACTGCATTGTGAGTTGTTGCTGACTTGACTGCACCTTGCATAGCTGTTAGTGTTTATTAATGCTATGGCTGACTGTGCATCCATCCATCCCTCCACCCCTCCGCAAAGGGCGTGTGAATCACTCCAAACAACATACACTTGACATCAAGATACAGCGCCAGAGGATGACACAAAGATACAACAAATTTTAAGGAGATATGTGCATGTGTGTGTGCGTGCATCTGGGTGGATGACTGAGTGGGGTGGGGGGGTTGAGAGGGTTCACTGCTTGAAGGAAAACATCAGGCCTCAAATGAAAAGAGGGTCCTGAAAATGGTAGCGTGGCTCCCAGCGCTCTGACTGGAGTCAATTCGACAGTCATCGTCTTGGCTGAGAGAGAGAGAGAGCTCCCAACACAGCAGCAACCCCCCTGCCTCCACCCCCAAGTCTCTGCTTGGCTGCGTGGAACTGGGACAGATGACTTCATTCTGACAGGATTATCCCAAACCTGGTTCTAATCTATACAGTACACATAATACATTTTTACAATATGACAAGGAAAACAAGCAGCAAAAGAGACAGCCTGATCCTGGGGTTCCACGCAAGCACCGGCCTTAGTGTTGTGTTGATCATTCCTGACAGATTGTATCACCTCAAAGCAACGCACGCGTCAAAATGAGATTTCATTACAGCATCACCTTGAGACTTTTTACAAACACAAAGAGACGAATTCCTTCCGAGGATCACGCACACAGCTGATGAATTATGTTATTTTGCTATTGGAGACACAGACTGACACAGAAGCTATCTTGAAGGATATTTCCCTAAAATATTCATAGGAACAGCACATCCAGGAGGTAAGGAAGCAAGGACAGCAAAAAAAAAAAAAAAAAAAAAAAAATTTAACCTACAGTACATTAGTGGAAAAATGAATAGTGTGACAATTTGGCTGTCTTTCCGAGAGTTAGATGAGATGATCGATATCACTCTCATGTCCGAGCGCTAAATTTGACACTAGCATCAGAATCCCGTTAGCTTATCTTAGCTCTAAGACTGAAAACAAGGAGCTAGCTCAGCTCTGTCCAGGAGTACAAGCACCTCCAAAGCCCATTAATTGACATGTTCAATCCATAAAGTGTAAAGTGTAAAAGCAACACATTTTGGTTTTACTCCAGTCACTTCTCTCATGGCTGTCTGGCAGCTTCACGGTGAGAGCAAGACTCCAGTCAAGCTGCTTCCCCGTTTCCAGTCTGTGTGTTAAGCTAAGTTAACCAGCTGCAGAGGGTAGCTACATATCTACCATACAGACATGAGGGTGGTATCAATCTTTTCATCTTGCTCACTGCCAAAAAAAAAAAAGTGTGTTTCCCAAAATCTTAAAATAGTCCCTTAAGTACAGATACAGTTAAGCCAAACAACAGTGTGAAAGAAGGTGCACACTATGAGCACTTATTTTGGTTGCTATGAGTGGTTATGTCCACATAACAGCATTTGTTAACTGAATCATTTAGTTTGTCATTTGGTTTGATTTGGTTGAGTGTTTTGGGAGTGTGCCTCCATTTCCTCTGTTTATATATGTCCAGTACTTCTTCCTCTTAGTTCTTGTTTCCTTTCCTTTCTTTCTTCTTCAGAATTTCTTCTAGTCTAAAAGGCTTCAGTTGTGTTTTTAATATGCACTACTGTTGTCTTGGCCACATCTCCCTAAGTGTTAAGAGAATCTTTTTCTCACAGCATCTAACCCAGAACATTAATCCAGTCTTGTGTTCACTGTCACCTCGCCAGTGGGCTACCACTGCTGTGCCACTTTGGGCTGCTGGCCGACTGGACAGCGGGAACACCTCGAAATGCTGCCTCAGATCACCCCGCAGCACTGGCTGAGCTCCAGCTGACAGGCTTCGGCCTAGTGCTCTAATGACTTACAGATTGGAGCGCTGTGGTATACATGTGTCAGGACAATGCCATGGGCCTACTGCAAAAACAGTAGGAGAGGGAGAGAAAGAGAGCCAGCGGCTTCTCCCTGTCCTGTCAGACAGAGGCTTGGCCCCTGGATTGTGTCACATCACGCTTCCCCCCAACAGACCACAAATGAAGGATGTGAAGAGCAAACGCGGGGAGGAGGGGCGTTGGAGGCGCGCTCTACAACTTAAAAGGCTTTCATCCTGTAAACTGAAAAGACATTATCTTTTGACCTGGAGATGCCCTCTGTGAGGCTGAACACTATGGTGTGAAAACACAGAGAGAGAAAGAAAGAAAAAGAAAAAAGAAAGCTGAGGAACTGTAGATTGTGGCTTCAGCCAATAACAGTATAGATAAGAAAAATGTCTGCTGCCACGATTTTGAAACATTATCAGTGTTTTCTCTGTGTCTGAGAAATAACAAGTAATGCACCTTTGACATTATGAGAATGCTCAATGTTACATTTATCAGATAATAGTGAATAGGGTTTCTCATTTAAAGACAAAAGGCCAACACATAATTACAATAAATACAAGAAACAATGAAACCCCAAGGGACAGATATGTTCTTTTACAGTAGCTTCATATTCCTTAGAGAGAAGCTCTCCACCTTAAGATGAAACATAAAAGCTCTCAAAACTACGCGAAGGGAAGTTATCATTTCCTTTACTCTTCTTTCAACTTGGCAAACTATTTCTGTTCTGACACACATGCAACGTCCACGCAGGGAACTTCCGCTGGCTGCTGGCCATACCTCACACTGCACCAATGACATGAATAATGAAGGCCAATCTCAGGCATAATTCTGGATGGGAAACAAGCATAATCTCAGCATTACACTGATAGCAGAGACACCATGTTGACACAACATCTTCGGCCCAGCTGAATGCCACATAATCCCCTGTAGGAGGTGGATGCCTACCTAGGCTCGCTTGCAATGAGGTGTAGTTAACCAGCCAGGCTCGCGAGCAACGCCGCAAATGAGCTTCATTTTCCCCCTCCCCCCACCTTGGTGCTGGTGGACTATCAGCGAGGGTCCGACAGTGTTGTTCCTAATTACCTATTTCTCCACTCCTGATCCTGCAGCTGGCATAATTAGTTACCTGGGGCTTCAATCCAATTTGAAGTGATGACAAGAAAGTGATCCATGAAAAAGTAATAAGTTAAATCCAATTTCAGCCTGCCTCTAATTAAATGCACATGGAACTAATGAGTCAAACCCTACCATTTCACTGATAATGGTAATTAGCGGGGTGGGAGTTGCCGGCTCTCGTCGTTGTGCCACTGTAGGTGTGAAGTGCAAAAGGTAAAAGTGGCACGGTTTCTTTTAATTACACGTGTCATTCTGTCAATGTAATTTACTGGCTTTTTGACCAGTCAAGTAAGTTTAGCTGCTTTCCAGCCTGTTCTCCAGCTGTTTGTATATCTAGTCTGATTAAAGCACCTCTAGGCTGCTGAGTATACAGCGGAGTATGCTTCCAGAGGCAGGGGTGGGCGGTGCAGGGGTAAGGGGGGGGGGGGAATGGGGGGGCACCCCTGTGATGTAAAAACCAAAGAGCCATTTAATGCTGATCAAGGATTCTGAGGCTTGTTTGACTCATATTTTTTTCCCTTTACTACTCTATGCAGGTCATTTTTTTTAGATGTTCTGTATATACTGTGCTTCATTATTTTTGATTTGAATAAGAATGAATTGGAAAGTGAGTCACATCTCCAAATGAGTAAAAGTCTCTCTGCACATCTCCTCGTGCCTAATGGGTAGACCGCTGAGATGAATGGAGCCTCGTCCGCAGATCAGGTGCTTTTATGGGGTGTCAGCTTACTACACAGCCTCATAATTGTTGGATCATGTCTTTTGATGACCCAGTCCAGCTCAACAGAGAATCATTATCCAGGCTGTGTGATGGAGATAGTGAATGTTCTGTGTGTAGAGGGCTCCTCTAAAGCACAGGTTTGTTCTTTAAAGAGGAAGTGAGATGAGACTCAGACCGTTACCCTCTGGTGTTTCACAAAATGTGTTTGTGAGAGAGAAGGAGAGAAAGAGATGTGTGAGAAAAAAAGAGACAACAAGAAAAATCTCACCATCAGAAAACCATGAGTGGAGAAAGGGGAAAAAAAAAAACACAACCAAAAACAAATGTAATAGATCCTCACACAGAACAGCACACTTATGTTTATGTATGAACACTTGGCTTTAAACTCTGTGTGTATGTGGTTGGGGTGTGTTTAATTAGCAGAATATGTAACTCAGAGATAAACAAACACTTGTCTAGACCTGTGGCTTTTTCATAATGGTGGTTTCAACCCAGCAAAATGCAACATACAACATGAGAGGGCAGGCAATTTATGGTGTTAGTTAGCTACTACAGCAAGCCTGTGCTGCTCTCTTCACAAGAACAGGGCAGGAGTGGGGAGGGGAGGGGTTGTGGGGGAAAGGGCCCGACTCTCTTTTCAAAAGCTGAGTGACAGCTTGGCCAAGCTCTCTGTATACATTAATAAATTAGAATTTTAATTTTGTCTTTGTCTGCAGGAGATGGTCTAGTACTTCACTATGTACCAACAACTGGCTGTACGCTGGAATCTGCCGTTGTGGTCCCCTCTGTTGACCTCTGCAGCACAATTCCCTGCCAGGCTGGGGAAACTGTTTAGTTTGATCCTTTCAACTTATTTGAATCCTGACAAATATGCACACAACTGAAAGGTCATCACAGTCATATTTCATCCTCTGGAGCTATTCCGAAGACATCTGCACAACAAAGAGGCTTTTTCACAACCTGACATTAGACCTAGCTGCTACAATAGCTCATTAAAAAGGGCCCCCAATGGGATAGTAAGGGTATTAAATATTATATATATACACACATAGAGAACAGGGCCTCCGTATTAATTACCAAATATGCCCTGAAGTCGTTTGCAATTTCACACTGACACAAACAACCGCTCCTTGTTCAAACAAAGATATACATCTTTGAGGCAGCTGATCTGAAATTAACGTAAATATTGCATCAGATATGCAGCGCTGTTCTTATTAAAAGCAGAAAAGGATGAAAAAATAAGAAAAGATTTTTTTTTTCATCCTGCTGTTTTTTCTTTGAATCACAAAGGCAGTCCACATAACTGTCCAAAAGCCTCTTTACCTCTGCCAGCCTTCACACGCTCCCACCCCTCACTCCTCTTTCTTTCCTCCAGCTCTCAGCCCTCCACCTGGATCACCCACCCCTCTTGTGGGCTTCTCCATAGCACCTCCTGCTGCTGGTGGTAGGGACCTGCCTCCTTTTTCATTTCTGCTATGCTCGTGTGTGTGTGCGTGTGTGTGCGTGTATGTGTGTGTGGGTGTGTGTGTGATGAAAGGCAAACAGGGAAAGCATGGAGCTTCCTCTGTGTGGCCAGACTCACTTCTCTGTGGGAGGAATGCAGCTCTCTCACTTCTCTCTTTTCTTCTTCTTTACCTCACTTTTACCGAGGCTGTGCACCTTCTAAACTGAGTTATGCTGTCAACAACACCTTGTGCTGCTGATGGTAGGGAGCTGAAATCTGGATCAACCACATGCACTGATGTTGTATGGCTGCACTGGAACGATCATGGCACTACTGGATGAGTTCGTGTGATCTAAACTGCCCACACAGAGCCCTTTCTTACAGTCTGGCCTATATATTTCACAACAGCAACAGTTTCTATAAAGTGCTGCTTCTATGTCAAGATTTAGATGACACATGGTTGATTGTATATGTACTTGTGTGTACGTGTGTGCTGCTAAATCACACATAATGCATGAGCATACATAACTGCAAATGTTGCACTGCCAATTTTAATTTCCTGTTTGTGAACTTAGTCTAGTGCTGGGCTTTCCTCGCACACTGTGTTCTAGAGAGACTTGCAAAAGTTCACTTCTTTTTTTTTTTTTTTTTTTTTTTTTTTTTTTAATTTGAGCAACCACAAAGTCAAATAACTGAGCTATTTGATAATCGTGAGTTAATAAATAAGGGAGTTTCTGAGAATGACAACATATTTACAGTACCTGTAGGCTTTGCTGCTTGTCATTGGCTTTGGGGGATTTGCGGCCAGTGTTCTGCTGAGACTGCAGCTGATGTGACTGGGGCTGCTGCTGCTGCTGCTGCTGCTGGAGGAGTATCTGCCGAGCCACTTGGAGAGCCTAAGAGAGAAAAAGAAAAAAAAAGATTTTTAAAAAAGGCCAACAGAAATGCTAGACGTAGATATGCTAAAAGTCCCTTGAGAACACTTTGATGCCTATTATCAGAGCAGATGTATCCCCTTACAACAATATTCCCTTGGCCTTCTGCTAGATAACAAACAAACATCACAGACAATCTTTTCAGACTCTCCCATTCAGAGTCATAAAGCTATGGCTGGTATAAACAGTTTCTCCACAAACAGACAAGGAACAATGATCAAATGTCAAAACAAATTCACAGACAGAAAGAAGACAAAAAAAAAGGAAAAAAATTAACTGCAGCCATCCAGAAGAAATATTTATCTGCTGATAAGTTGCACTAACAGCAAACACAAATTGTCAAAGACACTAATCAGTACTTTTGATCCTCCTTTAGCTCAGTCAAACTCCCCTCTAGAAAGCAAATAAAAGGCTTTATGGCTGCTTCAAATATCTGTTAAAGGACACGGCCTTCTCAGTGGAAAACAAAATACAGTGCAGTCACATGTTTATTACTTCAGCTACTCCCTTTTCCCTTACGATAAATAATCAAACATGCCATCCAGAGCAAACAAAGCTGGAGAGAGCTGGGGGAAAAAACACAGAGGTCTTGAAAACGGTCAGCGATACCAAGAAAAGCAAGCGTTGTGTTCCCACAGTGAGCTGGCCAGCCTCACACCTCCACCAGTAAACCATCTGGGTAAATAACTGGCCTCATTCTTTCCATGTCCCTCAGACGATTGCTCCCACAATTAAACAAACAGAACAGGGGCACATCCAAGCTCATCTCACAAATGGACGATCTATAAGTTCTCCAGTCCATTGTTGTTGTCCAAGTTCAGAAATTATAAAAGTAAATGGTGGAATGTTTAACAAGGAGTTAGTGAGAGAGGGAGAGAGAGAGAGAGAGAGAGAGAGAGAGAGAGAACACAGAGCACAAAACAGGAAAAAAAAAGTAACAGCAACGTGTGAACAAGTGAGTGAAACCTGTGAAAAACTGTATGAAAGTAAGATATCTACAAAGAAAGGGTAAAGAGAAAACTGTGTGGACAGATAAAGAGATGGAAATAACTTTGAGAATAGGTCTTAGTACGAGTGAAGTCAGACAATACTTTAAGACAGACAAGAAAGAGACAGTTAGGGGGGTTGGAGTGAACAGCTGTATGATGGTCTGTGTGTGGGTGTATGTACTGACCCTCCCAAACACACGGCTGTCGGATGACATCATGAGGCATAAATATGACCACAAGCTACAAAGAGGCCACACTCTTGGCATTTCACCATGCTTAACTTTAAAGTACATACATTTTCCTTCTCTCTGTCTATCTCACATATCGCAACATATCTCATTCTGTTCTGCATGCCTAATTGTCCTCTGCTTTGAAATTTGTGGAGGGGAACCCCCTGCATGCAAGTACACATAAAGAAAGTGTATAAATTGAAACTGAGAACTATGTGAGCAAGATTCACTCCCACGATGACAATATTTACTTTACTTATCTTACATTTTAGACATTAAGTTTTTTTCTCCTGAGCAACTTGCAGTCTGGCAAGAAAATAAAAACATGACGTGAACTGAACTGAACTGACGCCGGGAGGGGATCGGAAAAGTACTAACATGATATGATAAATAACATGATAAAGTACTAACGCTTGATAACACTGTGAGATTGTCTCTTGTAGTCCTGCAGAGCATGACGATATTTCTTTTTTCTTCACAATATGAGGCCTCTTATTGATTAGACCATTTAAAAGACCAATATTTTAAAAAGGGCCTTTTGTTTAATCAATTAATTAAAGTTTTTGTTATTTTTTTTACTAGGAAAAAAAAATCACCTTCATTTCCACTCACACTACAAAGGAAAAAAAACATAATTAAAATAATACCACAGTTACCAATCTCACCACAATTCATAACATTAACATAACATGGTAAAGGATTATTTTATATTAGCAGCTCTGATAATTTACAAATCATCAAACAATGACATTTTTGTGTGCTTCAACTTACCGTGAAACACTGACAATTCACAAGGAAATTCAAAAGAAAAAGAAAAGCTCTGACAAAATCATTTACAACACCCAAGGCGTGGTATTACGGGCATGGTGAAGAGTAAACAAAGTTCGCTGTTTTCTTTCCCCTGTAACTGATGACACATGCAGTGAAATGTGTGTGCGGTGTGTCTGGGTTTACAACCGAGGGTGTTGGAACAAAGAGAGTTGAGTCAACAGGATATGATAGGAAGTTCAGACAGTAATGGATGAAGAGATACATTTCTGGGAAGTCTTCCCTCACTGTCATCTTCATATTAAAAAAAAAAAAAACAGAAAGAAAGAAAGAAAGAAAAGAAAAGAAAAAAAAGCAGAGTGTAAACTTGCTCAATGATCAGTTACTACAAGTAGACAGAAATTGTGACACTGCCTTAATGGGATGTTAACAAGTACATTCATATTTCAGTATTTATGACAGCTGTGATGTAAACCTAAGCTTGACCAGACGTGTGTTACTGTGTTTGAGCAGCTATTTTTTTTTCAAGTGTTGTCTTTGTATGTATCATTCATTAACAGCAGAAAAAATACAGGATGATCACGGCAGCCTTAAGGTAATACCTAACGTGTATGTCTGAAAGTGGACGAGTCACACAATTTAAACGATGATGGCCTTTTGGAAAAAATAACACAGCCTCCTGCTATTCATGTCAACAGATTCATCAAATTATTCTTATCCAATTAAAGTAAGGGCAGTAATTATGTGATCATGCACTATGCAAAACACAGTCAATGATCATCTTGACACAGGCAAATTAACTGAAATCACATTGCTGCCTGACAGCACATGTCTGGTTCCGTTGGCTTAATAACTTTAAAATGGGACTTTTGAAAGCCAAAGATACAAGATGAGCAAACACTGTTGTTGGTATAAAATATAATGAGACTAAAAGGCGAGTGGGCTGAAAACCTGTGTTGTGAGGTCGGCTCCACGCTTAGGAATGTTGCTGTCATGTTTGTATTTTAAAAAGGCCACTGGAGCTGGCATGCCTTCGAGAGGCCTAATGCTGGGCTAAAATAACCTATTGTGAACTGTCACTGCAATGTTTACACAGCACCCACTCCTCTATTTCAGAGCCACCCCCACCAACCAACCACCTCCTCCTCCTCCTCCTCCTCCTCCCCTGGAATTTATCTTCTTTTGATCTCCCATTCAAAGGAGTGGACGCTTGATAGACGTGCAAGTGGAGGAGCTGCTTCAGACAAAATGCGATAAACTGGAAACTGATGACAGGTGCAAGGCTTTCAGCCCACAGAGAAGCACAACAGTCCAAATCAAGTGACAGATCAGCTTAAACTGATCAGTTACAGTAGGCTGTCCTGAGAACGACACTGTACACATGGTAAACTGTGCAGTGGACAGAATCATACTTTTATACTGCATACTTTTTGACTTGTGTGTACTTTTTGTTTTTAATTTTTTAAATGTATAAAAAGTAAAATGTGTAATCACTGAGACTGACTTAAAAAGAACAACAAAAAAAAGAACAGAAAAGAAGGATTTGTGATATTGTGTGTGTTGATACATAAAATTGGATTTGTGTGGTTTACATCATCTTCTGCTTAAGCATACAAGACCACAGCAGACCTGTTACAATCTCAAACTGAGGCTGTTTGGGAAGCAAGCTTGTTACTGGAATAAGAACAAAACAGCAGAGACAGACGCCTACATCCACTAACCATGCATGCATTCATTGTGTGTGTATTAACATGCACACAATAAAATACACACACACACACACCATGGAGGGTGTGAGCCCTCCAGGTGCTTTTGATTAGAAAACACCCTCCAGCACATGACAAGGTTTTATCAGCAACAAAGACGTTGCAATTTGGTATCCTTGTCATTTGCAATCCTCTTTTATTTTCCCCATTTCAAATGTGTTCAAAGTTCACACCCTCTTCCCCATGTTAACGCAACTTCCTCAATAAACAACAGGCGTTTTATCTGCATCTACTTTCACACCATATTAGTGAATAGAGGCAGGAGCGTCTCTTATGTCCCTGGGCTATCACGCTGTGATAAGGGAACTGCTAAGTACTGGATGTCTTTATGTGCAGTCTGCACATGTGGATTATTTACAGGCTTTGGGGTTTCCTGCTGCTAAAGCCAGCTCTGGGTGTCTTACAAATCCCAACTCAGAGCATTGCCACACAGTCAAGTCTGCTCTCTGCTGAATCCCTCACTGCACCTTTTCCCACAAAGACAAAAAGCAGACATATTTCAGATAGGTTTCTCTCCGGTCTCTCTCTTTATGCAACTTTAGTGACCCACAGGAACAATCAAACACAGTGCCAGCGACCCAAATCCAAAGGAAGGCATCCAAATTAGTTCATCTGCCTTTAAATGTGAGAGAAACACATCCCATTTTGTAAATGACAGACAAATAGAAATGGAATGTGATAAAAGGTCCAGAGAAAATAGAGATAATGTGGGTAAATGTGATGGGGAAAACATTCAGGGGGGGTATCATTCAGGGTGTCTCCATCGGGAGTCAGACAGTGGGAAATGACAGGGCCAGGGATGTTTGTTCAGGCCCTTCAACAGAGAGCCCTCCTCCTTTTGCCACAGCTGGGGAAGACCTTGAACGTGAAATGGTTTCAAGCAGATTGCTCCTAATTGCTAGAAGATGTGCAAGCAGGTGTAACCGGATCCCTGCGGCCACTCAAAAAGAAAAGGAAACACAATGTGAATCTGTTTGTGTGTTCCCATACGTGTGTGTGTGTGTGTGTGGGTGTCTGTGTGTGCTTCAGCGTATTTACTCAGCGGCCATGTTTTGCCAGGCTTTATTAGGCAGGAGAGTGTAGCTCAGAGACAGCCAGCAACAACACGACTAATAGGTTAGCTCTTAATGTAGTCCGGCTCAGAAGACACTGGCCCCACTGGCCCCACTGGTCTCACTCTGCAGCCTCTGCGGGGCTTCAGCACCAGCAGCCTAAATGTCAAGGTTATCTGCTTGACTTTCTGACTGATCGTACGTCTCAACTCACCTGACATTTATCACTTCTGCTGTTTCCTTTTCAAAGACAAGGCCCACTGCTCCTACGGCGAGAGGCCAGGTTCTCCTCTCGCCAGCTTCTCCACATAATGCGCTTGAACGTTAAGCTAATGTAGTGTCCTTCCACAAGCAGCACAAGAAACTTATCCAGTCTAATCCAATTTCATGAATTATATAAGCTATTGTAGCCAGTGGTAATGAAATCAGTAAAACTGGGGGTATAACTGATCCTATATTCACAATATGACTGATAGCAGATATGGAGTTAGAGAAGTGTTGACTATGCAAACATACAGTTATGGAATTCACTGGTAGTACTGTCATTTTAATTGAAATGCATATAATTTTTTTTATTTTTTTGGCAGGGGGTGATTTTTAAACATGTAAGCGGATAAGCAGTGAGGATCATGTCTATTTATATTAATTGCATTTTTTTTCCCTTTCTCTTTTCCTCAGTAATACAGACGTTTATCTGCAATGCAAAGCAGGGAAAGTCTGGTTTCCCAGTAAGTATATAATTAATGCCATTTCCAAAAAGCCACTCCACATGGAAAACAGGCCCTGATGCTCAAACCTTGCACATTACAGGGCCCTCGCGACAACACTCTCCAGTCTGTGTTTAGATTTCCAAACTAATTCATGTAGAATACATAAATAAATCAACGTTTTATACCCACTTCAAACCATTAGATTCCCTTCCTTCACTGCACTTTTCAACTAATCTATTAATATTTATGACAACACTAAACATTTCAAATATCCACGTTTAAACAATAAGGTAGTGCTTGCACTTACATAAGACACAATCTGAGTTCAATGATTTTTGTTTTTCTTTTTTTTTTTTTTAGTCCAGCACACCTCCCCCTGTAACACCCCTCCTCCTCTCTCTCCCCATAACAGGTAATGCAGTGCCCTGGCAAATGTTTTTTGGAGAAAAAAAATGACTGTAAGAAAAACAAGACGAAAGCAAAGTTATTAACTGTGAGTGGAGATAGAAGAGAGGGGGCTGTGAAGCAGGACTGATGATGGAGGGAGTGGAGTGAAAAGAGGGAGAGTTGGGGGGGGGGGGGTCAGGCAGATGGAGGAAGGGAATAAGAGTGTGAAACAGTAAAAAAGAGGTAAAAGGGAGATGGCAAGAGAGGAATAAAAAAAAAACAGCAGAGGGGAGGCGGAGGTTGCAGGAGGTGCAGAGGGGAGGGTAAACACTGCCCCAACCAGGCGGTTCGGGCGCTCGGAGCCTGGTACAGAGGGGTCACCCACTCCCAACACCCCCATTCCCCCCAGCCCGGCGAGGTCAGCTCAGCTATGCTGGCCTGACAGCTTCCGTTTGCTGTGTGCTCGGCGTTTGTTTGGATTCCCCAGCCTTGCTTAGCCAGCAGCTTAACAACAGATGGCTAAAGAAGGCCTCTATTCAGAGTGGTCTGTATCAGAAAATCACACCAAGGAAAGTACACAAGCTGCAGACAAAACACACAGACACACCACACGCACACACATGCAAATTACATGGATTGTCAGAGTTGCACATGCTGCAAATGGGAGAACGGCAAATAAGGTTTTGCATGCTGCAAACAGTTATTTCATTAACCACAAAAAGGCACGCAAAGACACTACTGACGAGGCACATGCAACAATATGCAAGTGAATACACGTACACATGCACAGTGTCGTGTGATTATGCCAACCAACTTCCTGGGATGATTCAATAAGTGAGCAGATCTCTGTGAATGCATTTCCGTACCCCGCCATTATTAAACGAATACTGTGTTTATTACAGCTTTAGTGCGGTGTAAACTCATAAACACCCTCCCAGAGTACAAGAGGAGCTGTCAACTAAATATTGTTTCTCTCATGAGTCGCTCTTCCACCTCAATTACGCCTTTCAACTTCACAGGCTCAGTATGATAAAGTGGCAGTAAAAATCATTCACATTAATACACCATTGTGCATCTGCTGCTAAAGGTAATTAAAGAAGTAAATGACTCATAAGAATAGACATATTAGCAGCAAAATGAAAGGCAACTGGGCTGCCTCATGAAAATATGTACCATTAAGATACTGCATTTTCATATTGGGGTAATCAGCTCCACTAGCCTGATGCTGATTTAATCCACTCCAGTGGAAAGTCTATCAGCGCACAGCCGCGTGTCACTGTTTCTCTTATGTCTACCTGCCAAGAGCCATGCGTTCTGCTTTAGCATTGCCTGTGAATGACTCCACTAAAGGAGGGAGGTCACACACAGGAAAATCAGTCGGAGGAGCACTCATTGCTTAGGTGTCATTTAGAGGCAGATGGAGTAAAAAAGAAAAAAAGAAGTATGAGAGGAGGAGGAGGAAGATAAAAACGAGCTAAGAAGAGTAATAAAAAATAAGAAGGCGAAAGCACAAACGATCTGGGAACAATGCAGCAGGTAGATCTCAGCAGCCCCTCTCTCCCTGACCTTAGCTTTTTGTTCTGAGCATATGATGCCTCAGGATGCCCACCACTGAATACGGCGATAATATCCGTCAAGTTGATAAAGTGGGAGGAAAAGAGCAGAGGCATGCCAACTGTGCTAGGGTACTTAGATGGACTGTTAGAAAACACACGCTCCTCCTGATTGCATCTTTGGTGGAAGTGTTGCATCACTGTGTAGCAGGGAGTGTTGTGCTTGGGAAAACGGGCGCTTCCAAAAACCCAGCGTGAGACCTAGAATACTGTGAGCAGATTTTATCATGCTTGAATGATATTGTTTAGAATGGGAAGATCTATCTGCTCTGGTCTCATAGACGGAAGACTCAACATTATTGATACACGCGAGACTTTTGGGATAGGACCGGTAAAACCGCCTAAATCTTCCAATTTAGTTGTGGTGAATATAGATGAATGTAGTCTGCACACAACTATAAGAATGTGCTTGAGGAGGGAAAGAGAAATCAGACAGTCATGGAGCGTCACAGCGCTTGGTGCCTAAACCAATGTCCTGTGTTGTCAGCTGACCACTCTCCGGCCTCTACACCACAGGGCATGTTGATTAACTCAGTGTAGATGCAAAAGTAACTCATCCTGATGAATAATCCCGCTAATCAGCGAAGCAGACAACAAGCGTGACACTGCCCCAAGCAAATTTTGGTTGCTCCCTTCTAGATGGATTTGTAATGACATCTGCCCAAAGAGCAGACGAATATCTGCTCCTGCTGATTTTATTAAGAAACTACAAAGAACCCTTCTTTGTCCCTCTATGGCTTTATGTGTCCTTTAACAATCTTACCATAGCTTTTATGGTGAGGCTTTCCTTAGGTTGCGACTGTACATCTTTTCCCACTGATGCTCACTGCCTTGAACTGTCCTGACCTGAGACCTAACACATCATGAGCTGTGGAGGGAGAATTCCCAGTGTATGTGTGTGTGTGTGTGTGTGTGTATGTGTATGTGTATGTGTATGTGTATGTGTATGTGTATGTGCATGTGTATGTGGAGCGAGAGTTCCTCCAAAGGAGAGGATTTTCTATAAATCACAGGCCAGTCCAATTGGCTATGGATTGAGTTGCAGCGGGGAGAGACAGCTCCCTGGGAATAGCAGTGTCTCTGTTGAAGTCATTCCAAGATGGGTAATATGATCCTATGCCGCCAGGAATAAAGAAGGGGATGGGAAAAGGAAGAAAAAAAATCTGATTGCTCCGACCATAAAGAGGAGTAATCTCCAGCAGGGTCCAGACACATCACCCGTCACACTGGACAGTAATGTATTACGGTCTCACAGGCAGATGATGTGGCACATGGTGGGCCTCACTTTTTTTGGTGGTTCAAAAACTGCTTCTTCTCTTATTCCAGGAGTTATCAACCGTCATTGACTTAAGAAGATGTAAGGAGAAACAAAATATTGACAGTTCTGGTGCCAAGAAAGTTGAAGACCCTCACTCTCACAATTTGGTAACATAGACAACTAGGCAAAGTTAGAGCTATAAAAGACTTCTATCTACAATCATGTTTTATCTATACATAGATTATAGTGCAATGCACCGTTTAAAGCATGTTGCAAAGAGAGAGAAATAACTGATTCCAAAGGCAAAAGGCCAGGAATAGTTTAAACAACTTTAAATGAAATCCAGTAGAGCTTTAACTGAAATCTCAACGCCCAGTTTAACCAAGAAAACTGCTTAACGTTACACAACCACCTAGCTGTAGATAATTTACATGTGATTTTACGTTTAAAGTCACCTGTTGCTCAAAAATGCCTACAATGGAACTGCAGCGACCTGCTCTAAGTCCCATTTCTCTGAAGTAAAACAGCTGATTTAAGGACCTGGAAATCACTCAGTCAGTGGTGCAGCCCAGTGGAGAACAGTATTCCATCCACATGATAAAACACTTGGCAACTGTTCAGTGCTGAGCACTTGAAACAGGAAATAAAATGTAATAAAGATTAAGGAAGAGCGGGGAAATGCTGAACATTTAGTGCCATTTCTAGAAACTGATGGCAAGGCCACCAACACAATTAACACCCATTTAATGATAAATTCATGGTTTTGATTTTCCTTTAGCTTTAAGGCAATGCCTGATCTCCAGCTGTTTAAGCACAGTCACATCTACCGCTAAAGATAAAATGTTAGGGGACTCGTAGTCCGGCAGTCACAATTCTGATTTCCAAATCCTCTTTCATTTCAACCTTGTTCTGGAGTGTTTATGGACTAACAAGTCATGGAAAAAAAAGTCCTTTGAGTGTAAGCACTTTTCTAAACCTTAATTAACATGCGGAGTGCACTGTGGTGACAGAATTGGCCGCCCTCAATCTGCCTGAGCCACCTTCAGCTTTAGGCGCTGAGACCTGCAGGCTGCAGGCTTCAATAAACGTCGCAGGAGAAGATGATCACAGCTCAAATTAAGTTATGCACTAAGCTTGAAGGGCTTACATAAACATGTGATGGAAATGTTTAAGTACAACAAACTGAGGAAATAGACAGGGGAGGAAAAACTGTGCTTTAAAAAAACTGATCCTGATGCAACTCGAACGCCATTTGAATTAGTGCAACTGGGTGAGTAATTTTTCCAGATGTTGAATTTTCATTGATGACGGAAGATTGCATATATACACTAAATCACCACCAGCAGCAGCAGCAGTTTTTCAGGAAGAGATACTTAGCAGCGATTGGTGTGAATAAGAGGTAAAAGTAGAATGCAGGTGGCAGAAGTAGCCCAAACAACAAGCACTGCAGGAACCAAGGGCATGTGGGCTATAGAGCTGCTGGGGCGGTGGGCGGGGGAATGACAGACTGCTGTTCAACTCCATTAGCTGCTATGTGAGAGGGGTGCATCTAGCAGCACACGACCTGTGAAGAATCTTAGATCTCACTCTATCTTGGAATGGGGATTGCCGCATTAATTCTAGGAAACTGTAATCTCTCAAGCAAAACAAATTACTCTCATTAAGCGCAAGAAGAAAACTGCCTCTGTAATAAGTATGTATAAAAAGTATTTATTACCAATAATCACCTCTTTAATATGAGCTAGCTTACAACGGCTTTTATTTTTGCTGATTAAGTTTAAAAATGGGGAAACAAGGAAGGGCACATGCTCACGGACGCATACACAAGGCATTTACACACACACTTTCAACCTCATGTGCAAACACACACACACACGCACACACTAATACACAGCTCATGGAGTTTATGAGAGCGGTTGATACAGTGATTAAAGGGGAGGGTAGAGGGATACAGTGCTTGAGGGCCTTGGAGAGGACGTGCCTCACCTAGTCATAAAAACACACCTCTGTCTTTAAGTCCGCACCAGAATCGCTCTCAGTAGGTTCACTTGGAGGTGAAACGCTAAAGAATTTACATGCAAAGTAGCACATGTCATCAGCCAGACAGTGCACTTGCACGTGTAGTTAGAGTTGCACTGTAACTTGGAATACATTCAGTGACCGCCACATATTTGCAACGGTTTGTGAGGTTGACGGCCCGACCCACGCCAGGCGCTCACAGAACAGTGCTGTGTCTGAAATGCATACAGCTGCTGCAGATGTTTATTTTTTTTTTTTTTTATTTTTTTTTTTTTTTCACTTTTTCATTTGCATAATTTGTGTGTCTACAAGCTACTAAACTATTCCACCAAACAGCCAACTGTATGTTAGGCACACATGGTTTTTAAACAGTAAATAAAGCTAAATAACAATGTGGGTATAATGACTCTGGTGGGAGGTGAAGTCTTTGCTCATCTTCCAGGATATGACGTCATTCCACAAAGTGCAAGCTGCCAAATATAATTGCTTTGCTGGTAAATGGAAGAGGCACATATTTCCTCCCTCCCCTTTTTCTAGTATTTGATTCTTTATTCACATAAGCAATTAACTACATCTAAAAAAAAAAAAAAGAAAAGAGAGAAACTAAAAGACAGTTAACAAAAACACATCAAAATGGGCTATAAAAACAATTTGCCTCCACAAAATCAATTAGGATTAAGGGTCAGTGGGTCATTCATTTGCTGCTTCAGCATAATTACCTGTTTTTCTTTCCCTCATTTACTTCTTTATTCAGCTGGGACACCGATGTCCCCGCAAACCAAAAAGAAACACACTTTTTGTGATTATTCAAATTAAACATTGATTCCTGTGAGAAAACGTCTGTCAAACTACAATGCGGCAAAGCTAATGTGCTCCAAAAACAAACTCCCCCGAAGCAAAATGAGCAAATTCTATTAGATGTCAGCCTACATACTGTAAATTTCAATTTGACTTGCCCAATCAGGTAATAAATAGATAAATAATAAAGAATCAGATTATAAATCACAATTTGATGTTGTGGAATATGAACTATGATGAAAATATCCACACCCATGCCTCCATCTGATATGAATGCTTGGCAAGAGGACAGGTTACAGCAGTACTGTTCCCCTGTAGCTACAAATCACTGCTGGTGCTTCTCTGACTGTCTATCAAAGAGGCCGCATCCACTCCTGTCTGTCCTGTCTGCTGTGATTCATAGTAGGGAGAAGGGGGAGGTGAGACAGAGAGGAGGAGGCTTATGGAGGACTATAGATGTTCTTTCCCTCTTCTAAAGAAAGCTGTACATTTATAAACTGCAGTGTAAAATGTGTTGGTCTGTGTTGGTCTTTTAATAGACAGAAGCATTTATCATGTTTAACACATAAAAGCAGACTCAGTTAGTCCGCCTGCAGAATATCACATTAACACTTTGTAAACATCCACCCATAAAGATAATTATTTTGATTGCAAGACTCTTGTGAGGCTTTTCTTCCCCTCCTCAACATCTGGTTAAAATATGGGGCAAGTGCTGGCTTCCTGGCTCCCGCTCAGGTGGTTAAAATAGACTGCACACATACACGTATAAATAGAGTGGTGGGTAACTTTCTTTTTTTTTTTTTTTCCTTCTCTAGTTTACTTTTTTTTTTTTTTGTACTCAGTGGCGAGTCAGCGAAAAGGCAGGAGCTGTGGCTCCCCACATCGCACCTGCCAGGAAGTGATCCTTTTCTCTCCAGCCAGAGAGGCCGCTAGGATATGCCAGGACATGCAGCTGTAGCGTGAGCATTAAGTGCGATGCTCCTACAAGCAGGGCATGGGGAGGTACACAGGCACACGCAGCAGTTTTTCATTCATGAGTTACACAGCCAGCTAAGACTTGGAATCACCTGCAGCTGAAATCCAAAGCAAATATGTCTGAGGCCATGTGCTTGATTTAAAGAAGAATAATCACTTAAGTCAAAAATGAACCATTTCATTTCATTTGCTCATATTTAAAATCTACTACTCTTGTTTTTTTTTCTTTTCTTTGGATTTCCTTATGCTCATGATTGTGTAGTGGGCCAGACAGAGGAGAGGAGGCCTCAAGGATGGAAAAGAGCACAGGAGACTGTGATAATTGACCAAGATGCTGCTGCCACTGAGTCCCCTGTCCCCTCACCTCCAAATCCCAGCAGCCCTGTTTTCAATTTAACACAAGACTTGACCAGATTTCACTCATTGCAGGGCTAAGGCACATCTTTGACACTTTTACATTAGAAGCACAGCTTTCTGCTGATTAAAAACCTTCCCTCCTGCCTCTCTCTTTCTCCCACTGTATGGAGAGGGGTAATGTGAGAGGGGTGTCCATTTCCTGTCCCTCCTTTCCCTCCAAATCAACCGCAAATAACTCACAGCCTCCTGCGCCTATCTTGATTTCACTCCAGAAGATAAGGACACCATTTATTGTTTTCATTGAGCTTGAGTGCTAAGACAGAGAGCACCAAATTACTCTCAGATCGAGATAAATACACCACAAATCGCTAATTCAATCCGCCTTCCATGCCGGTGATGTTTTGAAGAGAGGGGAATATCAAAAGATCACACTGTGAAACCGGAGTCTGGTGGTGTGATATCGGCTAGAGACCTCATCAAATTGAGAAGAAAAGCTAACTGTAACTTGAGTCAGAATTCCCTGTGGAAAAGCAGAGAGCTGGTACAATATGTCTGTGTATTAAATATGGAATGTGCCTCTACGTGTGTCCTTCATAACTACGATGACAGTGAACTAAATGTGTATCACCATCTGGGTTTTTAGCCTTCGTGACACAGTGCAGAGCTGGAAATCAATGCATCTGTGTCTGTGGAGTGCAGCGCTGCCCCTGGTAGCGGTGGATGGCGGTGAGGAGCTGAGGACTGGAGAGTATTTACTGATGTGGTTATCTTGTCCTGTGACAGGCAGGATCACTCAATCAGCCGGCGATGGCTGGGCTCAGGCAAGCATTACACGCACATCCCCATACTTCTGGGGAGGAGGCGTCAGCCAAGCCAAATCTGATCAACAAATGCAGTTCCCCTGTGCCACAGCTATCTGAGATGAAGATGATATTATGTGGAAGTGAGCAAAGTGATGGAGACAGCACAGGGGGAGACGGAGAAAGACAGAAAGAGAGAGAAAATGAGACAGAGTGAGACCTGAGAGTGGAACCTCCTCTAAGGCTCGGCTTCTTAAAGGCAAAGCATCTCTCTACTGGAAAGCAAGAAGATAACATGCTGATATATTTTAATAAGAACCATGTGCCTCGCAACACTGCCTTTACTAGATCAAAGAACCAAGCATTTATATGCTGGAGACAGTCTCACATTAATTATCAAAAACCTGAATTAAAAAATAAAAACTTGTCTGTCCAGTAGAGTTACATACCAATTAAAAACACAATCCTGGCAGAGTCCAACTGACATTTCTAATGATTCATTTTAAAAATTACTGACATGTACATGTTATTAAAAGGTTAGAAAAATTTGCATTTAGCAATGAGGAAAAATAAATATAGTGTAGAGTGCAAAGATGAGAGCTCAGTAATTAGCAGTAGACATTGCAGTGGTGGAAAACATTTGAAGAATAAACCTGGACTAGTTTGCTTCTTTCCCTGTTGCCCTACAGATATTTTACATTATTCAATCCAAAATACCATCTTTCTGATTCTAACTTTTCTTTTGCATGTTAATGTTTAATAAGAGCCTTTGGCTATCTATGGGCACAATTATTAGATATCCGCAGAGAGAAATTGAAAAATTAATCATACTCTCAATTTTGTACTTCTCTGATCCATTGGAAATGGCTCATAGTGCTGTGGCTTCTCCCCTGTCACAGGCTCCTTCTAAACACAATCAATCTGCTGCCAAAGATGGGTTGCTTGTGCAATGAAGACAATTGCATCAATACAGTAATTAACTGATTATTTATATGTTGGCACTTGTCCTGGTGCTCTACAACACTGATAAGCCTGTTGCAAGTGGTGATGATTACGGAGGTGTTTATCCCTCGCCTGACACAGGAATACTGAGTCTTTGTGTGTTTAATTATCCAAAATATTATACAAAGTGGCATTGTGGGGATTCGTCTGACAAGACGTTGCATCAAGAGGTGCAGACAGCAGGGAAATATCTCTCTATTGGGCCTGAGCACATACCGTCTGACGACACATTAACAAGCTAACGCACGCCCGGAATAACATATAGTGCCATAATAGGATGCATATCCACTGACAGCAGTTACAAATGCAAAAATTGCTTAGACCAGGTGTCCTGTGCAGTTACATTTCCATACAACTCAATTACCCATGCGTGGGCCCTGTAGGTTTTCAATAATCCCTGTTTTGGCCCTTGCCATTACAGTATGCAATCTATGCTAATGTAATGTACTGAGCATAAAATATGCTTGTTGACAGAGATGACAGAGGAATTTATTCTACAAGCTATCAAGTTTCAAAGTGGCAATTTTATTTTTTGAAAGGCATGCATATAATAAGCTATTATGCGGAGTAATGGTAACTAAAATTTCAGTGCTGCTTAAATACTGCAGTGAAAGACAATCTGATGTCCCGCACTTTCAGTGAAGATGTTCTGCACTGAAGTCCCAGTTTAGCATCACCCCTTGAATCTGTACACTGCACACTAACAAGGCTCTCTTTCCAAATCAGCACATTTATGTATATATATTATATTTATTAATAATGAGAAAAATGTAAAATGGATTTACAGATAAAGGTATTACCTTCATATATATGAAGATAAATCCTGCAAAAGCAACATAGACTGAAGTTATGCTGAGATAAGCTGGTAGGTTAGCAGCTGATAAATGATATATTTTGACAGTAAATGTGTAGAAGCAGGGCTAATTGCATCTGAATTTTGCTAATTAAGAAAAATACAGATAGCAATGACTTGCCAAACGCATCAGGCGCTGATACTGTAGAATAATGTAGGCTAATGTGCTCAGATGAATTCAGGCTTGTAGAAGTGTACCTGATTAACAAAATTCTGTGTGATTAGATAAAAGTAAACTAAATGTGAGTCTCATCTGGGTTGTTTTATAGAATAGGGAGGCCATCTGTATCACAGAATGATTATACTTTATTTGATGTCAGTAGTGTGCAGAGCCAACACTTGAGTGCACTGATTACGACTAAGTACTGAGCACTGTTAGTATGAAGTGTATAATAAGTTAGTGTCCTGCTGCAAAGACCGGGCAGTCTGTTTTTTTGACACTGGACAGTAGCAGTAAAATCAAAGTCGAGTAACTGACTAACACTGAAGCAACATCAAACAGCTGACTGCATGTTGGACTAAAGCCCAGTTCACCTAAACTGGTTGATAAATTATTGCCAGAAGTGAAATGTGGAACTGACACATCAAAACACACGTGTTTCTGGGCTGTCAAACCTAAGATGATACCAGCTTAGTTTTGTTTCTCATTGTATCACAGTTTTATTACTGTTTTAGATAATAAATGTAGCACTGGCATCTGAGAGACATTACTTGTATTGTGTGTATCTGAGAACAAGACCAGTGATTGATCATGCGTGCTCTCCATCTGCCTCCCAGTACACTCCTGTTGGACTTACTCAATTTCCTCTATCATGCTTCAAACACAACCCCCCACCCCAGCCAACCCGATCCCACCCACAGACACACACGCACACACAGAGGCATCCACACAGAGCCCCAGGACAGAATGCCCTCCTCCCTAAACAACTCTTTCTTTAACATCTGCCCAGAAGCAGAACTGCTGCCTTTTGTCCACTCACTGTCTCCTAAGGCATGTCATCCAGCTCTAATCAAGCAGAAAATGGTCATAAATATTTCTTTCTGCTAGATTTCACATTCACATTTCACGCAGGGACATGATATTTTCCCCCTACCTCCAGGGAGTACCTAATGCAAAAAACAGTTACTTATATTCAAGGCTCATGTTCCTTCAGTCAAATGCAGACCATATTCCCTGTTTGCAGGGGAAAACAAGAAAGAAAGGGGGGGGGGGAGAGAAAAAAAAAGAGGAGGGGGGGAGACATAAAGGACTGTCTTATTTTCTGTGCCATTTACTGGCTAGTACTTTCACAGCCATCCCATTACATCATGTCAAAGATTGTAAACAAGCAAATAACAACAGCGCATCAGAGACCACAGTGAGGGAGTGGCACACATTGTCCTGCTCCGGAGGTCTCTCTGCCACCAACTGAGGAGCACAAAAACATTTGTTTTTATTGTCCATTTAAATAATATATATCTTTTTTTTCTACAGAGGAAAAGACTGCACAAGGATTTATATGAACCATTGTCTCTGGCCTGGCAAAGTATTTATGGCACATGTCATTCACAGGATGCAGAGGTGCCATCACTATTATTTATGACGAGACATCCCATCAGGGCATATCATTCTCTAAATGGTACACAGTTATTCACCAGTGAATACGGACCTGTGCCATTTTTCTCTCAAATAGAGGCCATGTCACTGCTGAACGTGCAGGTGGGTTGTTATTAATCACTGATAGATACTTTGATGGGTGAATGCATGTCAAACAATCAAATTTACTCGAAGAGACCTATACATGGTGTGGCTGTCCATGCATATTTACTTCAATGAAGGCTCATTTGATTATCAGCATTGGTAGTTTATCATATTCCTCTGTGCGTGCCAAAAGCAGAGCTGTCAGGGTTTTTTCTGCATCACAGAAAAGAGGATATATATACACTGTGCACTAACACCATAGTTATAACTGAAATTTCTACTATACTCTTACACTGTTACATAAGACAGTCTGGTTAAAACATTATATCTTGACACTTTATTCCCTTATATTTGATATAGGAAAATCATAATACTGCGTTCCCAAAGGAGAAATCTCAACAGATACAGGGATGCACAACTGATTGTGCATGAATATCAAATCAAATCATTCACTCATCGACGAAATCATGAATTTGAAGGTGAAAATGACTAATTTAATCGATCTATATTTTAGATTTCACCCATATTCTTTAAATTAACACACACACTGACATGCTGATATAAACTATATCCACACCATCATCATTTGTCCCCTTTCATTTCTACCTCTTGTGGATCTTAAAGCAGGACTTATAATTTTACACATCTAGTTCTGTTTCCTTGTCATGTCACTACTCAGCTTACCACATGAGGGACCGAAAGTCAAAAATGTCTTTGTCTCTGCTGCTTCAGCTCTGACTGTTCTGGGGGTTTTTTTTCTGTCTCTCACAAGTCCCCCAACTTTATGGGAGAGCAGTACTAAATCCCCGGAGTACACCTGTAATATTGTTGTTTCTTTTCCTTGTAGTGTAAATGCATTTGCTTTACTTTACTTACATTTTTTGTCATATTAACCTCAGTGGAAAAAAGTAAAAACCTGTCAGCTGTTTAAACTGAGTCTTTAACTTTAGCTTTGTTAACTAATGGCAGTAGGTGGCAAACAGGCATTCTGATACCATCACCTAGGCCCCCTTACAACCCTTGCACTTCCCCTTCTGTTGCCGAGCCTGGCCAGGCCTTACAGGCTGACGCCAGGAATGAACTCTGATGTCTGTTACCCACACTGTGCCAAGAGATTATAAATAAGATATAAAATTCAGGCTCACTACAGGATTTTCACATTAGCCTGGCTGTGTAGGTTATGCCCTCTATGCATACATGTATACAAGCAAGTGCACATGCTTGTGTGTATCACAAGCGTGTGCACACACACACACTGCGCATAACAGAGTCTCCATGAACTCTCTCAGGTAACTCTGCCTTTGTAGCTGTTTACATGTGGATCTAAAAGATGCTTTAATCTGCAAATGAAATTAGGGCTTATTGAAACAAATAAGTGTTTTAAGAGGAGACGGTCCCGGTTTCAATTTCAATAGCTCATTTAACCCTTATCTGCCCAAATCCTTGGGGTCCATTCTATGTTAATTGGATCTACATTGCACTAGCATTGGGGGTGTTAACAAGCACAGCCTATGAATATTAATTACCCTGAAGTTTTCTGCACAGGAAAGACTTCACTGATACATATTAATTCTGTGAAGTTTTTAAAGTAGTGCTCTCATTAAAAATGAATAGGCCCTGCGCTTGAATGTTTTCCCAAGAGGAACTGTGCATCCTTAAGTCTATCCCTAATAAATTGGGTCAGATTGGCTATCCTTAAAGAATAGCTTCTCCTTAAAATGGCATTATTATTCAACTAAATGTAAACATTCCAATCTGGTGAAGAAAGGGTTTTGTTTAAACAGTGATTTGACAATGGCTATTAAAGCCAGTCATGTCTGTGCGTGTACTTTCCCAACCACAGTCTCCTGAGGCCCTGTTAAAACGGTTACTTATTTACAACACTAAACATACAAGTTGTTCAGCTAAACAGCGCAAAATTACTCTGCATGCTTGTGAGTGTGAGTGTGTGTGTGTGTGTGTGTGTGTGTGTGTGTGTGTGTGTGTGTGTGTGTGTGTGTGTGTATGTGTGTGTGTGTGTGTGTGTGTGTGTGTGTGTGTGTGTGTGTGTGTGTGTGTGTCTGTGCTGGGGTGAGGACTTGTGTGTGCATCTTGATGTGGAGCATTCATAAGCGGTTGTTGGCACTGCTTTAAATAAAACATTGAGGATGCATTAGTCCTCTGGCTAGCCAAGGCCTCTCTCTAAGCCATTTAATACTGCACTGACGCAGACGTGTTTCCCTGTCTGCCTCCAGCCAGCTGCTTCAGACACCTGCTCAAAGTTTAGAGTTGCCCACTTCAGCACAAACACGTAGGCCATCAAAGACCATCCGGGCGCCACACAATGAGAACCACTTCACTCGTCCTAATGATACCAGCATACATGCGCATCATTTACATGGGAGGCATTTGTACCTGCACACGTCCTTGAGAGGTCTCTTCATCCACACAGGGACATACAGTTTACCAGTGACCATACCATACAGTGACCTCAAAGACAGAGAATACAGAATCACCTTTCTCTGTCCACACACACACAGACACAGACACAGACACAGACACACACACACACACACACACACACACACACACACACACACACACACACACACACACACACACACACACACACACAAACATCTGGATTAATATGAGGAATCAGTTTAGGGAGTTGGATGATGTGTACATGCTCTTCAACACCGATTATTCTCCAGTTTAAAACTGGTCTGCTATCAGATTTGTCTCCTACCACTGACCATATTTCTGAAACAAGACATTTTCAGTTTTTTAGCTAATATGTTGTATAAGGAATCTGCTTAGTTAGGTGAGTGACAGTGAGCAGGCTGTCTCTGCAGACTTTGTGTTATGTTTGAACTTTACAAATCATCTGTTGTTTAGCTGACCTAGCTGTCTATCTTTGTCAAGTAGATATTTACACTAAGACCTGATTAACAGTTGGTCAGAAGATCAGAAGTTGACCTGTTGTAACTGGATTTCTTGCCTAAATCTGAAACGGCATCATTTTCTCTCCATTTCTGCCGCCTGTTGTGGACATTCAGTCCAAAATATCTGCAAAACAACTGTTTGCCTCTTCTAACGATCATACGATACAGATACAGATCATCTCATTTACATGTATTCAAGGTTGTCAAAATAGTTCAGAGGCATAAAATAGAGATTTGGTTGACATTTCAGTTTCGCAGCACACAAACTGTTAGCCTTGGTTAACAGCTAGCAATTATGAACCATGATCAAATATCTGTTCAGTTGTCTGATGACAGGAGTAGAAAATTTTGTCAGTGAGAGAAACTAAACTGTGTATTTGGCTGCACTGAATAGTAATAAGTGATGATGGTGAGCAGGAGGGCACAGAACAGCGGGACCAAGCTATGTCTGTCTCACTCCTTACCAGGTATTGGCTCTAAGGCACAATTTTGTTGTTTTCCAACAAAAAGAGGACAGAGAGGAAGAGATTTCTTCACTTCACTTCACTTCTGTTTTGATACAACATTTAAAGAGCACTTTAAGATTTATCTGCCTTGGTGTGGCCATCTTCTTAATTCCTTCACCTTATGAAGGTGATTGGAATGAGGTAAACCTGAGGAGTGGATATGGATATATATGACGTGTTGGCTCAACTAATGGAAGCTAAGTGGAATTTTACCAATTCAAAAGATACAAAGAGAAATTCAGAGTCCATCTTTGATACCCTACACAGTGTTAGTGTAACTTTTATTATTTAACAAAAGTCAACAACTGACACTCCCAATAAAACAATAATTATTTTATTTTAGAAATTACAGAAAAAACTGGATTCCCCATATACCAATATGTCAGAGTGCAAACTCTGTAATAATCACATTACTCAAATGCAAGCTCACCTTTTGTTTCTTTTCTTTTGAATTGTGACGAGACAGGATCTGCGATGTGAGGTGAGATGAGTGTGTGCAGGTGTGTGTTTGTGTGTGTCCATTCTGATTACCACAATGTCAAACAACTGCTGTGATTCCCCTCCTGCTGCCCACATAAGCAGGGAGTGTAAACAGGATGTCGACCTGAGCAACAGTCAACTATTTTAAACTGTGGGTTTCAGCACAGATGCAACCTGTGCTTCATCTCTTCCCAGAGCGGTGGCTGGAGGTAGACTCAACAAAATGGATGAGTTCATAGACTAGCTGTCTTGGAGACATCCATAAGACAAAGGAGAGGTGCTGGGTGGTTTACCTCCCAAAACCTCACTAACAAAACTCGGGTGACAAAAGGATTTGAAAAGTTGTACCTAGACTAAACAGATTTTTTTTTTTTCAGATAAAAAAAAAGTCATGCAACTGTGTTTAAAAAAAGCAATATGCTTCAAGTGAGAGAAGCTTAAGCTCCAGTAAAATATTTGTGATATTTTCACTGACAGAGGCTGTTTTTTTTACCCTTTAATAATTATTTCCCCTTTTTTCGACATAGCAGCGCATCACTGTTCAATTTTCACCTCCATCTGTGTGATTATTAATCAGATCACACATCAATTGCCAGAACCAGCAAAGAAATTCAGCCTGTAATAAAACTGTCATGTGCTGTGGTATAAAGACAGATGTTGCCAGTTGTGTGATAACATAATTAAACTGTTCTGTGAGGGATTCCATAAAATTATTCAAATTGGACGAGCACTATCATTTTACCAATAAAGCAATTTAGGGCAATATGCAGTGTCATAACACTGATGTTATCCTCTCTGCCAAATTTTCCAATAAGTTGGAGCCTGTGCTTGGCCTCCTGTGACAATATGAACACTATACATGAAGATACCTGAGAGCTCCTAGAGATGGTGGAGTGTGCACAGTGAGACTGTGGGGACTCACATCCTTTCAGTGTGAGCCACTCTGAGGATGCACACTTGCATAGTGCATGGCTTAGATGACAAGGCTGAGGCAGGAAGCACACATTCACTATGGATAAAGCTTTTGGTCAAAAAGCACCCAGAGCAAAGAAACCTTTATCAGACATGTCAAATATTCAGCACTGCACTGCACAGATATGTAATTCTGTAGCAGAGTAAATACAGAGATACTGGCAGGAATTCAAAAAGTGCAGTGATAAGGCTGGGTTCTTCTTATGAAACACATGAACACTGTATGTATTTCAATCCGGGCATAGCACTCTCTCCCTCTTGCCCTCAGCTCAGCGGCAGAGTACATATGATTAGCAGAGATCTGAGGTAGGAAATACTCTCTGGCCTCCTCTCTGACCTGTTAATGCTCTCAGTCTGACCATTAGCCCATAACGTGGATGGGACGCCAGGAACCACCAGGCCCCCTGCACTGCCTGACCCGCCCTTTGGGCCCCTATTCTCTATGAGCATGTATATGTTAGTATGTGTACTTTATGTCTGCTGGTGTGTGTGTGAGTGTGTGTGTGTGAGTTTACTGTGATAGCGAGGGCTTATCATCTAGCACTTCCCCCTGCAGCTTGGCAGAGCAGAGCTCGGTGACGGCGGCTGAGACGTGCATTTTCACCTTCTCAAGCCTCCACATGGGACCGTGTAAGCCTTGCATTATGCAAACAGGAAACCTGTGCCCGCTCAGCTCTTTCTGCGGCCACTGTGATGCGTGTCACTCTCTCCTCTCTGTACACGCAACACGACGGACACCTCAATCACACAGGCCGAGAAGAAGAAAAGAAAACGTATCTATAATTGGCTGTTCTTACCTTGTGATAAATAACAAAGCCTTACAGGCACGTGTTTGACGAAGCAGACTGGATGGATTTGTATCTAATAAAAGAAGAGCAGTTATTCATCCCTGTTTTCTTTTTCATGATATTTTTGGGGTATATTTGTACAGTATCACTGACACAGAGACAGGCAGAGATTTTAGAAATCGCTCTAACTTGATTAAAAGGGCTCTTCTAAAAGACAGGATATTAATATTTAATGCTCTACAGTTGTATCAGTACAACCAAATTTCCAGTGAAGGAATGGCTTGCATGGTTAAACATGTGAGATGTTATAAATACATTGCTGAAATGCATTTCCATATATCACAGGAAATCCATGCAGGGAGCTGAATGTCCTGAAGACAGGCAGCTTCAAAACTGATACAAAGTCCCTAACGCCATTACTAACCACTGCAGCTACACAACACTACTTCCTGTTGCAAAATCATTTAAATTACAAATCACAAAACAGGTTATTGCAAAAGCTCTTTCATGCTATTGTTTTTGTTGTATTTTCTCTCCCACAGTATCTTCATTTCCTCATGTGGATAACGTTAAAACCACAACTTCTGCAACACAAACAAAAACACCACGAAAATCAACATACTCAGATTCAGGGGAAAGGACACAGATGTTATGGAAAAAAAAAAGTTATATTCACGTTCTAAAAAAAGGAGATACTCATATATTATGCACAAGCAACTGCACACAACTGAGCACACACCGAAAAGCAACAAGATGCACAACATTTATAAGCACACCCAAACGTCCAGCCATTACAACACAACTGATATCACTGGAGTTCCTCAAAAAGTGAACTCAGAAGACACACAGAGCCTTTTTTTTCATCCTTAGTTCTTAACAAACAGTATTTGACTTACTAATAGAGATGCTTAAATCAAGCTTATGGTCCACTTCCCCCAAATCTGACTAGTCTACAAGATGAATTCCCCTGTCAGAATCAAGATGATCAAACAGATTACAATTATTTCATCCCCCATCTTTATTAATGAGGACTGTCTTTCATAGTTATGTTCCCTAATAAGAATAAATGATATGCCACTGCCAGGTTTGTTGTTCCCACTCACTCAGGGGACTCTCAGACATTTGAGTCTGAGAAGATTCTAGATTGATTTTTGCCTCACCTAAAGGAGTAATAGCATCTTGGATGTTTTGTGGAGAACAAAGGAAAAAAAAAACCAAAAAAAACCTCAGTGTGTCAGTTAAAGGCGTATTAGTGCGAGCTGCAAATAAAACTTAAAAGAAAGACTGTGAAATGCCACAAAAGTAAAAAGTTATCAAGTAATTGAGCGAAGATTGTAATGCCCCGGGGACAATTAACATGGTTCATGGTGCATGAGTGAAAATCCTGGGTTAGTCTAATGGGAGAATAAAAAGACTGCCTGCCTGCCTTCCCAGTAACACTACCCTGGTAAGTAGCCTATCAAAGCCCAGTGTCAGGAGCCGAGAGTGAGACATCTCGTCCTTCGTCCACATCCATGCGCCATTTATCACACACACAACAATTAAAACGCCTCCCTCTGTTTCAACTCCCAACTGCAGGCCATGGAAATTAACCAGTGGATTTGTTCAAAAGGCATAAAACAAAAAGCGCTTTCTATTTGCCACAGCAAAGAGCAGAGGGCAGAAAATGTGACTGTAATACACTGAAATGAGAAAGAGAAAGTTGCTAGTTTTTCCTTCCTCTAAATGCCAGGGCAGATCCTGGAGAGTAATAGTACTTTCTGGATGACTAGAAAACAGGGACCATGCTTGGACGACTAGCTCAATCTAGCAGGGAGGCTTTATTTCCATCCCTTCATGGTGTCAAGTGCACATCCATGACACTTTTCTCTCCCACTCTCCCTTTCCCCTGCCTCACATTCATCAAAGTTGTAACCCTGTTGTCTTTGCAGAGCGAATCAGAATGTGCCCCTGGCAAAGAATGAAGGAAAAGTCAACAGGAATTAAGTTTCAGTGCAACTGTTTACTCAACTGTGGCCTGCAGTTATTGAAATTTTATCCATGGTTTTGTGTGACTACTGCAGTAATGAATTCAGTATGGCTGTGATTTTCTCACTGACGACATGCTCATTTTGAGCTGGAAAAAAAAGATGGTTTGGAGGTGAGGTCTGGGAGCGGGCTCTGGAGCTGGGGCGGTGGGGATGAAGAGCAGATCTGGAAAGGCCTAAAGGCCTAACACCGAGACTGAGGAGCAGGAAGCGTGCGGACACGCCCTTTCTACTTACTGATTAGCCAACACTTCTTCTTTGGTATTTATTCCAACACTCTGCCACTTAATACGCCGAAAAAATGTGATTAACAGAGGCATCACGTTCCAAAGCACACACTGTGTACTTCTAAGATGACGACAACTAAAACATCACATTTGGCTTGTATTGTATGTTTGCTCTTCTACCAATTATTCATACATCTTTCTACCCTACAATTAAATAAAGCATTGGGTAATGGGGAAATAATTACAAGACATGACTAATAACAATGTAGCAGTCACCATTCAGAAGGTCATATTACTGTTCAAGTGATACATATGTAGGGCAGAGCACTACACTTGAAATTCAGTGGGTTTTTTTTTTATATTATGATAAAACTTATTTGTACAGCTGACCTGGATAGCACAGCCAGCCAGATGTGGAACAATGCCTGTTCAAAATCCTAAGCTATTAACAAGAAATATTTCTCATGACTCATGTAAGTAAGATATGACTGAATTTCTTGGTTATCATCATCTCTGACAGCAAAGCTGTGTCTCACAGAGTCACAGTGTCATATCATAATGTCATGAATGAATGTCAGATGGTGAATGATAATACTGAATTACTGCTCAGCTGTATATGTTACAGCTTCATATCCCCCATGCTACAAGCATGCCGTACCATGCTGTAGCACCGCTGGCCTCCCTGATGGATGTGCTGTGACAACAGACAGCGGCACAGAGCCTGTGCATCATCACCAAACAGCTCCTGACAACAGCCCTGGTCGTCCTGTCGGATAGACCGAGATAGCAGAAGACACACTGATCTTTTCAGTGTTGTTTCCTTAAACACACTGTCGTGTGCCACACATAATGCTGACACCAACAGAAAAAGCTTGTCTGTTTGCCTCAAGTCTGAGATGGTGAAAATGTTTTGGGCCTCGCAGACGACAGAGGTGGCGTGCATCTCCGCATCTCATTGGTTAACATGAGCAGAGTGTGGCATTAGTTGTGAGTGTGAGGTGTGTTTACAATGAGCCAGAGGAAAATGCTGTCATCCTATTGGATGTCATGGTTTCTTAACTGTCTACACAATCCTGTGGCACCTACATACTTAAAATATGTCAGAACACCATTATAAATATTTCACCGAAATGCAGATGCTGCATGCTACGATAAACACGTTCATAACCAAACACAATCACGGAGAGAGAGAGCACTTCCCCTTCTTTAAATATTCAAAAAGGGCCTCAATATACATAAATAATAATAATAATGTGTTTATGTACTAGATGTACTTTGAGATGGAATTAAATATTAAGTGGCACTTTAAGAGGAGGATTGGGCCTGCTGTTGACATGGCTTATTAAAGTGAAGACAGGTGTGAAAGGGGGACTGGTCTACCTGGTGCTGCTGGAGATGCAGGAGGTCAGCTGCAGTCACCTCCACTGACGGCGTGGCGCTCTTGGGTCGTCCCTCCCTGGACCCGCCTTCCATGCTTGCTCCTCCATTTTGACTGGCTGGTCCGTTACTCGTCGCCTCCGTCCCAGATTCTTGCATCATGACTTAAAAACCTGAGAGAAGACACAGAAAGAGGGAAAAAAAAAAAAAACAGGGACAGAGACAGAGAGAAACAGCTGTTAAAACACACAGCAATGAGGTCGCATTTCAACTCCGGGCCACACTATAAACATCTGTCATATCCTTCCCACACAATTTCACTTTTATTGCAGGTTTCCCCATTGGTTTGTGCTTCCCTGTGTGTTTGTTTGCTTGTAGCATATGCAATGAGGCAAACACACACGCACACGTTCTCACAGACCGTTTCTCCACAGAGTAATGAACTGCTCCTTTGTTTTGTCTTTTCCGGTGCAGATCCTTTGCAGATGACAAGTCCTTATTGGGCTGGAGAAAAGTGAGTG
Organism: Toxotes jaculatrix; assembly: GCF_017976425.1. Taxonomy (NCBI): domain Eukaryota; kingdom Metazoa; phylum Chordata; class Actinopteri; family Toxotidae; genus Toxotes; species Toxotes jaculatrix. The sequence continues at coordinate 6,089,987 of NC_054396.1, read as the reverse complement.
GGATTTGGGTTTTGTTTGTGTTCTCCATTGTGGGGTATATGCTGGGATGCGGTGGAGGGGTTGGGGTCCAGAACACATCTGAGAGGAACCCAACCTGAGTTGAGTGAGAGCAGAGGAGCCCAAGAAAACACTGAACCTCCAAAACAAAACACTTTCTATGGAAATGGATATATTTACTTGCATGGCTCCCAGAAGAACCACGGCAGAATGGCTTTTTAATGGGAAACAGGGCGACTGTGTGAGGCCTGCCAAAGGATCTCCATGAGAAACAGCCAATCTGAGGCCGAGCGAAAACAGTCAAATCCTTCAGGGGTGCTCAATTAACACCAAAACACAGGTCTGAATATAAATAAACCCCTTTGAGTTGATGGAAAAAATGTTGCCTTAACTTAATCTAACTCAAAAGGACAACAAACAAATATTGGCAGTGTGGCTTTATGTACCATTGCGTGCTTTTTGTTTCATGTAAAAATATGACAGTAGTAATCAGTGTTAAATGTGAATACACAGTTATTTGCTTATATTTTACATCCTCTGTTCTGCTTTTGGATACACAAAAGCCAGACAGACATGCCCTCTTCCCCCCCGCAACCACCCCCGCCCCCCTCTGCCTTTCTGGGGATGAGTGCCAGCAACATTGGTGCATATCTGTGCCTGTATTCCTCAAATCAGTGGAATGATTTACAGCTATTGTGCGTTGGTCACAGGCCTCGCTGGTGCACTGCGTCTAGCCTCCCAATTCCAGGGTGGTTAATGAAGCTGACCAAGTCAGGCAGAAGCGAATTAACTTGGCTGATTAATTATTTATATGAAGCAGAATAAATGCCTTTAAAACACTGGGCCTCATCATGAAAGAAGGTGAAAATGGAACTAAATGCAGATTTATGGTGTTGCATTTAAGGCGTGTAATAGGAGGGCCAATGTGAGTTAATATGTGCTCAACGACACGGGCGCAGTGTCTCCAGAGATCCAGATCTAAACAAGATGCAGACGCACAGCCAGACACCATGGGGACACACACTCAGGCTGACAGATAGGAAATTGAGGTTGACAACTTGTCACATAAGAATATTTACAGAGCATAGGTGAGATAATAATCTAGCCATAGGATTATTAAAAAATAAACAGCACTATAAGCAGCACTGCTCTTTTAAATCCTGGTTTTCTCCCAGCTCAGTATCATCAGTAGCAGTTGCGGGTTACAGTGAGCTAAAACAGTACCAGAGTAAGAATCAAACCCAAAGTGCACTATGGTTTACATCTCCTCTCCTGTAGAAGCCCTTGCAAGAAGCATAACCGAGTGAGTCATCTGACACTGTGGCCTGTGCCGGTTCAGTTGTGTGTCACAACGCCCCCACACTCAGGGGCCTGTCTGAGCAGCTCCGGCCCGGCCTACAGGCCCTGTTCTCTGGGTTGGGGCTAGAGCCGGCCCCCCTCTCCCTCCAGACAGATGTTGACCCGATTCACCCCTCCAGTCTGGCACGGGCTCCCTCCATAATGGGATTTTCTAAACAAGGAGTGAGCAAGAAGAATACTGTGGGATGGGATGTAGCCAGCCACAACTCCATCTACAGGCCCTTGCTCGCACCAACTCCCCTTCTGAGACACCAATTAGAAACACACATTCTCGGGCGAAATTAAATGCCATTTGAAATAAACCATGTGCTGACGTTATTCACCCCCACTTATTTTTCAAATAAAAGACATTTTTCCACATGCGAAAAAAAAAGAGGGCCTGCTTTCTTTCTTTTTTTTCCAAAGCTACATAAAAGGGGAGAAAGTAATGGCTATTATACATGCACTGTCATTCCATGCAAAATTTTCATAATTATAACGGAAAGGCGTAAATTTCCAAATGCATGGCATCTCCAAAAGTAATCAAGAGAATGAGCCGCAGGGCTATTTTAATGTATGCAAAACTAGTGACCCACAATAAAGGAGAGAAAAGCTACAATGAATGCAAAGTAATGCGCGCATGCTTGGAACCGGCACTGATGAGGGGATGGCTAAAATTAACACCCAATTAATTTTCGAATTGACAAACAAATGAAACCCATAAATCTACTTTCTCATTAATTTTACCACAGAATAATTCAAAGCTGCAATATCATGAGCGAAAAAATTGGAGGAAAAAAGAAAATGGAAAATGGGCATTATCCATCATAAATATCAAGCAGATAGGAAAGAGCCTTATTAGAGAGTTGTGCTGATAACAATGTTAATCTGTGAGGCATTGAGGCAGGGACACCATCATCAGCTGGGGCCCGGGCAACACGGCCACGTGACTTGGCCCGCGTTTGTTTATCTATCTATTTATTTTCCCTTTGCTCAGGGGATAGCCTTGTCTGCGATGACTCAAAAAGCTCCAAGTTTTTCCATCTGTTCCATTTATACAACATGCACAAATTCAGCTGTAATTATGGGTCAAGTGTCCTGCTAAAAATGGGGTTTAAGAACATATGTATTCATGCTCCAAACACAAACATTTCAGCATAAAACAACACACAAAAGGAGACATGGGAAGAAAAAAAACATCTATCTTATTAATAATGAAGAATGTCCGCCCTTTTTTTTCTGAGCTAGGAAAAAAAGTTAAAAAAAAAAAAAAGAATCAAAATAATGGAAATTCCAGGAGATCAAAACAAGGCAACAACAGTTTGTACAAAAAGAACTGGCTGTGCTGTTGATTATTAGATGCCTCTCTGTTCTTTGGGGGGAGTTGCTTGCAAAACAAAACAAGTGTTTGGAACAAACACTGGATAATAAAAAAGGTCAGAGTTTCTGTTTGTTTACAGTTTGTTTTGTTTTCCCTGCCTCAAATATGTGGAGTACAGTACAAACAAGAGTCTCATGTGTCTCCCACCTGACCAGACAGGTTGAAGGTTAAGAACAGCCAGCGGCCAGAGCTCATCAACCCTGCCTCTCCTCTTCTCCCCCCCCTCCCTCCCCTCCAGTGGAAATATAATGCCTGTCCCCCTGTCATGCTTGCCTAGAATTCAACAGCTCAAACAAGTCAGCAGTCGATTCAAGGTAGAGTCGGCCTGTGCAGCTGTGCTTTGACCCTTCTCCATGTTCTGTTTTTCTTTAATGCTCATGACAGTAAAGCCTCAGCGGCCACCTGCTTCGACTCGCCAAGTTCTCACACAGCCCTTGTTTACACAAGCACACAACAAAAGCACAACATTTCTTGGGTGGGAGATAAAGACACACAAAGGAGGAGACAATGGGGAGAGGTTCACTTTAGAGCTGTTTAGGTTCGGCTTGGTTGCTAGACTAGACAACACATCAGCGTGTACCAAAGGTGCAACAACAGAATGCTTCTCAAGGTTTGTTAAGAGTCTCGTGTTTTGCTGTATTTTGACTCCTGATTCTGGGGAAAAGTCAAAAGACACAAGCTGTATGTTAAATAATCCATTATCACAGCCCTCATCACTGTTAACAAACTACTCTGGGTCTCTCGGAAACATCCACTGGACAACAGAGACAGAAATTGGACTGAATTCCAACAACCTTTCCAAACTATAGTCCCCCCCCCCCCCCCCCATGTATTACTTGCAAAAAGGGGGACTTCCACAAAGCAGAAACACCTCAATCAAAAAGTCTCAATTTGGACTCGGTTGCCGCTCTCGCTACAATTCTCCGGCCACTCTCTGCTGAGAGGAGCTAACGGCAGGGATGACATTCTGCCAAAGGAGACTTCACAGTCAGACCAAACAACCATGTAATCTTGTCAGCCACTTCAACCAAGTCACAGATAAGCAAAGCATATCTCCAGACGACTGTGACAGTGTAGTAGGAACACACACCCCCACCCCCTGCAAGTAAATACCTCCATCGCAAACCCCACATCCCCTGCACCACACGAAACACAGAAGCATTTTCCAAGTTCTTCCCAGACCTTGTAGGGGTTATAGGCAGACCACTCACGCTGGCAAACAAAGCAGCTGTTTGTTTAATAAGTGATTGCTGCCATGGCTACAGTAAACAAGAGGAGCGGGGGTTTGTGTTTATGAACAAACACATCTCCTTGCAGGAGCCATTTAATATTAACCAGGTGGAATGATCAGGCGATTTCCTAGGTGACACTAGGGGCAGGCATTGTGTAAACAGGTTCTGGGAGGAGAGGAGAGGGGGCCACGCTTTAGGGAATCAAGGTCGATGCAAATGCAGCTTCAGCTAGAGTAAACAGCAAAACACAAGTCAAGATAAACAAAAAGTCATTCTTCTGACATTTGAAAACGCATTAAGCTGGTGTGTTGCAGCTGCTAGCAAGCCACCATGAATGAGAACAAGATGGGCGAGGGCGGGGTGGGTAGCCAGCGAGGTGGTCTCCTATGGAAACACACGGTTGTCAAGCAAAGCAACCGAGTGTTTCTTCCAGACCCAACAAACAGTGGCTCCTCACAACAGCGCAGCAAGGAACTTGTAAAAACATGTTAAACATTTACCTTGTTCAATTATTCAGTAACTGGGTTCGTGGAAATAACAAAGGATGTCTGAGGGCTCCGAGAGCTGGCACTCACAACATCAGGGTATGAAGTGGAGGAAAAAAAAACAACAACAAAAAAGAGAAACTGAACAGACCGAGATGTTATCTATCACAAATCAAAGAGTATGGATTTGATTACTTGATTTATGTGTGTCAACAGATCGTGAGTGACTCCGTTTCCTTGTCCACAAATTAGTAGTGATTACAAACAGACAGGGCAAGTGATGTGGTGTGGAGGACTTTGAAGCTGCATGTCACCTTGACCATGAATCTTTCATGCATTCAACAACATGCCATCTGCTGAGCGGAAATCATCCACCGAGGCTTCCCAACCCAGAATCCATAGTTTTCTGTCTCCACTTCCCCTACTGATTTCATTTAGTCCTCAGAAAACAGTTACCCCCACATAAGGAGGGCATAAAATATGGGCAAGGGTGCCAAACACGTATTTATAACACATTGTGGCGGCTGTGATAGGATTCTCAAGCATGAAACCTAGATCCAAACCTATTACTACGCCACGAGCAGAGGAAAGGGGCTCGACATCCAGGCAGTGGTGAGCATAATGATTCATATGAATATCAACCTATTATCACGCTACAAGCTCAAATAAATCGACAATAAGAAGGGTACTAGAAGGCAGACTCCAATGGAGAAGCTGATATAATAATTTCAGCAAATATACAAACCAGTTTGTCTCCATCGCATGGAGCCATCTGAGAAACACCTCAGTGGAAAGGCCTGCTGTGCACAGACAATGACGGAATGTGCCAAAGTAAGGCAGGCCATGGTATTTTTAGTACAACTAGGGCCGATAGAGACTAAGTAAATAGAGAAGTCTAATGAGTTTAAATCTGGTTGTACATGAATGGAATAGTAATTCTGGGATGTGGAGCCTCTTTTAGGAGTGGTTCGCCACACATTTTCTCAGCGACTCTCCTTCATTTGACTTTGATAATCTCGCTCACATGTGGCTCATGCCCATTAACACTACACTGAGAGGACAGACACCAGGAGACGAGGGGCCTCCTTTTCTGACCACAGGCTCAACGCGCAGGAAAAAGCAGGCATTGCTTCCCTCAAGCTCATCTTACCAATTAGACCTGTCAAACAAGCGTACCCATAGAAAAACACAACTTCAATCTCTCAGAATCCTATGGGAGCTGCAAAAGCTCTTATTGTTTTAACATTACTTAAAGAGTGTCATATATTTTTAATCATTTTTACTAGAATTCATGTAAGGGCTGTTCCCAGGGGTATGAGAATGCCAAGGAAATGTGTCAGATGCATTTTCTGGGGAAAACCAATGTTAGCCTAAACGAACTTGTCTAATTAATATTGTGTGCCTATGCAAAGAGAGGACAATATCTTTTTTTATTTTCGTTTTTTTTTTGGTGGTGGTGGGCGTGGGCACAGAGCGCACACTTCCTCTGCGAGCTGACAGCATGTAGCCTAATCATTTTTGGGAAATGCTTTGCAGTTCTGTTAAATCATCAAGACAGACCTGTGGTAAACCGCAGCTCTACACACAAACTAAGCTGCTAATTACTGTTGAGTAAGTCATCAAGTGTGGTAGATGCATTTATTATGATTCCCCTCTCAGTAACATGCATGATAACTGGAAGAAACTGTAGGGTCTGGCATAACCCCCGCTATTTAAATGATTCGTAACACTGCTGAATGTTTCTCTGCAGACAAAAACACACAGCAGGTGTAGGTCTCCCACTTCTCTTGTTTAGAGTTACTCACGCAGAGATTAAGTTAAGCTATTGATTTTCCGGACACTGTCATTAACCTTTACACACAAATAATGGCATGGTAATGCAACGGCTATTTTATTTCAACTGCCAGTGCCAGTGGTTGGTTAAAATTTACTGAGTTTAGGCATCTATAACACAACAGCAGTTTGCTATTAGGCATCTGATTCACTGGTATGGGAGTGGGTGTGGGGGGGGGGGTCTTACCCACTGACCCCTCCTGCTGCCACTGAAGGGGCAATTCCTCCGTGATATGATACTGGGGGTCGCTCAAGCCTAAGAAGCATGTTATTATTTTAAAAGCCTCAGCTTCCCAGCGAGAGGACAGAGAGGGTTAAAAAGGAAGGGAGTTTGTGCCTTCCATTAAGCAGTTAAACTGAAGATAAAGGGCGAAGGGCTAAATACCAAAAGACCTTACATGAATTTCTGCGTTTTAATGGAATCAGGTTTTAACAACTCTTTTTTTGTTAAATACAGCCCATGTCAGGAGGATGCGTCCCACTCATAAAACAGCACAATGACAATGTACAGTGGCACTAATACAAGGACATAGTTCATCATGACATTTTCTGCAATTCCCAACTGATTAGGGTCATTATGTTGGAGGCCTGATTTATGTTGTCATTTCCTCTCACCGATCCTGCATCAATGAATCTTAATGAATTGGTAAATAAGGGTGAAGATTACACTGTATGACACTGCAACATTTCTCACCCTCAACGGCCGAGATTTATGTAGCCAATTAGAGACTAACAGAGAAAATTGGCTGGCAGAAAAATAATATTCTTTATGGCGCAAAATGGAGGAGCATTCTCAGTGAAGGGCAATTGTATTGTCAGTGTTAAAGTCCATAAACCACCCTCCGAGCCCATCTTCAACACGCAAAGGGAAGTCGGACTCTGTGTGGCACGGGCGAGTTTGGACCATTGTGAGGCTGCGCGTTAACAGAGCTGCTGAGCCCTGTGGCGAGCTAAAAGTCCTTAACATTCTCCATGGCCCATCTCACGTGTTTGATCAGCATAAATACACCCCTGTATGACAAACATGTTTACCTCCTCACTGCAAACATCACACAATCAGACACCATGAGGTGCTGCTTCTCTAATGAAGACACGGGAGCTTTTATCAAGGCCAGCCGTGTCCCTCTGTCAGAAGTATGCCTCTTTTATACAGACATCAAAAAACATTTGCACAAAGAAAAGAATCCAAATTATTTGCTCTAAACATACAATAAGGCCATATTTTTCAATTAGTTTTTTTGTGAGCTGGGAAAAAAAAATCTTAGTTAAAAAACATATCCGAATGCCCTTCATCTTTTTTTCAAAGAGGGAATATCAAAAAACAATCACCTCTTTGAAGATATCTCTGATCAACACATAGCAGAGGACATATACAATATGATTAGGGGCTCTTTACCTATTCCCAGGTACATCATTATTACAACCATGATATTATTTATTTCTCAGATGCAGATTAAGGAATGTTGAAGATGATTATGGTGAGGGACAAAACTGTTTTTGTGTATCACTACAAAGCATGAATAGCTTGCCTGCTTATTAATACCAAGTTCTTAAAAGAGCACTTAGAGTTATAATGAGAGCCTTTATGTATTACATATTGTGACTAGATTTAGTGTGAGGCAGCGGCTCTCCACATCAAACAAACTAGCCTGCTATTAGGCACAGGGGCTGAGGGATGCTGTGTGAAAAGGAGTGGAAAATTAAAGCTGAAGCAACGCAGGAAAGGGCTTAATTTACTGGCATGTACAGTATGCAAATGAGATTACTCTCAGCTTAACTGCATCATTTATGTCCATAATAACAGCATCATCATTACAGGGCTCAAATTAAATTACACTGTAATTAGCATATCAAAGTGATTGGTTAAAGTTTAAAACAAATACCAAATTTTGTTAATGAACATCTGTAATCACCATGTAGACTCTCAGTGAAAACATCCAAAACAAATATGTGTTTTGGAGAAGGGGAGGAATATCCCTCCCAAACGACATGTCTGCGTGTGTGTGGGGGGTGTGTATGTGTGTGTGTGTGTGTGTGTACCAGTGTGTGTGTACCTGTGTGTGTGTGTGTGTGTGTGTATTGTAGTAATGTTGATAGGATGGGGGTGTTTTACCTGGAGAGCTCCGCACTCTCAGGATATATTTCCCAAACTCCAGGAGATCAAAGATCCAATTTCCCACACTTGCCACTTCAGGAGCTCATCAATAAAATACTAATCACTTCACGCCTGATTCTGAGAATGGAGCCGCAGCCAAAGGCTTAGGGAGACTTCCATATCACAAAAAAACACCTCCGCTCTGACTGTCTTGACTGTTGTTGAATGTGCACACACTCCTGCACAGACGCACTTATAATTTGCAGTCAGGTTTATCCAATGGCTGTCCTGCCTTTTCCCCTGATAAACATGGTGAGTTTTAACATCTAGCACTTTAGCTCAGAGAGCACTTCCTCAGACCTCTGACAGGAATCACACACACCTCATGTCATGTGCATATGAATGAAAGTCAATCCTTTTTTGATCTTTCACTTCTTCACTACTTGTCCACACATTATTGATATAATTCACAATTTCTGATGGATTTTTTTGTTCTGCTGCAAAATGTCAGTAATACTTCCACCAAGCACGATGACTGCCTTTGTTTTCCACTTTTCTGCTATTATGACCAGTTTTACTCTGTTTTTCCCTTTGCTAATAATTAACAAAAAGAAAAAGGCAGCAGCTAGTGGTGTACATTATCAGAAATGCACTCGGCAAATTTTAAAGAAGTGGCATCTTATTTTATTCATTAAGAAATCCATTAAAAGGCCTTATTTCTTGCAAGTATGTAAAAGATGTGCCTTTCAAGGTAGAGCTAGGGCAAATCCACTCCATCAGCTAATGACGGCACTCATTACACAGAGAAGCTGGCTAATGAAGGCGCGGTGGCCGGCCGATCCCCTCACCCAGCATAAAGCCCTATGAAATGCTAATATCTCACTTCTAATTAAAGGATACTAAGTCCAAATGCACCTTCACGGCTAGTAGCTGGCAACATAAATTTTATTTTTCAACACTAGACTACACCCAGAGATGTGCCTGAGCAACATTCCATTAATTCATATTTAATACCCCCACTAGTCCTGCATTTGCCTTGCTATCTGCCTCTCCTTCTCTCCCCTCTGTGCTTCATATTGTGAGTAGGCACATCATTACGCTTTCTAAGAGTATTTTTTAAAAACATTTTTTTTTTTGTTGGTGTGCATATTACTTTAAAGTGCTTCCAGAAATAAGCACATATGCACACAACAGCCTGCATGTCTGTGTCACAGGGGAAAGGTCAGGAAAAAAACAAAGAGTAAAAAAAAAAAAGGAAAATATGCCAGTATCACCCCTGCTGCACCTGTATACATTTAGAGTGTTTACACATCTTTGGCTGTAAATATGTTTACAAGAAAACCTGCTGCCCTTCTCAGAAACTGACCTTGAAGCCAGTAAACAACCCTTTCACAAAGTTCATTAACGTCAAAGAGGGTATAGTCTTTCCCTTCAAATGGAGGGAAAAAAAACAAAAGGTCAGTGCCATTAGATTTTCAGCAAAATGTAACTGCAGTGGAGTGGAAATTATAGTTAGGCCTGACGAAAACATGAACAGCATGTTAGTCCGAACATTAGCTAAACCTAAATGTACAAAACAGGATTTTATCATCAGTAGTTGAAAACGTTAATTGATAGCTAATTGTTCGACCACTTCCTTAGACGTCCCTCTGTGTGTATGCTTCACAGGTATCAAAGTCACTGTGGCTGTATTCAGTCAGTGGCATTTTGCCAGTCAGATGAGAACCAGGATCTCAAATCTTTTCCAGGAATTCAGAAAAAGTGGCTGGTTTTACTATGAATGTCTGTGCATATTCATAGCCCTGGCACTTTGACACCACAGCTTTAATTAAGTAACATACTGACTCACTGGGTTTGCATCATTTTATAAAAAGATAAAATATAAAAATCATCATAATATAAAATTCATCAGCTCTTTCTGTCTGTCTATCATCACCTCAAGAACAATTACACAGCAAACAGCACAGATTATTCAAAAATATTGCATTAAAATACAAATAGTTTTTACATTAAGTGCATCATTTGCCAGAGCGGAGCAGTGAAATGCATGAATGTAAAGGTCAGTGTTAAGAACATATCACATGACGTCTGTTTGATCCCAGCCCAAGTATTTTCCCAAGGATTCTCTGGCTCTGTACTGTGTAAATCACGCAGTCTGACCTTCTACATTCCTCATGCTCTGTCCTCCCATTCATCCACAGGCACAGATAATACTGGGCAAATATCATAAACGTGAGGATTTTAGGATTGAGGTGAGGTTGCCATCATCCTCCACCAACTGGGAAAAAGAAAACCCATGCATCTGAAAGAACCTTATTTCCACCTGCTGCCAGACTAACCTGCAGTGAGGCTGCCTGAACCTAATGGCTAAAAGTATATATACTGAGAGTCCATGGAGAATACTCCCAGATGATTGGCAATTTGAGCAACGTTTTAAGATTTTGATGACATTTTACCTGGATATTTGTATTTTGCGTTGTTATAACACTGCCCATGCAAAACTATCCACATCTGCTTGTGTTAAACAAGCCACTGTTGCTGCTGCAAAAGCAAATCTTAAAACTTTCATAAGACATTATAGGTTAAATCACTCCTTTATTCTACATAACACACTGGCAAGTATTTGCAACTACAACCGATGCTTCAGCAAACTTCAGAACCATTAAAATAAAAAAGGCATAGCCTCCAGAATGCTACATTTCCTCTGCAGTGTCCCGGGGTTTTCTGGCAAGATGATTTCATCCAAGTATCATAAAGGGTTTCTAAGCATTGCCAAGATGTTTCCAGTTCAAACGCAGTGTCGGCTTCAGGCCAGGGCGTGACCTGCAGCTGAACCGGCCTCTGCTCGGCCACAGGGAGGAGGACAACAGCCACTCCAAACACATCACCCAGCCCCCTGATAAATAACTTAACACAGCAAACAGAGGCCCATCAGTCAACCTATACATAGCTAACATCAGGACAGGGACAGAGATCGATGGAGAGATACAGACAAATAAAGAAAGACAGAAAGAAGACAAGAAGAGAAGGGGAGAAGAGAGAGGACGGAGAGGGAGAGAGGTGGGGGTACATTGTGAGGGCATCTAATAGTGCAAAGTAGATAAATATCACACAGGAGCCTGAGCCAAGCAGCATGGAAGGCCAAGTGCTGTAAGACTGTGAAAGCCTGGCTATTTTGCCGAGCTGTGACATTTGTTTCTTATTGTCTAAGTGGCAGCTGAAAGCGTCTCCCTGCGAGGGCCCCTCGGCTCTGCTCTGGCCCGCTTTGACAGGGAGGTAACCATATTAGGACGTGTATGGTAAAGTAAACAATAACATAGTTGCAATGAGATGGAAATTTTTCAGCTAATGGTGTTTGTCATTCCTGTTTTCAGTGCACTGAGCAGCCCTGTGTTTTTTCTAGCCAGCCAGAGAGACTTTGTTTATGAAAACAACGCAGGAGCCAAGGCTAAAACCAGGGCAAAAAAAAAAAAAACAGGAGAAAAACTGTAAATAAATATCAGTTTAAAAAATGCCTCCACCTTCATTTGATTACATAAATAACCCCACATTTCAGTAGAAATACCCTTCCAGCTTCTCTGTTCACACTAAAAAAAGTGAAAACACATCTTTCCCTCTCCAGTTGGCCCTTCCCTCCTCACTGAGCCACCATCTTTCACAGACACTGGACTTACGCTGGGAGCTGGTAAAATCAATCATCATCAGTTCATTTGTCTGACGACAAGACGATGAAAAATATGTCAGAGAGAACATTTAAACATTGTGTGCGGCTACGCTGAAACACAATTAAAACAAAATTAAGAACAAGTCTTGTTATTCCACGCAGACTTTTAACACTTCATAGCAGATTCTACAGCCACATTTCAGTTTGCATTGTACGATGTTGGTGTGGGTGATATTTAGATACGAAGAATAATCAGATTTAGCCGTTGTTATATGTGCATGTGGCTTCCACTTAAAGGACATCTTTCATTCTGACTCAGTATTCAAAATATTTTAACATTCTCCTGAAAGTCAAACCAGTAAATGAGTGGAAACCCAGTTGTTAACAGTATATGATGTGAACCAGAGCAGTGAGAGAACTTGTGGTTGAGTGAAGTAACTGAGATACTATTTGATATGCCTGGTTTTTAAAAAGGCCCCGTTTCCAATAAGTCCTCTCAAGACTTCAGCGACCACACAGGTCTCTTGTCCCTGTTCTCGGATACAACCTATAGGAGTGTACCAGCGCAAACAATGCTATCACTTTCACACAGGAAACGAACATCTCCTGTGTGAAAAACCTGTGTTTTCTCATGGACTTTGTCGCTCAATATACAACATCAGCTGATTTCCTCCTTTGCTGCCGTCATAATTGCTATTTAAAAGAAATGCAGCCCTCTTTCTGTTTTATGTTTCACTGGTCATTTGTTCTCCGCGCTGTTCACTCCCTTTTCTTTGGCTCTGGTAAGCACACTATCTTTTTCAGGTTTAGCAAAGGCATAACCGCATGTTTGTGTATGTACAAGTGTGGAAAACAAAGACTATATTTTCCAGCCCTCATGAATAACTGCTGCTGACTCACTGGTCAACTATCAAAAAAAAAAGAGCTTTACCTCAGTGTGTAGCTGAAAAAAGGAAACTCTTACCCACAACGTGCCAGTGTTCACGTGCATTTCTACAGACATATAGCACATACAGTCAACTATAGTATGAAGCAGAAGTAGACGTGCCATTCCTCCACTTCTGTCCTCTCCACATGGTGACTTTCTTTGTTTGGTTTTTACCCACCTCTTTCCAGCTCTCTCTCTCCCTCTCTCCCTCTCTCGCTCTCTCTCTCGGCCTCATTCCTAATCTCACACCAAAAATGCAAGCTGTTTATTTGCGTAGGGCTGAAGCCATTCCATTAAGTAGCCCCACCAGGTGCTTTATCCCTAAAAGGGATTTGTTTTCTAAAATAAACGGAGAAAGCAAAGGACTGCCAAAGTGATATTTACCATGACATGAAATGATTGCTACAAAGTCAGAACTATCCAAATAAGAATCACTGCGGCTTGTAGAAAGTTTTTTGAATTTCCTTACATAGTCATAGGCCTTCACTAGTCAGAGAGGAAACCATAAACAAAAGTCCTTTTAATATGCCAGAATATACAAATGTATAATTTTGTTTTGGAGGAGGGAGTGGCAGTATGTTCATGTGTTAACAGTACAGTATACTGTTTTGCAGTCTGACAGATACTGGCCAAGGTTACCACAACAAAACTCTGTATAGTCATTTTGCTCTGAGGACAACAAATCAACCAAAGTTATTAGTTCTGTTTCATCTTATCTGAGGGAGAGACACAAGGCCAAAGCTAAAAAAAAAAAAAAAAAAAAAAGAGAGAGAGCTCTGACAGTTTTTCTCACTTTTGTGATTTTCTTTTCATCTTGCTGTAAGACAAGTCATCTGCAGATGGAATTTGCTTACTTCTGTCGCCTCAGTCAATCTCGCACAAAGCCTGTGTCATGTTAGATGTCTGCACCTGGTAGCAGGCTGACATTATCAAAGTTCCTCACTCTCCTAGGCAGACCAGAGTTTATACATCCGTCAATACGTCACGGACCAAAAGAAGACATGTCTGTTTGATGCTGATAGAAAAATAGATTGAAACTTGCCAAATGCATTTTCCCCAAAAAGATATTTTAAGTAGCTTCCAGATAACACATCAGTGGTAACGTTATCAGTGCGATTCTATCTACCTCGACAGAAGATATTTCACACGAAAGCTGAAGGAGATGCAAGAGAGCGTAAGAATGTTGCTCTATATTGTGACAACTGTGCTCAGCATAAGGCACACATGTAACTGTGCAACCTGTTTAGAAAGACAATACAGAAGCAGGCAATCTGCCAGAGTGTGTTCTGATAGCAGCTGATGTGGCCATGGGAGCAGAGAATCAGATAGGGAAAGCAGACGGCAGCCAGGTGAGGGTGTTTAGAAGGCTCTGACACATCCTGTGATCTCAATCAACAGGAAAAGGCACAAGCACGCCGTCGCTTTATGTCTCTGCCTTGGTCTCCACTGTGACGTCTTTGTAAGCACGATAATTTTTCATTTTCACGCTGACTTGCATCTATTCTGCCTGTCACTGTTTTTAACTACAGCAGCCAAGCTCAGAGAGTAGATTACGGTACTTACAGTGCATGAAAAACACAGCAACAAAACTGCCAGTGACAGAAGCGTTTAACTTTCTTGCTAGAAATCTCCCCCATGTGGCACTTTCGCTACAGAGAGTTGTTTATTATGTTCCAAGCTAGGCATAAGCGATTAAAGGAGCTCTTAAGAATCAAAGTGTTATAAATGCATGGAAACACAGCCGGCTGTAAATGCCACAGAATTAGAAGCTTACCAAGCCTAATACTAATACATGGCAATTTTCAGCTTGATGCTGATATAAAGAAATTACTTTTTTTTTAAGTAAGCAATAAATGCAGTCAAGGGAACTATTACAGATTCCCTATTTTCATCCCGGCATAAATCTGCACACGACCTTTCCGTGGGTCCAACTCATGAATCCACTTGTTTATTCTTAACACTTCCATAAAAAGTGGATTAAACAAAGCAACCTCAACAGCTAAAACTAAGGCAACATAAACCAAAGCATTTATTGCAAAGGAAGAATTACAAGAAACTGACTGTTTGCATGATGTGTCCCTCTCACCCTTACATACAGTCATAGGTCCAGGATGAGAAGATAACATTTTGAAGTCCTGAAAACAGAGAGACATGTTTTGGGCATCTGAAGATTCTTCTAAGCAGAGGACCGGACATCTAGGCTCATCAGATGTTATCAGGTCTGAATAAAGTGGCCAAAAGAGTAGGCCTACACACAGCACATATCAGAGGAAGCTCTGCCACACAGACACGCCTGTACGATGCTAAGTTTGATATCTAAATCAAAAATGTTTTCAGACTGCTTTATGTTGTTCCCTGCATCTCCAATTCCTGTTTTCTGATTAGCATACAATTAACAATAAACATTTTTTTTTTAAAGAACTGTTTCCAAATGTACTGAAAAATGAGCACAACACGTGTTTTTACACACACACACGCTGCTTTTGACTCTATTGCACTTTAAACAAGCTTTAAACACCAAGACATACTAATCCCATAAGCTGCCACAGGGATTTCAGCATTAGTGATGCAATCAAAATCACATTGGAAACTTGTGTCAATAATTAGGCTGATTTTGCCACATTAACATTAATTATACAACCATTTGGAAGATTTCAGGGTTGATCTGACATCTGGAGCAGGCAGCTGAGGGGCCTGCTGCAGAGGACCTGACTATGCAAAGAATGCACTCCAGATAAACAGCAGCAACATGAATCCTCCACTTCAATTTTCTCCAAGTCTCTGTTTTCCAAATGCGGACTGATTTTCTGAATCAAATGCAAAAGGCGTATAGGTTGTTTGACATACTGTGGCCACGAGGGCCTCCTCTCACAAGGAAGAGAAGCATAACTAGTCTAATTGCACTGATGACATTTACAGGTGCTTTTAACAAATTCCTTGGAAAAACCTGCAGGGGTTAACACTAGGATGTAGCTGGATTTACTAGATTTTTATTATAAAGTTGCTCAATGATAAACTGTCTGTAAAATAACTTTCAATGGAGACTGCCAGTTTTTTTTTTAAATGCTGTTTTGAGAAAAATATTCTAGGCAGAATACCTAAGCACTCATTTACAGCATGAAAATGTTCAAATTTAGCCTCTTGTTTAACCTTAACATGAAGAAAAAAAAAATCAGCTATTGGCATACAGTTATGGAAATGAGTGCATGGAAATGATTCTATGAAAATACAGATATTACAATGAAAAAAAGTATTTCATCCTTCCTAATTTTACTAATATAATAGGATATCCCTCCACGGGCAGATCATGTTGCTATATAACCAAATAACCATGAAATTAATTCAATCACCAGCTCCAATTTGAAAAATTAAGCCTGGTTGAATCCGAGTTACATCTCACATATTTTCTTGCTTAGAACAACTTTGCTGCTCTACAGTAGATCCAAAACAAACAAGCAAAAAAAAAAAAAACACTGCTCAAACGTGCAGTCTTTATTTATCACATCACATGTCCTACCTATGTATCTTCAAGTCACAACATGTAATTGGAGAGAGAGAGTGAAAGATAAATGATAACGATAGTAAAAAAAGGACTGAGAGAAAGAGATGACGGTGAGCTTGAAGCTGTAAGAGACAGAAAACAGACACTCGTCCTCTGAAGCCCGGAGCTGAAGTGTTAACAATGCCCCACCACACACACACACACACGTACGTAAGCAGCACTTCCATGCAGTTCTACTCTTCCTCACCGGATCGCTCCAGACGAAAGTTCACATCCGGGGGTGGGGGGGGCTAAGCCTTCTGAGATAGGGGGACAGGCGTGAGAAGCAAAAACGAGATATCAACCAGAATGACTGAGATGCCAACAACGACAAGAGTGGGTGTGTTAAACCTCCCTCCTCTTGTTTGGTAAACACGGCATTACCATATATCAGCTCTTCCCGACAAATGTCAACATGTACAGACACATTCCTACACATTTGCTCATTTCCTACAAAGTTCTTTAAAAGTGCAACTTCAATTCAGAACTACTAATTACACAACCAACTCATATTCGACCTTCAGCTATTACTCACCATGCTAGTCTCAAATCAGCAGCTTCTCAAACCACTGTGTGAATGTATCTGTCCCGTCCCCTGGTCCGCCACCCCGCCCCCCCTCGTCTATCCAGCCCCCCCACCACCACCAACAATCTCCTGCCCCACACATAAACACACAAAATACAGTACACAAACAAGACAACCGCACTGCATTCAGTTAATTATTAAGCCAATTCAATACAACATTCAGACACATGCAGGGACTGGAGTCTGGTGAATGATTGTGTGTTTACCTTCTACAAGGACTTGCTTATTTAAAGCAATCTTCAGTTCCAGCGATGGTAAAACAGCCTCCTCGCCCTGCAGACACGACATGGAGAATTATTTATGGTTATGAAATAATTACCTCTACAGACCATAATACTTGTCATCAGCACCCACAAGCCAATTAACAGAGAGAAACACAGAGTACATGGGTGTAAACTAAATCTTTCCAATAACAAGTAGACCACCAGTTGCTATTGATTAGAATTGATAGCATGTGCAAACAGCCCTTATACGCGTTCTGAGAAATCATCAGAAAGAAATCAATTCTCTGCATTCTTGTGCTGTTTGCTCTCCTTTGTTTGTATGAAGCTGTACCAGTCACTGTACCTCCCCTGGCTGCTACGGACGCATATCCACCATTTCAGCTCAGAGCGCAGGGCACGAGGCACCTTTCGTTCATCCTCCCGAAGCCTACTATTGTCACTGTCCGACACATCCCTGCGTTTCCATCTATCTGTTAACTACAACTACACCCACTCACGATAACAAATGAACAATGGCGCTGTCTGATGTGTGTGAATGGTGTATTTGCAAGACAAAACCTTTTCACATTACTGACAGAAGATGCCCTTCTTGGCCCCCCTGGTGGTGAACACACTGTACCTCTACCTGCTCTGCCCTGACTCAACTCCCCCTGGGCGGCCCTGATCTGCATGCACACAGCTTTCCTAACTGAGCACTCAACCCAGGCAAGGAAGGATGAAAAAAAGAGAGAGAAACGGAAACAAAATCTTATTTTTATGGTAAACTGAGAAGTGACTGTGGGGCAATATCTCAGGTGCATTTGAATAAAAGCATTAAAGCATATCCAAATATGAAAGGGGGAAAAAAAAGCTCCAACTCCCTCTCCCACTGTTCTTTTTTGCCGTTTACATTTGGCAGTCAAAACTGTGGCCAGGCATTTGTAAAAGTGTTTATCTAAAGCAGGCTGAGCATAGATAAAAACACACCGGCCCAACTTGCCCGGTTTCAGCATTAATTATGTGTTAAATGCCCTTGTTGAAAATGGGAGTCAACATGCAGCTCGCTCTGAACTCTACTGAGGGTTGAACAATCATCGAAAATGGACCATTCCCACACAACTACCCTATTATTGTGATTCATTACACTTCAATTAACATATCATCAATGGAATCATAAATCAATGGCGAGTGGTGACAAATGACAGATATTTTCAGTTTCAAACTACTAAACATCATTAATTCCCATCACCTGAAAGAGCCCCGGGAGCTAAATGAGTTTACCCAATGCATAACATCCATTTAGATAAATGTTCCATCATTTTAATGATGGAACATTTGTATTGGAGAGAAAAGGCAACAACGGGATCCTGATAGCAGCCGTATGCCTTTTCTCCTTGTAATATAATGCCCACCTTGTAATACCTAAACAGATAATTGTCTCCATTTCAAACAGCACAAGGCTGTAATATTGCCATTTAGAACAGCAGGGGTGCGGAGAACGTAGGGTGAGGATAAACAAGCGCATGCTGCTTCGCCCGGTTGGGAAAACCGAGCCCATCACACACTCCCACATTGAGATTTTAGGGAATAGAACAACTCCTGGTTGAGATAATTACCCACCTAGGTGGGTTATGTGCATGCTCAGTAAGAGGCCTGAGCTAAGAATATGAATCAAAATGCAACAATTTCAAAAGACAAAGGAAACTAAGAAGCATTTTACAAGGTTCTCTTCTGAAGTCTTGAGAGGATGTTGTAGGTGTACTGTGTTAAACAAAGTGGAAAATAGGACAATAAAGACTTTTGACAAAGAAATATCTCATAGTAGCTACAAGACTCGTGCAGCAGATAACAAAACCGTTAGCCTGATACTTTTAGAGGATCAGATGATCCACATAAATGTTTCCATCCTCTATGCAAATACCACAGGGTTCATAGTGACGGGGGGGGGGGGGGGGGGGGGAACATGCAAACACCCTATTTTCAGAGGAAATGGACAATCAGAAGGGTTTTTTGCTATGGTAATGAACTGCTGTGGTTACATCTGTGCATGAACAAAGACTCATTTTATTCTGTCCACAAACCTGTGAAGTGGACTTCCATATTTGTGAGGGGGTCACGGCTTCACAATATGCTCTCTAGTCCCAGGTATGTTATCAGTGCCTTTGGCTTTGTTGTAAGATAGCATGTTCAAAATATGAATTAATACCCCTCCACTGAAATGCACCCAATCCCAACAAAAGGCCCGCATTCAGTGTGGACAGCTCTTCAGCTCCTCTAATGGACAGGCTCTCCTCTCTCTTCACACTATGCAGACAAAAAGATGAGGGCCCATGAATATTTACCACTAAGTAAAGTTATTCCATTAATTACTCGAAGCACGCTTAATACTGTATCTGTGGCTACTTCTGTGGCAGCCCGTTAATGAACCTTCACACATCATTACCATATTAATTAATGCTCAACTCAATGGTTGTCAATAGGAGGCTGCCAGAGTTGTCTCTCGGTTCTTTACAGCCCATCCGGGATGTTTCGATCACTTAGTATCAGCATCTGAATAAATCTACAGTATCTATTTATCATGCCAGGGCCTAACAATGTGTTTGAATAAAACAAAAAAAAACAAAAAAAGTAGTGACACTGCTTCAACTCTGTTTAAGGCTGGTGGATCTGTATTAGGAGCTATGTGTAAATAAGAGGAGGGCGTAGGAGAGTTTTAGTTGCGAGTCAGTGATATCTGTATACAGGGTCACTGCTGTTTGTTTTTAGGGTGTGTGCCGGAGATTTTCCAAGTCACTGTCTGTGCTGTGAAACACAGGAAAATCTAAAGCATGACTCACTTTTCAACAAACGCAGCTGCTTACTGTATGATCTGATCTGCTAAAAGGGCTGACTGCACACTATTTTCTCTCCCTCTTTTCTTCTGGGATTTTATTAAGAAGGACTGATTAAATGAAAAACATTGCTAAGTCTCGTAAAGACAAAAAAGTCAGCATTTGAAAAAGTGAAAAAACAAGGATTTTTTTTTTTTCCCTTTTTGATGTGATTGGCAGGATCCTGGCGTTATATTGTAACACCCACACAGTCTGTAAACAACAGCACTTTCTGACACGCAAACAGACTCAAAACCCACCAATTAAACCCAACTTCAATCCAGCCAGCCTTTATTCTGGGCACTTTTTTTTCAGATTCTCTTTTTTTTTTTCTAAGCTTAAAAGGCAACAGTGCAGTCTGGTGAATGTCAGGCCTGTCTGATCCCCCAGATTCTTTGGACCTGCCCTCACGTTTTGCTGAGCTAAGAACAAAGTACACAGAGTGCACACAGAGAGCTTTGCTGCCTTAATACCAAGGAAGTGGAATTTCACTCCTAAACCAAAACAAACAAGGCCACGCATTTCTTTACACTATTTAAATGAGCGCATTGAATACAAAAAGTCCCATCAAGTGGATGCCAAACACACACCACTGTGTCTTCTCAGGAATTCTAATCTATTGATCCATGAGGGAAAACCATGAGAAAGAAGCACTTTGTGAATTATTTTTCCTGCAAGAAGCAGAAGTGACAGCCTGAGAAGCTCAGGATCCACACAGTTTAATAATAAAAAAAAAAAAAAAAAAAAAATCTCACACTTTGCACATGAAATTAGATCAGCGCAGTCAAAAAGTTCAACTCTGATCACGCACGTACAGTACAGCACACAAAGGGCCAACACACGGCGAATATTATGCAATCCTATTTTTATAACCAACCCCTGTCAATTCTACCCAGCCATATCAGGTTTCCACTCTCGCCCAGGTCCCAGCTCCTCTCCGACCACAGATCCTGTGCGCTATTAATATCAATAAGCTGAAGATTCTATTTCCCCAGACAAAGACAAAGAGAGAACAAGAGGCGATGAGTGAGGGGAGGAACTAATACCCTCACGCATCACCCTGGGGTTACCACTTGCTATCACCTCCAGCCCTGCTGCGCTGAAAAAGGGGACATTTTGCACGTTAACTTATACACACTCTTTTTCACACATATGCAGGTCTCCATGCTCATACACTCACACCTTAAGTACAACATGACATACACACCCACACCAGGGGAATGCAAATATAAGATAACTGCTGGGTGATATTTTGCAATCGTTTGTGAATTTTTAACTTACGGAAAACACATTCCTCCATTAACAGGTTCAAGTATACATCAGGTTTTTTTCCTCTTATCTCTCATGTTCATCTTCATTCTCATGATCTCATCGCAGTTCAGATGCATTGAGAACATATATTTTAAGAATGCAGAGATATTAGTAACAGTGAAGGGTTTTTATGGACAACTTTGTAGTTCATGCTGTGTATTTTATCATTCAAGTACTTTGCATGAACAAGCTGTACCTATACTTTCTGCGCTACATGAAATAACCAGCACAGGCACTCAACTAGGGCTGTAAAGAACAATTATCATTATCAGTGAGTGTTTGTTATTTTCTTGACTAAGCAATCAATCATTTTGTCTAAAAATGTCAGAAAATGGTAAAAAAAAAAAATGTCCATAATAATTTCCCATAAACCAAGATGATGTCTTTTCCCTGTCCAACTGTCTAAAACCTAAATATATTTAGTTTACTGCCATATAAGTCAAATATTTGCTTTTTTTTTCGTAAAAAAATGAATCGAATGTTTCAGCTCCACACACAACTATTCAGTTCTTCCTTCAACAATCTGCAATATTACATTACAAGGTCTTTTATCTAAATACTGCACATGTTGCAGTAACTCTACTTTCTCCTACTGTGAATGTGTTCCCACTGCTATCTGCACACAGACTCTGTCAATCACTTACAGAACACACCTACAAACGCACCCGCATGAACATGCACACACATCCACCGCCGTCCCATAAAAGGCAAGAAGAGGAGGAGAGAAAAACCCGGAGAAAAAGTGTGGAAAGACAACGAAATCTTTACAGACTTACCCATAAACAGTTAAACAGACTTTCATCATGTTCATGAAACTGTATATTGATGCAGATTCCCTCCAAGCACTGAGTGTTTTGAAATCCACTTCTGAAGAAGAGAAAGCTGCCAGTGAAAGTAG
This sequence comes from Toxotes jaculatrix, assembly GCF_017976425.1. Lineage (NCBI taxonomy): Eukaryota > Metazoa > Chordata > Actinopteri > Toxotidae > Toxotes > Toxotes jaculatrix. Next base: position 6,067,625 of record NC_054396.1, on the reverse strand, counting down.
CAGGTATGGAGTAGTTGAAGTAGTGTGTGTGGTAATTGAGTGTGTTTGCGTGTGTGTGTGTGTGTGTGTGTGTGTGTGTGTGCGCGCGCGCGAGAGAGAGAGAGAGCAGGAGAGAGAGTGTGAACCGGAGCCCAGACTGCAGTGTTGAGCGGGACTGGAGGTATGTGGTCTAAACACAACAAAAGCCGGTGCCTTGCTCTAGATTAAATATGCAGGAAGAGGCCCCTTTGCATAAACACAAACACTCAGCAAATGAAGAACTGGCACAGAGCAGATGCCTGCTGAGAGCCCTACCTGTCCTGGCCTCTTTTAATTAGACAAGAGCAGGGAGAACAAATGAACATCAGCACGGTCACACAAGGCACAACAAAAGGAAGGGAAAGAGCAGAATACTTCCTCAGTCCTCAAAAATGTCCTTAATGACAAGAACAGAAGATGACACAGGAGCTGGAGAAAGGGCGAGCCACTTTCATGTCACAAAGATGTTTTTTTTTTTAGGTACAATCGTCTTGTTTAAAAAATTTCAGTTACTGTATATGAGTAAACAAACTTTGCTAATATTACTTTGTCAGACTTAATAAAACTCGGTGAAATCTGACAGTCTAACATAAAAAAACGACATTGTAACCAGAGCATAAAGACTTCAACATGAAACTGTTTAATTATAACCTAAAACACTAATTAAATTTTAAAATATCCAATTTAATTAAATTAAGAGGGTCATTTTTGGTGTGGGTTTTCATTAAATTATGTCCTGAAAAAAGAAAAAAAATAGACCTTGTGATCCTTTTATTCATCTTTACATATGCTTCTCTTCTACACGCCTCCTGGTGGAAATGACAAAAAAAATAAAAGCTGGATTTTAATCAGCAGGAAAAAGTGATTTATACCAACACCCACTGTCCATGTGTTTTCTTTCTAAAGACTCTCTATTATGTCCCCCACTTTCTCTTTTCCTCTAATTCTCTTCATCTATCTATCTCTCCCTCTTATTTTTTTTTATTTAGGATAGGAATGCAGAAGCGCATGATGTTGGGGGGGGGGACTCCTATAGAAAACTGCCAGACTGTCAGAGTTGGGGGGAAAAAAAAAAGCAGAGGAGAATGGAAGCTGAGCCCTTCCAGAAAATCTGGAGAGCAACGTCAGATGCTGAGTGACACATACTGATGTGGCCAGTCAAAGATGTCATTTTCATGTGAAACCCTCTCAAATGGATCAGTGGGAAGGGAGAGGGGGCTAGGGGTGAGGTGACACTGGGCGAAGGGAGGGTGTGTGTGTGTGTGGGGGGGGGGAGTAAGAGAGAGAGAGAAGGGAGAGCAGAAATGAGACCTCTGGAAAATAAACAGGGTGTAGGGTTTCAAAGGCGAGGGGGACACAGGCATTCCATTGTTCAAGCCAATTATCAGTGGAAAATAATAACAACAGATGGATCCAGAGCGGCCAACTTGTGCCGGAGCACCCTGGCGCTGGAGAACAGATGATGAAATGTGAGAGTGCTGTTGGAGGGGGGGGGGGGGGGGGGGGGTTGGTGCTGCTGCCCCACAGTCACACACATATACACACACACACAAACACAGAGACACACACAACTCCACACACCAGATGTGAACTTCCACAAGGACAGTTTAATATGTGCTCTCTGGCCGCCACTTGTGCCGTGCGGCTTTGGCATACCAGACAATGGCCAACACCTCCATGTGTTCAAAAGGGGCGTCTGAAGTCAGATGATACATATGGCTCCCGTGTTGCTGTGTGATAAATTCAAATCCGTGCGTTCCTTTTATGTTCAACAAAGCAGGGTCATTTGATGGCGAACACATGCTTGCATGCTGTAAGTGGAGTGCTGTAACAACACTACAACGTGTAGTAGTTAGAATGAAGATATATATATATATATATATATATATTTTTTTTTTTTTTTTTTTGCACAGAATTTTCTTTTATTCAAATCAACACATATCCCAGATGACCTGTTGTGATGTTTTCATTTGATGTTTTCCAGCGTGCCTTACGTTCACAGGCAGGCACATGCAACAGTGCAGCAGAGACAGACCTCATTGACTCTGGCTTCATTCACAGATCCCTCATATCAGGCACAGATTGACAGGCAGCGGAGGGGGCTGCAACCTTAAAACAAAACCAATTCTCTGTGTGCCTTGTCAAGGGTGGGAGATGACTGCAGATAGCAGCACAAAAGATCTGCCCTTCCTTTTCACAAGAAAAGAGAAGTTTTCGTTTCATTAACTCCAGACTAAAGCGTAATTATCTCCCTATAGACCTTAATCACCAACAGAAGGATAATAGAACAAAAACCAGTTTCTTCTTCAGTCATTAAAGTTTTTTTTTTTTTATGTTGTTGTTCTTTTTTCTCTCCTCTGCACTTTAGATGAGTCCATCAAATAATGCAAAAGAATCATGGGGGTGAAGAGTCTCATTTTCAAATACTGTCAGTTGCAGAGGGCGAAAGATTTTGGCCGTGAAATAGACTCGTTTGCTTGAGTCTGCCATCTTTGGCCCTTTCCTATCTGGCTGTTTGACCTGTTCACATGGAGGCTACGAGCGAGAGAGCAGAGGGCAACACAATCAGCAGATATACAGACGACTGAAGTGTTAAATGACTAAGGATTGAAAATACTTGAAATAATATCAGGTTGAACATCAAAACACCACTTTAGAGTTGTATATAATCTAAATGTCTAACATTGCTTGAAGGTGCTTGTGATACTATACCCCAAGTGCTAAATCCCTTGAGGACTGTACAAAAGGATTTCTATGGGGGGTGGGAGAACAGAAAACTTTGCCTAGATTTAATTAGCTTATGAGAAATAATTGCCATTAGCAAATCTCTTCAAATGGGGTTGAGGCATTTTGCTGGGAAAAAAAGTCATATTTTTGGACGATGAGGAGACAAAGCGTTTTCAAACAGGAACCGGCGGGCCATCAGCCGTTTTAGTGCACTGACACTGAGGTCGAGTTAATTAGACTATTGTCATTTTAATCAGGACAGCTCGGCGGCCATCACTTCCTGAAAGAGCCAGTGGACTTTAAACGGCTGAGGGATTTTTGTGTGTGTGTGTCTGTGTGTGAATGTATGTATGTGTGTACTGTATATGTGTGTGTGTTGGGCCCGAGGTGTCACCCAGCTATGGGTTATGGCGTATGGTCTGGTTCTCTCACATGCTTAGAACATTAATGAGCTGGAGACACACCAAGGAAACAAAGGAGCCTGGAGGATCACCAGGGGAAACTACTCGCCTCTGCTCTACTCATGTCTCTGTTCATTTGAAAATAATTTAAATATCAAATATTTGAAATAATTTGCTTCTCCCTGGCTATCAGATTTTGAATAGGGAGTCTTTCATGTCTTCGTTATTATGTTCTTCTCTGGCATTAGCATTTAAAACATAATTAATGTAACCATATTTTCTAGGTGCTTACCATTATGTTACAATAATGGTTTATTTTTTTCTGATCTCCATATTTTATGAATACAATGGTAGAAGACGGTAATAACAAACCAAAGAATGACAAATGCTATATCAAATCTTTGCTGAATATCATTAATCTAAAGAGAGTTTTTAATCAAAGCTGACAAAGGACTGGATTTAACCTGCTCTGGAACTGCCAGATGAAATTCACTTCATGCCACCTCCGATGAAAAAAACACAAGGTAAAGATGGCAAAGCCGACACAGTCTCATTTGAGTTTAGCCACCAGCCTTCAGAGCGAGAGTTGGGGGGAGGAGCTGAGTACTATAGGTGTCAGAGGAGCTCTGCCAATCAGCAGGGGTGACAAAGGGGCCAACCCAATATTAACACCAAAATATCTTTGTAATTTTTCCCCTGGCCATAGTTCAGGTCGTTTGTGGACAAGGTGACAAAAGTAACCTGCAGACAAATGCTGGTGAACCTCCCCCTGTGACACCCCCGTCAGCCCCGGGGTAGGACTGACCAATGACATTAGCCAAGTGTCTAGGTACAAAGTTGACCATTGCAATATTTCATATTCACAAACCTCAAGGGAAACGGCATTAAAAGCGACTGGAGCAGGCCCAGCACATTTGACTCCATGCCACTTTTTACTATGTCTGTTTATGATTATATTAATAGTTCCATAAGTTCATCGTTTTTAACATTAGTCATTAATATTTCACAGGGAGTTAATATTAATCTGATCAGAAATTATCGTCCTTCAATAATTCAATATACACATTAATAATTCAATAAAAAGAATGTTCAGCATAGTTGAGGGGAGAAAAAAACTAGAGACATTTAATAACTAAATGTGAGAAAATGAAGCTAGAAAAGTCACATTACAGCACCAAGTTTGCTAAGTACAGTAGCAGCAAAGTCTAAAATGCCAGTACCCTGGGAGCAACTTCAACTGGAATGCAACTTGTTAGCGAGGAAAGCTAACAAGCAAAAGTCAATGATAGAAAAACGTAACCTTCTGGTTTGTAATCCAGACTTAAATGCACTGAATTGTCAGGGACCACAGGCTGTTGTCTCCACTTGTGTACATTCAGAGATAAAGAAGACATGCAGACCGTGAAGCCTCTGCACCATTAAAAGCCCTTCACTGCCCAAGTTCCTCCATAAGAGATTTACAGGGATTAGATGGTGAAATAAAGGCCTAATCTTTATTTGACAGGGAAGCCAATCTCTGGCTCACCGGTCAACCCCTTGCGGTAGGCCCCTCTCTCACAACGCACTTTCGCTGCTACACACCTCAGGCTTATTTAAAACCACATTTAGGATGCATATTGTGCCTTGTATGAGGTCTCAATCCAATTATCATGCAAAAAAAAAGACAGAAAAGTGCAATTTTTCAAGTGAAAAGTGTGCAGAGGCTAAGTGCTAGAAAGACTTATCCCACAAATGATGTCCTATATTCGGTCACAGCCTTACCTGCATGTGAGTACATCTTAATGGCTATTTCCTTTTATAATTTTCCTTTTTTTTTTTTTTTTTTAGCCTAAGCTATGGCTGATTGAAAACCCAACCAATTTCCATGTGCAGTTTAATGACAGATGAAAAGAGATATTTCATGGAGATGTATAGTCGAGACTGATAAACTATTAATCACACTGCTGGACAATGACACCGGCTAAATTTAGACGCAAAGTGAAAAAGCGTCAAGTAACAGCCTCCCTTATTCTTTACATTATTCATTACTGGGAGCTGTTACTGCACAGAATATAGAATAAAAAAAAATAGATTTCTCTTAATTACAGTTCATGTTGATGTTGGCAAAAGATGTCAAAGCTTGAACTGGCAATCCTTCACTGTGTTTAACCGTGTCACACAGTGGCCAGGGCTTTTTCCTGCCCACTCTGTCCCTGTTCCTCTCCCCATCCCTCTGCGTCTGTCCACTTAATGTTTGACCTACAGTTAAGATGATGACGGGAGAGAGTGATGGGAGGAAGAGTGTTTAGTGTAACATATATTTCTAAAAATAACTAAATACCCCAAAAGATCATGTGTAACATCTATTGTTAGATCAGTTAATGACTGTGCAATATTTTTTTTTCTTTCTCACAGTATCCTACTCATCACTCCACCATCATCGTGTAAATTTGTATATAGCCAGTTTTTACTGTTTTTTGTATCTTTTAACTTAACATTCTTAGATTGTAAATATGCTAGTGTATTGTACTTGAATTGCATGCACGCTTCTTGTTTTTCTGCACTTTATCCTTTTTTACTGTTTTTCTTGTGAGCTGCCTAACAACTAAATTTCCCCACTGTGGGATCAATAGTCTAATCTTATCTTATCTCATCTTACAGTTCATGTTTCTGTTGATGGCTCTATTTAACGTGTCTGTTTGGTTTTGTTGGCAAATACATTCATGCTACATATATGAATGTGTTAGCTGTGTATTTAAGACATTCAAAAGAAACCACTGCGGCTTTTAATGGAAACAGCATTATTTCTTGAGAATTTTGTACATAGCAAGACTTACCAATCACCAGAAACCCGCTGCACAAGGTTTTCTGATCAACATTTCCGTTATGGTTTTGTTTCTGTCAAGCCTAAGGATACAATTCCATTATATTGCACATAGGCAGTTTAAACATATTAAGCTTTTCATGTGGCAAAAGCTCGGCTTGATATTTTTAAAAATAGTAGAGACCGTTGCTGATCCTAACACCTAGTGTGTGACAGATGTATTTAAATAAATTCACCTCCGTAAACAAGCAGTTTTTCCAAATTCTCCATGTTTGTTGTCCAGTTTGTCCTTTTATGTGATTGGTTTAATGAGAGAAAAAGTGTCGATGTCTTTCAGCACTGTTCTAAAAAGCAAAAACTTTCCAGCAGAAACTCTGCTCCACCAAAAAAACCACAAGGTGCAGTACCTTTTCAGTAGTGGTCAAATTTTGAGCACCTTACATAATCTCCACCTTGCTTTCTATGTAAAATAGAACAGCAAAAAAAAAAAAACTTTCCCTAAGTTAAAGAAACCTAGAAATGGAAATTATTGTGTTGCTGATGTCAGAAACAATGGTAGTTTAAAGAAAAATCAGTGCTTTGGCTAAACTTTCTGTTTCTCGAAATTACTAAGGATTCAGCAGAAAACTAGGTCTGCAATTCAACTATCTCGGTGGTTATATTCTCAAATTTAAGATATATTGTACAAAATAATATTAAATGCTAAAATCTCTCCTGATCCACTCCAAAATCCACTCCTTTTTTCATTTTAATTTACGAGAGAGAAGGTGGTGGTTATGTTAAAGTATGTAAAGAAAAATCTGTTTAAACCGATACTGATATATTCTGTACTATAAAGACACAAAGTAACATGGTAGGCTTTTTTTATAAGACCATACAAAATTTGTACAGTTATCAAATGTCATTTTCCTATATCCAGCAGACAAAGGCCTTGTTTGTGTGCTCCACATCCTGCACTCAGTATTTGTCCCTCGCTATCTCTCTCCCTCTCTCTTCCTTGTACCATCCCCAGCTCACAGCAGCAAACAGAGTTGTATGCAAATACTAAAAGCCATAATGCATTATATTGTTTGGTGTTAACATTTGAATATTTAAATGGTGCGTTTTAGATCAGATATTCCCATTTCAATTTCCATATACTGTACATGCTGAATGCAGACAGTTAAGTTTACCCACATCGCAGGTCGAAGACTTTGTGAGTGTATTTGCACCTTTTCTACACAATATTGGTTTGACACACCATCACCTCCAGGACTGTGTTCTTGCTGCACACTGTACATACATGCGAGTTTCCTAACCTGATATATGACCACTGTATATGGCCTGTGTCAGAGCCACAGCGCTGGATATGTGAATCACCCACGTACATGCCACTTAACCAAATTGGCAAAGCTGATAAGCCATATTTACATAGCAGTGTTGCTGGGCGTGATCACTATCAGTAAAACTTCCCCCCACGCTTTAATGGAAAGTTGGGATATAACTTAGTGTGGGTTACAGCTGCCCTCAGGAAAATAGCTCAATTACACCCGTGAATATAAACACTCATGTGGCTGTCGGACTGGTAAACAGATGTGGGGTGACAGTCTGTAGTACGTGATCAGTTAAGCAGCTGTAGCTGCACCTTCATTCATTCACTTGCTCTTATGATGGATTTCAGTTTCTCCCCTGACAGCTTAACATGCAGCTACACTATTTGCTTATGGGGCAGTGGCAATAGGCAGATTAGAGAATATCATTAACGTGCTCGCTGTAAAAAGTTAACGCCTGCTGCACTTCTTTTACTGCCGCTGTCAACCACAACAATCAGTTTGCATGAAGTGGACATCACAGATGGACAGAGTAGCTTTAATCCCAGTGTCTCCGTACAGGCCTCTCTGTTCTGATGCAGGGCTGTACCGAAAACGCTATGTTGCCAACTTTTTTTCAGACTGAAAAAAGACAACACAAGAGCATTCAAAATGATGCCATATGATGTTATTTCGTCTTAGCAAACTATGCATTTGTACTCACACAGTGTATTGAAAAGGACATCGCCTTTGGCTGTTGTCTCATTGGGAGCCTACCTGTCACACAGCTGATATGACGCTCTTTGAATGCAATGTGTACATGTGATCAGAGCTGCAGCGAGCACCCCAGATGACAAAGTGACTAGGAGTGTCAAAGCAGCCTACAAACAGGCCTGTCCTCTTCCAGACAGGAAGCTGGGAGCAGCAGAGGCGCTGCCTTGTCTCATCTGCCAGGAGCGCTCGCTGCCTCCCCGCCTCATCACAGCAACCATGTCTGATGGTGTGCACAACTCCATGCTGGACGGCTGTTTTGATTTCAGCCTGTGTGACACATCTGTTGCTTGTCATGTTGTGTTGTGCCTGCCTGAGCTGAGCACGACCGGGGCAAATGTGTTTCTCATCCCTCTGTCCATGTTTACATGGCTAGTGCTTACAAACAGGCCAGCATGGTACACATCACGTGGAAGGTCAGGAGGCCATACGAGACACTACGTGCACCTGTGCAGCTGCTATCACAAGCCATCAATCCTCATCGCCTGCTGCAAGCGTGGGGTGTGCAGGCTGTAGGGTGTGAGTGCTCTGTATTAAAAAATGCATTACCTGCTAATAAACCCTGTAGGAAATCTTAAGTAAAAGCCACAAGTAATTGCAGTGTTGATTTGATATAATATAAAAGGAAAAAGGTATGGATCGTGGTGACTTCCCCATCATCGTACACTGCCTTACTGAAAATCAATTATTTCCTCCCATGTCTAATTGAGATAATTTGCTACAGCTGTAAATCAAATCTCCATCATGGCTGCACTCCTCACAGTGTGCTCTCTATGGGCTTTTAAAGTACTTTGAAAGAGCATTTCACAAAACTACCAAAATCAAGGATATTCTATGCAAGACTGTCAGCTTAAACACATGAGCGATGGCCATGGCTAATTGGATCTATCCAATCCATCCATCTATTAAGAACACATGCTATATCAGCGAAAATCAAACCACATTGTTTCAGTGGGTGTAAGGCAAGTCCAGAACTAAGGAGCCAGAAAGGTATTTATTAATGGGATGTTACAGTAGCTTAGAAAGAGTGTGCTTCATTTCTGTGTACTTGTCTTTCAAATATATATTCAAAAGTGCCTCATAATTACATGTTTAGGATTAATTTACATGCAAAGTGATAGTGTGACACTAACTCTCAATGTATGACTCTGTTCTTCTTAGTCTTTCCTGTTTTAATTTATTTTGTTCTGATTCTTTTTAGATGTTCTGATTTTAAAATGATTTCATTCCAAATAAAACTACAGAACAACTGCAAATTGAGAAAACTAAGGTTTGTCTACAGGAACAATTCATGTGAGTATCAAACACCAGCCTGGTATGTAAATACAATCCCTCTTAAGAGGGTGGGGAAAAATCTGAGGCGTCTCATTTACATTGTCAAATGACACAACACTCACACTTTCCATTTACTATCATACTGTTTTGCAGAAACGTGGAAACGATCAGTGTGTGTAGTTCCTCACCACCAAGTCAATGTAACAATACCGCTGTAAGACAAACTGAAATCGGGTTGGATGGTGTACGGCGTGATCGAACACCGTGACTGCCATTTTGACCGGCCTCGTCAGACCACAAGACAACGCGCGGGAGCGCTGGCACGGCAGGGAGGCACAACGCTGCTATGGGGCTCTAATATATTCAAAGAGGGATCATTTACTTAAGGCTTGCATCCAAGGATCAGTCTGGCCTTCATTAGCCTCAATCTGACACGGATGTGAACAACATGTTGGCTTGCCACATGAACACTGCCCCTCCTCCCTCTGAACCCCAAACACTCAACTCCCCTGCCTTCTCTGAGACCTGCACAACAAATTCCTCTGGAAATATATCACAGGTTGTTAGCGTTCCAGAGAGAATTTTACATGGGTGTACACTCAGGCCTTAATTAGAGACACTATTTGATCATTCAGCAGCTGGGCTTTATTAAAAATACGGGTTCACATCACCCTACAGTCACCCCCGGCTCAGTGTGAAAGAGCTCACAGAAGCAGAAGAGTCTATGAAACAGGAATATGAATATTCATCATTTGATGCGTAGGGTCCCTGTACGGGAAATCTACGCCCCAGCAAAGTGTTTTTTTCTTTTCTTTTTTTTTTCTTTTTTCTTTTTTAAAAAATTGCTTCTTTTATTTCAAAAAGCTGACCTGAGAAATTACTTCAGCACAAAGTCTAGGTAGAACACATGCATTGCTGAGGCTTCCTGTGAGAGTTTTAATGTCTTTTTCTACCCTAATTCTGCAAAAAAAAAAAAAAAAGCTCCCGTTTTTTAACATGTAATATATATTTAACATATATTTAAATAATCAATATCAGCAACCTCAGTCAAAACACAACATTTTAAACCTCTACAGAGATCGGCTGAAAGCCTCAACATAAATGTCAGCACAGAACCTGAGCTACATCGACCTGAAAAGAACCGAAGAGATGTAAACTATATCTGACCAAGGTCGACAGGGACTATAAAACAAACACCGGGTTTAAGGTGAAGTCTTCCCTGCGTGAAGGTTAGCCATGTTTTGTGTTTACACTACACTGCAGGCTTTGAAATTGTTTTGCAGTGCGGAGTCTGTCCAGGGTCATTGTTTGTTTTTGACGTGTTTATACACCACACAAGGAGTAATGACTTCTAGGATAGTCGGGGGATGCAGACATGATCCAGCACACTATCTGCAATTTTTCTTTACTTTTCAGGTTCACTGTCAACTTTCAACGGTCAACACAGAGAGGACTCAAGCTGTCGGGGCAGCGTCGCTGCCAGTCATGTTCAGCATCATTCAGAGTGATGTAAATATGCAACTGCATCAGGAAATGAGAAAATCGGTTGCTATGCAAAGTGTTTCTTATCGTGTTGTGGCATTCAAACTCACAACAATTTCCATATAATGGCCTTCTTTAAAAAGACATTAAAAACAAGTTTGTTCAAAAGTTAGAAAATAATCACGAGTTTGATGCAAAGCTAATACACGTGTAATGTGTCTGCCTTAACTGACTCATACTGCTGCCTACTGACATGCATGAGAAGTACTTACTTTGATCTCTTGCTCCACAGGATGTCACCACTGGAGTCTCCTGGCTGGACCGGCAAGCAGCAGATTGAAAGGGGAGGAGAGAAGAAGAGGAGAGGTGTTAGGAAGGAAAGTCAGGGGGTGGGTGTGATAGAAAGGAACAAGAAGAGAAAACAGTGGAAATTATTTGAAACACGAACGTGACTAACACAAAGCACGCACACATACACCTTTTTCCACAATCACCTTTGTCACCTCAGATGCTGTTTGGGTGTTGCGTTAAAGTGAGAGGACGCAAAACGGGACACGTTCGAATGATTATTCATTAAGGCAGAATTAAACAGCCGCCCCTACATCCCCGCTTTAAATATCCGCGGATACATATTTAGCACCTCAAACGGAACTCCCTTGATTAAACAAATAATGACACGTTCCAAAAACTGTAACTGAGTACAAATTAATTTGAGCATTGCTCTAATTGCATTTAAACACTGCTCCTCCCTAACCTTAGATCAAGCACTTTTTAATTACTGGCTTCTGAAGACTGAATCCCTACAGTGTTGATGGAAAAATAAAAATAGGGTAAGCTTCGCCACACACTCTGAATGTTTTTACTCAATATACACTTATCAGCTGCATTAAAACCTGATACTGGTTTTTGTGTTGCGTTGTGGATGAATGGTGAACACACACACACACACACACACAAACACGCCGTTTAAACTAAGTAACTGGTTTTTTAAATGTTGCGGCTGATCAGTGTAAATGCTCACCACACCACAGTGAACACCCGAGCTTTCCTGCTTGTTCAGGGTATTAAACTGCCCTTTTCAGATCAGCACGCATTAGCGCTACTCACAGCTGAGCTCTGTCATTCAGTCCCACTGCCCCATGCCCCCTCGCCTTAACTTCTTCCCTCCGTTTGCACACACAGAGGGAAGAAACGGCAAAATGTGTTTCCTGAAAGGGAGGAGAGGTGGAAAAAGCCCATCCTGCCCCGAGAATCACCGCCGCCCCACCAGAGCCGCCGCCACTGGCCTTTCTGCAGAGGCAGCAAAAGTTCCCCGAGAGGGGAGCGTCTGCCAACTCAAACAGGGCTCATTCTCCTCTCTGTGGGCCGCCAGCCGCCCATGTGGGCCTGCGCTGGGCTTCCTGAGGGCTCGCTGCAGCTGGAGCACTTTGAATAAAGGTAACAGCAATGTCACAGCTACTGTAAACTTGCTAGGCTGCTCCTGTCAGCAGGACGTTCCCAATCAAAGCAGAAACAACCCCACCTAAAACACAACGCATTGTTTTTTTTCCACTAGCCCCAAGTCCAAACTTCCCACGAATCACAAAGAGAGCACACAGGCGAGAGGGCAACCACTGTTCCCTGATCTTGCCAAACAAAATGCCAAGAGACCGGGAGTGACATTCAGCTCTGGGGTTTAAAAATACGAGCAATTTGAAAATGATTAGAGTCTTATTTTATTGTTGAGCGCCTGACACAAGAGAGGAAACCAGAACAATCAAGCCGACTGACTTTTTTTTCTGCTGAATTTAGAAACACTAATTAGTTTTGCTCTCGTAAAGCCAACCTGAAAACGACCAATTATAAAGTGAAAATGAGACGTGCAGAGGAAACAAGAGCTTGTCATTTCCACTCTTTAAGTCCCATATGCACAACTTTACTGCGATGACTTTCGCACACAGCCGAGCTGACTGGCATGCTGCCCACTAAACCTGATGTCACATAACACGTTCTGATCAGTTAATGGCACTTTACATCAAATAGCCTTTTGCTTAGTTAGAAGGAAACTATTACAGATCTGTATGGCCACATCAAACTCAGGCTGAGCAGCTTGGCCATGCAGATGCATGCACCAGGCTGGGGAGAGGATGCAGCCCACCGGGCTGACCACAGCACCAGCTGCTTTCAGCTATAGACCTACCAGGGCCAAACTGTTACCCCCTCACAGGTGCCTTGTTTCTATGAATTTCCTCTTTCAAGAGAGCTGGAATAATTCCTCTTCATGTATAATAGTTTCATACTAACAGCAGGTTAGTATGAACCTTTATGTATTTATGTTTCACACACACATGCAGGATATTTCACCTTAGTCATTAGAAATTAACATAAAACTTGTGGAAATTATCTGCAGGAATTTCGCTGCTATTCCCCAAGCAAACAGTGGCAAGTGTTTCATCACTGTCGGACTGAAGACGGATGGGCTGTCAGTGCCTTCCCCCTACCAGGATCCAGCTCCTGGGCTGGGAAGTGGCTAAAAAAGGCCAGGGCTACGCTTTCCAGGCCTGCGCCTTTTACTGGGAGTAATTCTCAGATGCCAGGTCGCTGCCAACGTCCTTGCAGCCAATGGCAGAGAGGCCAGTAAGTTCACATTAACTGCAGAGTGTAACTGCGCTGAACATCTGCTCATGAATGAGAGCACTGCCCACTAACTCAGCGAGTTGAGGCCCACTGATGAAAAATTCAACGTTCTCCTCGCTGGCACGCTTGTTTTGCACTATTCTCCTGAGCCCCCAGAATTATATTAAGAGAATTTCAGCACGGCCTGGTGTATCTGAGAGAACAGCTGGCGCTGAAAAGAGATCTGCCGCACGGCGAGAGCTCAGGGACTTCACACAAGATCTGCCTTCTCCTACACCATTTGTCCTTGAAGTGAAAAAAAATATTAGTGTTAAGCACCCAGGTAATAATAAAAAAGCAGAGGCTACATTTAGCTGATTACACCGCCCGTGTGCGCTACGGCGGACGGAGCGTAACCAGTGAAGACATGAATCGATACGGAAAGGAAAGAAAAGACAGAGGGGCAATTGTGACAATAAGTAGCTCCCTCAGGAGACCTATTCACTCCACCTCTCCTTTGTTTGGCTTGTTTGGCTCATTAGATTGTTAACTAGGAAGGATCTGCCCCCATCCCCACAATATGGAACCAGCATAATCAAAAACAGAAGCTGTCTGTTCAGGGAGTGACTACATCAAAGACTTTACTAAGTATGGATTCAGTCCCACGATTGCTGCAATTATGTGCCTCATGAGTTTATGATATCACCGGAGAGACAAGATGGACAACATACATTATTGACTATTAGCCAAGGAAAACACAACAAGGTGAAATCAGAAAAACCATAGTGACATGAACTGCCAAAGTCTTTCTTCTGAAGATGATGAAATTGTTTCTGAGTTTAAAAATGTTAAGTTTAAGGAAGTGATGACTCCCAGCAAACACTAAGAATAAAAGATTACCACACTCAGTAATTTCACTTCTGTCTTTCTGTGAAATACAGTTAACAGATTTCTATCTGTCAGCACAGAACACAACCTGAGTGACTTTCTGAAACTTTTTCATTGTTTGTTTGATCTTAATCTCAATTTCACAGTTTTCACTAAACTAATGCCTGTTTTGCACAAGAAAAGTGTCTTTATGTGGGCTTATGTGTTCCACATGTAGAGGCAAGCAGGTTTTGTACAACGCACTGAATAATGTGCAAATCATGGCAATAGCCCAAAAAGGGCTCTGTGAATATAATATCACCACTGAAAACCGAGAGGATATCTGGAGAGAAGCTCATTTAGCTGGTGACAAATGACAGCACTTTGTCTTCCTGACAAGATCCCTCCTTCATCAAATGTCCAACTTCACATGGAAATAGGAAATCACACATTATCACACTGACAAACAATTACAACCATGTCATTAGCAGCAACCCTGGGCATGAAACCATTAACAAAACACAATGCTGCACACCACGCTAGCCATCAGAAGAAACACAGGATGTAGATGAAAAGACACTGATGAATCAATCATGACACAAACAACCTGATGCTTATAGTTTGGGAAGGATCTGAATGTTGGGAACGAGGGGAGATAAGCATCCTTTGTTCCAACTAAATAAATCACATAATAATCTCAAGCAATCAAAAGTTTCTCATCTCTGAATAAAGATTTATGTCTGCACTGATGACAGACCAGGGCTTGCCTTATATTAAAAGTCAACACTTTAGAGGAGTTTCTCTCCAAGTGACTTAATCAGATACGGAGCATTAGGATCTTTTTTAATACATCTGCCAGTGTCAGGCAGCAAATGAAAAAGCTAGCCTCTGTAAATATGACTGCTTACTTCTAACACAAACATTGTTGACACCTAATGTAATTTCAGCGGGACATCCAACTGAAAGCGCACCAGGGTAATATAATGCTCTTAATGAGAATTCCTTCCAGCTTGAGACCTTGGCGAGATAGCCGTAATGCATGGCTTCTCTTTTTAATAAAATAATTGTTACAGTTATTAAAGATGAATCTCATCACAGTCGAGATGACAAAATAATTCATTACCAAAACCAAGGCTTTAAATAGCTGCAAATTATGAAGCCCTACCCCCCCACCCCTTGAAAATACACTTCCAGATAAATGGCTTCGTTATTTCATATAAATATTAGATATATTCTGCCCTTGAAAGGAAAGAATTATTGCAACTGTCCATTAAGAAGTTTGTAGACACACAGTGAGCCATGTACATTAAATCAATAACAACTAAGCTAACAACAAACAACAAATCTCCAAAACTATAATCAATTTGATTGTGCATGTAAAATCATGACATCTATCTATCAATACTGTCATTATGCCCTCTTACATGCCTAATATATCGTGCTTCCAGGACATACTACAAATAATACACCAAATATTCATGTTTACTCTTCCTTCATAATTTTCTGTGTTTTATATTGTTTTGTGTTGTATTGTGTTTCTGAATTGTTTGGGCTATAAAGTGGCAAAAATAATGGACAACAGCTCATATCAAGCTACTGAATCTGATAGCAGTGAACACAGTCGTCTAACCAACAATACAAATCGATTATCTGCATTAACTACTTGATTCATCTCTCTGTTTAGGCAGTAAATACAAGCATATGGTAATAAAACATCACTGATTTGCAACTGCCTACATGATGTTGCACATATTCCAGTTAGTCTGGGAACCTGCAGCGTTGCTCCTCACAGCACCTCCATGTGTGAAACAGAGAAAGCGCTGGAACACATGTTTGTGCAAACTTCAACTGATCTCCCCACCCCTTCCCGTTCACAGCTCTTTTCTAGCTTTATTTATGTATTCAAAAGAGATAATTTACAGTGATGGCATGGAAACTTCCCAGCATGCCTTTTAACCTGTCGTTTTTCACTCTCTCCGCTGCAGGATGTCCAGAGGAAATGCTTTATTAAGATCCTGCCGACATGAAGAGCTGCTGTGACTTACTGGTGCATTACTGTCTAAAAGGCAAAGTTATTTAGACCAATAAAAGGCTAATATATTGTTGGAGTGGAATTACACAGAAGTTATCTCTGCCTTAATAACATCACCGCAACCCCTGATGTTGTTTAGATCAATAAAGCCCATTAAAGTACAGACCTCAAGCGCAGATAAGGCTGCACTGCCACAGCAAAATACTGCTGGCTGGCATCTGAGAGAGCAGAGGTCTTTCTCTGGCAAACAAAAAGTGGCCAAAATGAGAAAAACACTTCAAGCTTAATACCATAAAAACTTTAAATCTAATGAAGTTCATTGTCTGCCTTGTGGAGCCTTCTGGACTCCTGGCAAGGCAGATAAACAAGTAGAAAGATGCTAATGGATTTTAGATATTGGTCAGATGAAGCAAAGAAAGGGGATGGGTGCCTCCTGATGTCAGCGCAAAGATGAACCTGTGGTACCAGCCCTCAGCTCCATATCTGCACTGAGTTTCCTGTTAGGAAGAGGAGGGCTTTAAACTGTTTCTTCTTTCAACACTTCCAACTAAAACCTCTGTGAAGTCCTACTATAAAATCCCCTCTGGGCATTTACTTTGTCCTCGTCCACTGTTACATAAGGGTTTAAATTTTCCATTTATTTTTAAACTGTGCCTCAGTTATTATTATAATCTGGTGTGATGATGTCACTGTAAACAGTTACTGACTCTGAGATGTATTTAACCCACGTCTTACAGAGAAAAAAGACAAAGTACACAAATGAGTGAAAGTAAATTACAATACCAGCAAAAAATGCCACTGCCTTAAGTCACTACAGACGTGATGTGACCACAATAAAAATTCCAGTGTTCTGAATGTGATTTCCCATCATGCTGTGCTCATTCTTAGCTATGTCCACCAGGTGATGCACTAAATCATCTGTGCAGAAACTGTCCATCAGCCCCTGAGGTGCGATGACCAGAGTCTGGCCACTCCCTCGAGGCTCCGCCCCATGTTCTGATGACAACACAAAAAGGAGAAGAGGGCTCAGGAGAGTGTGCCTCTGTGTGTGTGTGTGTGTGTGTGTGTGTGTGTATGTGTGTGTGCGTGTGTGCACATTCGTTGTTGGGAGTGCAGACAGCGTTCACGTGCACTTGTAAATTGCAGCACACAGAGACACCACAGTTCTCCACAGGAAACCACAGTTTTGACGATATCTCTGTAAGCATGCGAAATGACAAACAAGATTTTTTTTTTTTTTTTTTTTTTTTTGTTAAGAACAACGTGTCCCCTATGTTTTATACACTGTCAATAGGAAGTTTACAGACACCAAGCTACACAGGTGGGGGAACTACACACAGATCAGAAACACTGTTAAAAAAAAAAAAAAAAGTAAAACGTTACAGACCTTTTACAGGGTTTCTGGCACCTCTCACCTAACTGTGCATTTCAGAGGACCACGCTGGACACATACTGTAACTTTTGCAATGGAGTATAGTACAAAGACTCTCACCCAAATGCTGCCTTCCTCTTTATTTTTTTTTTTTTCATGTTTGTGTTACGCTTCACCACTCTCGCTGTCATCATCTAGCAGAAGTAGTCACTATAACACATTACTGAGATCACCAACCAGGAAATTTCATCAGCTAATAGAAGACTGTTATTACACTAACGTTACCCTAACACAGTGAATGATAGTTCTACTGTTCACATAAAATAACCCCTAAGGAGTTACAACTTCCCTCAGAAAATCTATAAGAAGCACGACTGCACCCCTGTTCATTTTCAGCAGTGCAACAACATGCTTACATTTATAAAAAGCTGTTGAATTTCAAAGTAAAACTAAGCTAGACCAATCCTTCAGAGCTCTGAAAAACTATTTGTTTAACACAACATCTGAGTACAAGACCTTTAAAGGCCTTAGAAAGGCTGTGGCAGTGAGTACAGAGACAGGACAGAAGATTCCTGTGTGTGTCCAACACACACACACACACAGGCCACGGTAATGACTGTGAACAATATCTCTGCAAAATTATCAACTTTGACAATGTAATATTACCCAACAATAAATACACTGTAGACAAAAAAGGAGAGGAGAAAGAAGAGGAATAAAAAGCCCACAAGAAAGAGAGACAATCTTCTACCAGCTCCAAGTGAAAGCATAAATAAAGTGTGGCACATCTTTTACCTTCTTCAATTATCTGCCTTTTGACATGCAAGCTGAGCACAGTGTAATTAACATCTCAGGAGATAATGGGGTCGCTACTCACTGATCAATCTCACACATATATTATCTGCCTTTTACCAATCCAACCTCCTGTTATTCTAGGAAGAAAATATTCCACAACAGATTTTTTTTTCTTTTTGGGTGGGGGCATTTAATAAAACTCTGGTAATAGGCCTAATGACTCATCCAATTGAGCTCATCTTCCAAAACATCAATTAGGCTAAGACCCAGCTTACACTCACAGAGAGCATTGTCTATCACAGTAAATAACAAATCCTTCTCGATTCATTCAAGACATAACCGCGTTGTCATTATCAATTACAGACAGCAACATGAACCAATGTAGGTTCTTTAATATTGTTCCCCCTGTGCCTTTAGCAGTAATAGGTGTTGTAGCTGGACCCTCTGATGTGGTAAAAACACTTAATAGTTCAGTCTGGAAATGATTTGACCTTCTCAGCATGGGCAAAATTACAACTGAAGACATGTACCCTTACTCTCCTGTAAATACTACACATGCACAAAAAAACTTTTGCAGGCTCAAAATGCAAATACAATTCATATTCAGCAGAAGAAAATAAGATTTATGTGTCAGACTGAAAAATATTTTTTAATCAAATCACCGGTCTAAAGTCCAGAAGAGGGCAACACAGGAGGCCCCATACTGTGAAGTTATTAAGTATGTTTTATACAGGAAACCCTGCATGAGGGTGGCGATGATGATGATGATGATGATGATGATGATGACGTGTTCTACTGGACATGTGCTCAGCCCATTCATAAAACTACTGTCACAGATAATCCTGAGCTGTCATCACTTACAGAGACTCGAGTCTGCAACTGTAGTCTCATAAATATACACATACACACTAACACACAGAACTGCATTACAAACTCCTAGACTGTTGTAGGTCGGGCACGATTCATTTGTACAGTTGGCATTCTCACCTTTTAAAGTTATAGACAATATTTAAGTGACTGTCCTCAACACTGTCAAAATCTGTCAAAGTGACACAAACCAAAGACCTGTCCTTCACAATGTCACAAGTATTTTGACAGCACCACTAAAAACAGCTAAGTTTCAGCAAGAGTCATCATATCTATATATAACATTACCAAAATACACTGGAACTGCAACCGGTTTTAAAAATAACTAATGATAATTAATCCTGTTACAGCCCCATCCACGCACAAACAACAGGAAAGGTGGTTTGCCTGGTTCCCCCACAGGTTATCTGCCAGATGACTTTGAGCAAACTTAAAATCAGCTATGAGATACACGTTGCTGTGCTTGTGTGTTCCTCCTTCCCCTGTGTTTTGTTTCTGCCAGGTCCAAAGCTAAGTTCACACATGTGGTGGCTGCTGTCGCCTGAAACAACACACTGGCACACAACAAACGGGCTAACGGGGGTACAGGCCAGAAAGAGGGGACAGATCAACATATAGGACACAGGATTACATAGGACAGGAGTACATAGGATTCTGAAAGGACTGATAGGAGCAATGACTGAATATACGAAGCAGAGAAGGCACGCTTCCTCTTTAAGAGACTGAGGTGGCAAAGGCGTGTAATAACCGTGTCTCTGTAATGACAACTGCTGCTTAAATTGCATCACTCACAAATCTGTTAATAGTACTTCATATATTAGCCTGTGGTGTTAAACCTCAAGACTGAGCATGCTATTATTTGCTAATGCTACGAGCCTGCTACATCTGACATTTAAGCCCCATAGCAATTCTCCATTATTGTCATATTTATTATTATTATTTATCACTCTTAGTCATCCTGTCACTCAAAATGAGATATTTAATGTAAAAGGAGTGATGAGCCTTAAGTCTGGAAAAGAAAGTGTTAACTATGCAAGCAGGTTTAGTTAGTATTATTAAAACTCTACTCCATTAAGGTAATTAACAAAGTAAATCAATTTGCAGCATTTTTTTTTTCCTGAATTGTGTTTGAAACAGTGCAAAGACTAAATGTGACAGCTCAACAGTAACTGTCAAGTTACATAGACCTTTAAAAAAAAAAAGAAAAAAGAAAAAAAAATGGTTCTCCCATCCCCCGACTACACCTACAAAACATGTAGTGAAAACACTGCTGGCTTTCTGCAGTCTTTCTGACTTTACAGTTACCATCTAACCCAGGAGAACTTGTGTACACCGTCTTTGAAGGTCAAAAACTTTGAAAAAGACATTAAAAAAATACAACGGGCAAAAAGATACAGCAGCTGATTAAAAAGAAGTGAATGTAAGACAGTTGTTCCTGTTGCTGTTGTGGGGAGTGTTAAAAGCCGTACTTTGAGTGTATTATTAACTCAACGCTGCCTGGACACGTGGGGGCTGTTTTACAATTTAGGTTTTAACAGATGTGCTTTTTATGTGGCAGGTTCTCCAGAGTTTAGATGCTGCTGTCCACATAGATGAGGCCGTAAGGCGGGTCATAAAACCTGCCTTTGAAACTTTGGGCGGATTAATGCCGACATGACAGCTAGTGAGCAGAGATCAGAGCGGCTCACCTTTTCAGCACACTCACATGCTAAGCACTCAATATCTCACCAGATGAAAGAAAGCCAGGGACGGCAGGACTCGGCCAGGTGAAAACTTGTGCCTGCTACATGTTCAATTTTATCTGAGCAATCAAGTCAGAATTCCTGGGTAATTCCTCTTGGGTGGCATGAAATAATGTTGCAAACACTTACATCTTTAAAATGAGTAGTTTATGGTGCTGTGAAGACTGTACTGAAGGGTGACGACAAAGGTAATTGTACTGCAACCACAGCGTACAGTGTAATTATTGGGATTTACACACCTTCGGCTCCCCCCGTAATCCCTGCTTTACAAGGTGGAATTCCTGGCAGGGTACACACACTCTCTCTTTTGGACTGACTTAAAACACACACACTCTCTCTCTTACACATACGCACAACATCTTTCTTTGTCACCACTTCAAACACAGACCTATATACGCACATGACCACTGCTCCCTTTTTATGTAACACCTAAAGACACATAAAGACAATCTTAGTGCTTCACACTCTTTTTCTCAGTGACCTGTGTTGACTTCGGTACCACCTCCTAGGCCAGGCAGGAAGGCATGCTGAGTGAGCTCTCTGCTGTGTCCAGACCCAGCCTCTTACACAATACAATACAGGCTGCCTGGCCCTGTAGGCCAGCCCCTCCTCCCCAATAACCCACTTCCCATTCTTGATCAAACCTGGGGATTGTAGTGTGAGGGTGGAGATGACAAAGATGGGAGGAGGTGTGTGTGTGTGTGCGTGTGTGTGAGGGGGGGCACATCCTGCGTGAAACCGCATCCTGAACAAGCATCGCTGCATCTCACTGTAAATAAATACTCTCTCCTCCGCGTAGCTTCCGTCAACTGTCACCGCCTTGGCTCCCAATCACCTTCAAGTCCAAACAGGAAAGTGCAGGGAGGCGAGGGAGATGGCAGATATGAGCTTTAATTTGCTTCTCACTGCACTTTACCCCGGGTGCACGCTGCTTCCTATTCTCCTGCTCTGACCAGCTGCCCCGGCTTCGTTCCAGACCCTGAGTCCTTCCTGTCACCTTTCATTACCACATTATCCAGGAGGAGGCTCCCTGTGTAGCTGGGAAATCACCATTTGGTGGTACTCCCCTTCTGTTTATGTAGTATTGTGCGAGACATTCAAAGCCACGCGCAACATCCTCAGAGGAGCGCCGCTGCCTTGTTACCTGCTAATCCCCTGTGCATTATCACAGGAGATGCAGCTGAACAACAGAGCATGACGATGGCAACAACTGAGACATGACAAGCTCTCGGGCCATAAATTGCTTTGTGTTGCAAGACTCTCATCAGACTGGCTCAGTATGTGAATATCTATTATTTGATTAAGGCCTGCTTTTTGTGATGACAAACCAGCCTGGGTATTATATAACAAAATGTTACTGATAGTAGACAAAACCAGGAACAGAAACAGTGTTTATGCTGTTGACGTATGTCCTATTTCAACTTTTCCTTTGAGAGTGAGAGCATCCAGGCCCACAGTCCTCCAGCATTTCTTGCATTGTTTTATTACACTTGAACGAGCTGAGCTGAAAATCGAATGCAGCTGCTGACTGTGGAGCATTTAGTGTTTGGCCTGGGTTTAGCTTCGCCCACCAGGCTTGAAAAATCATTCAGTAACTTATCTGTCAAAAGAAGACCGTGAGCCCCATCTCCGTGCTTTCTGTATGGACACTTCTATGTTCATTCATCACCATCACTGAAATCAAAACGGCCATACATAAACATGCATGATTTGTATTTTTCTATCATTCAGGACACTGAAGAGGGTGATACAATTAAATCAACAAATTCCTTCATCGCAAAATACTAAAGTGAAGATGTGAACAGCCCCAGCCCCACACTGTTTAATCCATACACAAAACCTTTGCTAAAGCGGCAGCAATGTCTAATTCTAAGCAGTTTACTGCTTTAACAGTGACGACATTCTGAGAGCAAAGGATGCAATGTGAGAGTATTTTTGCTCAAAACTATAAAAACAATAATCTGCAGGAAAAGGATGAAGGAAGTAAGTACTAAGCTAAATTAGCCTGGCAGTTAAACATTCTGCATACAACAAAAACACCAGTTGTTCAGTAAAATATCTCCTCACTGTTTGAAACAGGGAGATAATAGCTATGATTATTTTCCAACCAAACCAGCAGTGAAGTTAGGTACTTCATGCAAACTCATTCACGGGAATGTTTTGCAAAAAAAAAAAAAAAAAAAAAAAAAAGCCTGCACAAAACAAGCGACAGATATAAAGCCAAAGATTTAGTGCCATCTGTCCGTAGTCTTGCATTTTACATCTTATCAGAAATCAGCTGAATGTGACTAAGCGAGTTAATGATATACTGGGCCTTTCTCTTTCTCTTCAGAGCGCCAGCAGTGTTAAGCGAGTCACGTTCTGCATAGCTGTTACATTTGTGTTAAGCTGTGCCATCTTGATCAGATGGTTACAGGCGCCCTCCTCTTTGCCTGAGGAGAAGGCTCGCTGGCCAGACACATTGCTTTAAAGGGCAGCATCTCACTGAGCACGTCTTAACCTGCCTAGGGGGAGTGTGAGTGTCTGCGAGTTTGGGTGTGTTTATGTTTTATCCTCAGGACCCCGATTGTTGTTCATTTCCTGTGCAAAGACAAAATAAGCGCACAAAGGCCAAATTGTGCTCTTCCCTGGCCTTCACCCACATCACAGCACTTTTCCACACAAGTGGCTAACCACAGATAATTATACAATTAAAACAATTTTCCGCATCTATCTGTCAGACTGATCTAATTCGCCATTCGAATGACACTAATGGAGTAAGCCTCTTTCTCTCTCCTTCCCCGAGCAAAGCCTTTTTCTCTGTAACACACGACGCCGCAAAGCCATCTGCAACAGAGGAAAACAGAGAGAGCCAAGAGGAATTGCATTGTATTTGTTTAGCAGGATGTTAGTCAATAAAGTTAAGACCCAGCAGTTTTCATTACAACCCTTCGTGCGGCAAGGAAACAGGGAGGTTCATTTGATTGTTGGTTCAAATTAACCCTTGGCTGCAGAAAAAAGAAGAAACAGAGTGACCCTCTTATTTTCTGAGACAACGCTCCTTTCAACCAATGCTGACATTAATAATTCATCATGACAAAAGACATTACCAGGGAAGCTGAATGTGGAAAAAAACAGAAGAGTCAAATGTGACAGAAAAAACAGTCACATTAAAGCTGGGTTCAGACATTCTGCAGCAGCATGTGGAAAATAAAGTGTAATCTTTCATTGTTTAAATGAACTGGAACATGCATTTCCATTTCAATATTCATGTTGAATATTATGTCCAGTGGCTAAACTGCAGAGAACTCAGACTGTGCCATTTAGACAGACCCACACCGGGCGTGAACAACACAGGGAGGATTTAGCCAAACCTTGATCTGGATATCCTGCATCTCTGTCCACCCAGTGTGAACAAGGAACACAGATAGGAACTACTCCTACACAAGTTCAAGGGAAATGCTTGCATGGCGTGGCTCTGTCCTTCCCAGCCAGCTCCACCAAGCACAATGGCAGCAGAGAGTTTTATGTTTATGAGCTATCCTGATGGGGATACACATATCCATTAGATATGAGTCTGCCTATTGAAGGGTCTGGTATTAACCCACAAGCAAGTGCCCCATCAGCAGAGAGGAAAAAGCTGCCTTTTATGGCAACAGATCACAGACTCAAGCCATTGGCCACAAAGCCCACAAATGAGGCGTTAAGTGTAGTGGCAGGGCAGCAGAGAAAGAGGAGCAGAGAGATATGACCCTCTTCTCATCCATGCATGAATCTGCCCTCT
This sequence comes from Toxotes jaculatrix, assembly GCF_017976425.1. Classification (NCBI taxonomy): domain Eukaryota; kingdom Metazoa; phylum Chordata; class Actinopteri; family Toxotidae; genus Toxotes; species Toxotes jaculatrix. The sequence continues at coordinate 6,042,826 of NC_054396.1, read as the reverse complement.
GCCTCGCTTTCTTCCTCTCTGTCTTGCACTCTACGGCTCCCCCATGAAAAAAAAAAAAATAGATATTAAAACATGTTTAACCACCCAAGAACACTCCCTGCAAAATAACAACTGTCACCTGCAGCAGAATTCATTAAAGCATTGCTAACATTGCAGCCCTGTAATCTAATTTTTATAACTGAATATTAATTCTTATACAATATTTGGAGAGATTCCTAATGGACGTTTTCTGTAATTAATTGCCAGATAGAGGCAGGGCTAGTGCAGCAAAGTTAAAAAACACAACCTGACATGGAGATTGGGAAAGAGGGTACGGCGATGGGCCTGCTGGGACGGTTTCATCATCATGCCTGACCCCCCCTGCTGCTGGGAATGGCAGGAGATGGGGGGAGCGGGAAGGAGATAGACTCCTCTTCACAGTCAGAGATTTAATTGCACGCAGATTCCATTACCTCTGCACAAATGTCACATTCTCTTCTGATCAGGGGGCACGGCAGCCACTGGCGGCACGGCTGGCAAGCAGCCAGACTATAGTGCAGAAAGTGCTCAGCCAATCAGGGCTCCCGGGGCAGACAGAGGTGAGCAGAGGGACAGAAAGACTACAGTACGCCAAAGATATTAAAAAACAAAGGAGAGTCATGAGCTCAAAGCAGCTGACGGTGCAACATTCAGGCAGAGGGCAATATGCTATTAGCAGATGTCAAGTATCTAATTGATTTCAGGTGTGATCTTATCATCATCATCATCACTGTTATTATTATTATTATTATTATTATATTTTTTAGTTATCAATGTACTAATTATTATATTGATATAATTAAAAAAAATATCCTTTAATAGTCAAATTACTTTGAAGTTAAACCTGAAAATACTCCTTACTTGCCATACTGTATTCACTGGTTTATTAACTCCTCTCAAGCACTTAAAACTTCTGACTTCTGCTATGAGAATTTTACACTCATAGCAAAAAACACCTGAGCTCCTCCCACACTTTGAGGAGGAAGATCTTTAAGTATTCTGGGCGATTAATCATTTTTGTATCAATACATAACTTTTTTAAGTTATGTATTGATACAAAAATGTTAATTACAATTAACCCAGTAATTTTAATTAACATTTTTGTTGTTAATGTTAACTATTTTCTTGATTAATTGATTTGGTCTATAAAATATCAGCAAATAGCGAAGCATTTCCAAAATGAGTTTCTTAAAATGTTATGTTTTGTTATATGTAGTCATGTTTGAGAGGCTAGTAAATTTTTGCAATTTTGCTTAACAAATTTGTTAAATGAATCAATTAAATATACAAATTAATATTCTGCAATTATTCACAGTTATCTTAAAACATTGTTAGGAGATGAAAATATTAGGAAGAAAACATTCATTTCAACATCTGACATTACAGCTGTTGCCTAAAAATGAGAAAGTAATATTACTAAGTACCAATACTTCTGTATTATTAGTGTCGTGCAACACAGATACTGTGGTTAGCTAGAAAAATGACCAACATTGGACTCTGTCAGGATCTTCTATTTCAGTGTAAGAATATTATCGCTGGTTTAAGCTCATTCATCTATAAGCTCTGAATCAGGACCTCCAGGATTAGGGGCTGTGAAGTAGCCGTGGTTAGCTGATTTTAAACTGGGATAACAGCCATTTAACAGCCCCAGTCCTTTTTAAATCACTGGCAGAAAATCTGACATGTTGGCAACAACTCAGGGGACTGGAATCAGTCTACACAAATACAGTCCTGGAGTTTTATTTGTACAAAATTACAATATTGGTCAGTAAAATCCCAATGACACATTTTTCCCAAGAGCATTCAGCACTGTTCGGTACTACTTGTGTCTTTATCATTCATTCACATCCTCACTGACCTAAAGAGCTGAACAATAAAACAGATGAAAAGCTCAGAGTCAATCTGTTGGGAGCAGCTTCAAACTAGTTACAGCCTGGTACAAGTAAGACTAATGATCAAATCTAACAGTGTTTTGGAGTCATTTCACCGACTAATAGCACACACATTACAGTATGAAATAAGAGAAGGGTTAGTGGGAGGATTGCCACATACCCAGATCACTGGTGCAGGACAGATTGGCACTCCATTCTCCCAATCAGAATTCAGCTCACAGTCTTGAGGGCAGGACCACGGGGGGTTTCAGAGAGGACACAAACAAGAGAGAGAAAGAGAGAGAGAGAGAGAAGGAAGGAAGGGGAAAGATACAACGATTACAAACAGGAAGTGAAAAGGTGGGGAAAGCCCCTACCCTGGTCCAATGAGCCCACATGTACAGAAATGACATAAGAACAGGCAAAAGTAAACGTGATCGTCGTCAGCCACATGTATTTTATACTTTATGACACACTGATTCCTGTCGGCATCTCCTGGCCTACATGCATATAAAGTTATCGTTCTCTCAAATCTGCACATGCAGATAAGCAACCGTGATAGACACGCAAAGTAAAATACTAGCAAAATGGTTTGTACCACAGTGACTGGTCTCTGTGGTTCATTTCTCACCTTAACTCAGCTAACAGTCATAAAGTTGCCCTTTATTAACCTATGAGAGCCCACATAAAAAAAGCACGCTGCATTGATTGAATTATGTCCGATTGCTCTGAAGAATGGATTCACAGTTACAGTGACCTACAAGCAATAAAACAAATATTTAGAATATTACATGATTTTTTTTTTTTTTTACATAAATGATGAATGACTTGCACCATTAAAAAAAACATCTCAAACAAGCTGGACATTTTGTTTATTCAAAAACCTGGTGTTCGCATTCATCTGTAGCCTGATAAACAAGTAGAGAGATGCTAATGGCTTCCACATACGGTTCAGATCATGCAAATGAGGCAGCAGAATGGATGGCTTCTGGTTTTGTCCCTGTCACAGAAGTCATGGCTGCATGTGTGGCTTGTTGCCCCATGATATATGTGTGTGCGACTACGCTGTTAAATGTGGCTGCGTCTCCAGCAGCAGAGCAAAGCAACTCAGCTCCCAGCTAATTGGTCTGCTCTATGAGAAAGCGTGTCAAAAACCAAATCTATAACTCTGTGTCTGTGTGTAGCGGTGTAGCTCTCCAACCAGACACAACAAACCACAGCCCCAACGTCCCAACTCCTCATAATTCACCAGTATGGAATTCAACTAACCCCATTAGTGCAGCCGTTGTTTCCACAGCCTGTCCACATTCCTGGGCCTACCATTGGCCCCAGATAAGACCCTTCTGATTACTCGGTTGCATGCCTGTCATTACTCCCAAAAATATGTTGATCCCACAAGACAGCCCCCCTCACCCACCCCGCCGCCCCCCCAACGGATTTATGGCTTTGCTATTGTATCTCCATGCCCCTCAAAAGGAGCTTGCTTTTTAAAGGTCCCCTCACTTTGGGAACAAAGACAGAGGGCACTGGGACAGTGTCTTCAGCCAAGCTTGCTGCCATGTCTCCAACATGCAACTCACTCAATTCTTTGAAACTACGTGATGAGAAGATTCAGAAGAGATGGGTTTTATGTGCGGTCCCACAAAAGGGATGTTAAAATAGCATGGGAGTGCATACACTTAAGAGGTAGCTCTGATTTTGGGTCTTTATTGCACATTAATGAGAACTAATGAAAAAGTGGTTACGTTTTATAGTGTAATCTGTCCATAAAAAAGACTAAACAACCAAACACTTCAAGATATACTGCATGCTAAGACGCCAACGTAAAGTACAAAAATTTTCACCTCCAACAGTAAAGCGTTCTCACTTTGTGGCCTTTTGCATGCCAGCTGCTCAACACTCAGCTCACTCCTTCCCTGGAAACATGTGGTTGTAAACCCCCCTTTTCACTCAATTATTAACTATGCCAGTTTCTGAAGAAACACCACTTTTAGCCACTTTGCATCATATGCGTTAATTGCCACTCATTTGTGAGTTTCCAGGAAATCCAGACAGGTATTTGAGGCTGTCGGTCCTTGTTGAGAAGTATGAGTAGGGTCAGAAATTAGCACCCAGCAGGTGCCATATGATGGGTTTTTTTTTTCTCTCTAGAAAAACCTATACAGGTCTCCTGCTGCACATTTGATAATTTCAGGAACACACAAAAAAGCCCTACAAAATGTTTGCTGCATACCGTCATTGCTGTTAACTGCGCCCCTGATGAACATACATACGTACATACATACATACAGTCCTTGCTCACTTACATAGTACATAGTCTATGAACTATGTAAGTGAGCAAGTTTGGCACTGGCTGAAAATTATTTCAGTAAATTTAGATGCAACCTATTTTTACTGAACTTCAACACCTAACACACTGTTATTTGCATATGTGTTTTGGATTGAATCCATTCACAAGCCACAAGCATATGCTGATGCTGTTGTACGACCTTTGTTCATTTTTACATTACACTCTTCATTCACAGACACATTCTTGCAACACCATTATTCTCTCTTAGCATCTCATATTCTCTCACTTGGTGTTGCCAAGGCTGCTTCATGAGAGATAGGCGCTAAAGCCAAATCTGGATGTGCAGTCTCTGTGCCCCTCACCAACTTAAAACCCCAAAATTTTAGCACCCCTCTTTATTATATCTAGAGGTCCTTCACTGTATGTGCATCAGTGCTGAAGACACATGCATGATGCCTTAAATCTGAGTTGTGTAGTCGTGTTATATTACACCATGAATAACAATAAGTAATTTCTAGTAACAAAAATAAGTTGTGTGTGACTAAAAGGAAGGAAGTCTGAGAGTGAAAAAGTCAAAGGGCACAATGGACCATACCTAAACAAGAAATGATATTCACAAAAGGCCACAAACCCAGCAGCTATAGAGACAGAGAGATGGAGCTCCAGTGTGGTCCACCTCACACTCACTCAACCAGAGTCAAGCCAGTGACCAGGTATTACAGAGACCGCGACTGTGCTGGGGGGACATTGGTGCTGTATCGGATCAATGGCCTGACCCATTAAGTCGCACCACTTCCAGTGCCTCATCTAATAAGAGCCGGTCTTTGGGAACACCCCTAGCTGACCCATTCTGCTGGGGACAATTACAAGAGAGTGGTCTTTCAGGGCCGACGCCCACTTGACCCGGTAGCGTAAAGACACGGAGGAGATCCACATGATTTAAACTCCTTCCCAAGACGTGCTGACAAGGTTAGAGGGTCAACGCAGACATTAACAGGTCAGTGTGTGGCCCACTTGGGAACAATTACTCCCAGTCACAGCTAAGTGGACACTTGATTGAACACGACGGAGGCAGGACACACTTCCCACAGATAACAATCCCCAGAGCCATTTAGGATAAAAAGCCCTTGTGATACAGCCTTTATGGGCAAAATTCATCTTCCTTTTCCCTTTTAAAAGAATGTGAGAGTGTGATAGAGAGCCATTCTCTGGAAGAGATGAGTCTCTCAAAGCATTACCATTTTCTAGCAATACTAATAGCTGCTTATGACACAGAAACAATTACAAGGTGACTGGGAGAAAAAGCCAAACAATGGGACGAGCTGTTAAGATTTCATTTTTCATTCATGGAAAAAACAGATACCTCACAAAAGACACAGTGCTGTCTTGCAACTCTCATATTTTACAATCAGGTTCAAAACAGCAGCAGAAAAAACAGACCCAGCGTAATAGAACTTAACACGGTGACATGGATATAACATTCCCCGATAAATCTCTCCTCTCTAATTAACTGTGTGGGTGCTGCAGTTCTTTTTCTTTTTTTTTTTTTTGCGCTGTTCAACCTTTAACCTACTGACAGTCTGACCCCCTCTCCCACCACATGACTAAAACTTTGCCTGGAACATCTGGTGTCAGGAATACACACAGCAACAAACACAATCCCCACCTCTAAGTCGTTTCATGTCACAACTCACCAACAAATAGTTTGTGTGTGTCATCATAATGTGTGGGTTTAACATATTCTGTAAAGGAGAAAAAAACTCTAAACAGATGTTTGGGGGTAGCTACTGCAGATAAAATAGCAAACTTAGTAATGTGCATCTCTGTGTAAAATGGTCACTCTTGTCCTATAGTCTCTTCGTACACAAATAGTGCTTATCGATTCACAAACACATTTCCCCGGCATTTGCATAAGCTGTGTGTTGTTTGTGGTATTGTTTCTTTTTTTTCTGGGCCTTTGTTTATTTATTTCTCTGCGTTAGAAAATCTGTTCCACATTGTCCCTCGATCTGCAGCGGTGGCTGGTGCTGCAGCTGTTGGTTGTTAGTGGCTGGAGATGACACAGTTCACCACTTTTCCAAGAGACAGCCAGCCCAGAGACCAGCACAGCTGCAGAGCAGGAGGGAGACTGCAAAAAAGCATGGAGAGAAGGAGGCACTGCTCATCACTCACTGAGGAACCAAGAAGCCCAATATTAGCAGAGAAAAAAAAACTGACTCCTGCAGAGAATATCTCTCCCCTGTCTCTCTATCCCACCCTCCTCATTAACGGGGTCTTTTCCAATTCATTTAGGACCCCTGAGATAGAGCCTTCCCAAAGAATCCGGCAAAGTGATACAACACTGACCCATTTGCACATGCAGAAGTGCAAAAGCAACAGGCTCACTGGCTGACCCGCTGGTTGTTGTGGCAGTCAGCTTTATTCCCCATTCCCCGTTTTGTAACCAAGTGGGCATCATGTGAATACTATCTGGGCACCACTTATTTAAAGCTGGCAGAGGTCCCGTGGCAGCCAGCCTGGCAATGAGGAGAAGGGAATAAATTGCATCATTTACTTAACATGCATTTACCGTTGTACCCGTTAAAAGCCCATGACTAAATAATTTGGTTTTTTCGGGTTCCAGTTTCTGCTGTCTGCCAAATTGCATTGTATGTGCAACAAACAGAGCGACTGTCAAAGGGCTGATAAAGGAGGTATCGAGATGTTAACCACATGAAATCGCATTTACCACCAAGTATATTAACAAGGCTCAATCCATTTACACCAAAGAAATGTCCCAGTGCGTTATGCACTGCACAGAACCCATAAACAGACAATAAACACATTGTAATTATAATGCCAACTCTTTAATTACGTGTGTCATTTGGGGATGGTCGAGCTCACTAATTGTCAGAGTTATGTGAAAGGACTGGGGGAGGAAAGAAGGAGATCAAGCCTCAGGCCCAATGAGAACCATATTCCCCACTCTCCAAGCGTGTTAGAAGGCAGAAAATTCAATTGGCACGGTTCCAAAGAAGAACAGTCCAAACAGCCTTAATCAGCGGGGACAAACTCCATGCAAATCATTTACATTACATGCACAAGTGAAGAGAGCAGAAAAATATCTAAGGTTTCACTCCCAGAACATGAAAGCAAAGAAAATTTTTGCCTCCTGTTACGCCACTGCCAGGTGTCTTCTTAAGAAAATGGGTAGTTTCAGTTGCCTCAAACCAAATCTTATAATATCTGAAGAGGCAAAAAAAAAAAACATCCCTTACTCATCTAGAGTTAGAATGAGATATATATATATATATTAAACTGGTTTTTGTCATAATTGGTTTAAGGCTATTCTCTTTTAATTTACAGGGCAGACATTACATAGAATGTGGATGCCGTGCTCTTATCTCATTATATTGCCAGTGAACAGTAGACTTACAGCAAAATGTTTAACTAACAACTACAATTACCGCCTCCCGGTTGAATGCCTCTGCCAACTATTCAAGATGCTGTTTACATCCATGTCTGTCCACCGAAGATCTATACAGTCACCACAGTTTGAAACATGGTCACAATCTCCCCTATATGTTGCTGAGTTATGGCGTCGAATAATGGCTATTGCAGAACATTAGGATGTCACAGTGAAGTTGACCTTTGACCTTTTGATACAAAAAGTCATCACCTAATCCTTTTACCCTATTAGAAACTTGTGTGAAATTTTGTCATAATTCGCGTGTGAAGTCTTGAGTTGTGTCAATAAAATGTGTTTTGTGAGGTTACAGTGACCTTTGACCTTTGAAAACCAAATTCTAATCAGTTCTTCCTTGAATCCAAGTCGACACTTGTGCCTGATGTGATGAAATTTCCTGCAGGCATTCCTAATATATGATGTTTTCCAGAATGGGATGGTTGTGAGGTCACAGTGAGGTCTTCTTACAGGCTACCTCTGTAAATACGTACAAAAAAAATGTTCTCACAAAATTAGTGAGAAAATAGTGTCTCTGCAATATAACTACACACCTGTCTTCTGCACCAGAGCATTGCCTCCACAAAGTGCCAACACACAGGAATTAGCACATTAAGCCACTGAAATCAGTTGCGCCTATTGTCAAGCTGAGATCAGTACAGGTGCTATCCTCCATGATCGAATACTTTTCAGAGCCACACTGCAATTCAAGGGTAACAGATGGCACCTCCCTTAGAAAGCACATGACCACATGAAGAAAAAAAATGACCAGAGTTTTTATCTATAATCTTTACCTTCAGCATCACTTCCTATGTACAACAGACAACTAAATGTGCATCCTATCGCCATGCAAACCAATTGTGACAGGACAGCTCACAGTAAATCAACATCATGTGCAATTATCTACTATAATTTAAAGTAATCACCTCTATACATATTAACTTCTCGACCTACCTGTTGCTGACGTGCAGCACGGGTCACGTCTGTCAACAACAGGATTGTCTGTTTAGGTAAGAACTTGTTTTTCCAAGTCTGATCACATGATCAGGAATATTGTTGCTTATTTGTGGATCAGAGTCCAAACAAGACGTGAATGGCCTTGGATAGCCTCCAGTATTAGTGTATACGGTATATGGCTGTGAATGTGGTGGACAAAGATCACAGAGTGAATTATGGAAACTGCCATAAGTACAGTACGCCCTGAAAACACTTTGCAACATGACATTTCTCAGATGAATCATCAGCCAAGCAATGAGAAATGTCAGTTAGACAATGAGAAACTGTCTCCGCCATTGTTTACATATTGACTGGCACAATGTGGTTGGCCCTGATGAGAACAACACACAGCCTCCAATAGCATGATCTCACTTGGTGGAAAAAGAGCTGTCACAGTGAATCTAGAAGGAAGGTGTGGCATTGCAATCAATGAAGGTGGAGAAACACAAACAAAACAAATCTATTATTGGTTCCACAGCATGAAATCATACATTAGCTAAGCTGGTTCAGAAACAGTTACTCTACAATTTGCTGCTCAAACCGTTCTCACCTCTGCTTTTTCCATTCCTCTGTCTCTATAAGGTTCAACTGAACACTTCACTATGCCCCGCAAGGTCTTTTACACAGCACCGCTATTGATAAAAGAGACCGGAGCGACTGAGAGAGAGAGAAAGAGTGCATGAAGGATACAGAGTTTTCATCTACTATCCATCTCCTATTCTAATGCAGCCATTATGCTCTAAAAAGAGACTGCTCATCTATTCATTTTATGAGGCATCTGAAAAAAGATGACACTGCAAGAGGGTTGGGCGGAGTGATTAAAATTCTTTGAATTAGCCCTTCAATCACTGCATACAATTGTGCATAAAGTACACAGAAATGCACTCAAAAGCCTGGCCCAACTCCTCTCTGTAGTAGGATATGAAAAGATTGATTTACTCATTTCTCACTGTGAGTTGTTTTCTGTGTGAGGAATTGATTGGTCAACACATTAAAAGCTTGTACATCATACACTCCTTATACACAACATGAAAAAGCTTTTAGAAAAATATCCAATAGCTCAGAGCAGCTGATTGCTTAAACCGCGCCATATTTACAGCATTTAGAAAAGGTGTAGTAAATTTCCAACAAAAGGCTGTAAACAGTAAATAGTAAATGGCTAACAGTGGCAAGCTGGGGGGAAAGCAACTTTGGAGCATGATGTGATTAATGCAGGAGGCACTTTGATGTCACTTGTCAGCGTCACTCTATTACTCGTTTTTTTTCACACACTATGTTCTTGTAGGCCATGTTCATGTTGTAGGAAAACACTGGAACAGTGTGAATCATATCAAGGTGATGGTATCGAAGCTGGAATGAAAAAAACTGCCGTTGCAAGGACGCTTAACAAAACACTGCAGTTGCTAATCATTTAAAAAAAAAAATTCGGCTATAATAAGAATTCACAACCACAAATGAAACACTTGAAATTTGCTTAAGCTTTGACCGCAGCTAACTGAAAAGCACAATCCATGAGCAAGAACAAATATTTTATTTACTAAACATAAAATAAGAGAATAAACAGAATGTGAGGTGTACCCGTGTGTAAGCCGTACATATAAGCCACTGCTGACATGGGGTTAACCTCCGGGGCGACTGGTCGCAGTCACTGCTCACAGACACACATTCTCTTCTCTGCTTAAGCACAGAATTTGACTTTTTCTCATACTTTTTACTCTTGTACCTGGAACAAAATAAGAACTAAAAAAAGTTTCAGTTCCAGTTTAGTTTCTCTCTCTTGCTCACCCACTCACACACTCTTTCTCTTGCTCTATCTCTCTGTTTTCGTCTTGATCTTTTTTTAGATGGATAGTCACTTACATAAATGTCTTGTAAGCCACAATAACATTAAGAAAAAATTCCATCCCTAATATAAACGTGTGCTCCACCATTCATAAGACGGCCGAGCGGCATCGCGGTCATGAAGTTAAGTCAGCGTTAACCTTTTCAGATTAAGAGAATACTATCGGTACTTGGCTATTACACATAATGTTGTTGAAGCACCTCCTACAATCATTCAAACGGTACTTGAGGTGAATTGGCAAAAACAACTTTAATCTGGTAAATCTTGCAGCTAAGATGAATTCACAACCGTTCATTTCATGTCACTGAAGTTCTGAGTTTGTGGTTTTTTTTTCCCTATAAAATATACAGCTGAACAAAGTGCTACACTCATACAGCTAGTGTCTGGGATCGACAGCTACATTTACTCGTCAGAGTGAGTCTTGTACAGAGCAGAGAGAAATGAAACGTGTCACTGATCAAGTTAACGTACCTACAGATAATCTCTCTCTGAGAGTTGTGTGTTATTATACCTACGGCACACATGAACCAAATACTTAATCTTATATGATCATTTAGACTGTTTTTGTACCGTGACAATATTTTAGAACTCGTGTGAGGAGTGACAACCGTATTTATCTGGCTGTATGAACATAGCACATGGCAGAGTAAGAGGATACATTTCCCACTCACATAACACAGCACAGATTTTCCCACTTTCCACTGCTGACCATTTCAAACTTGCTGCTTGCTGCACGTCACACAGCAGACCGCTGTGCTTGCTGCTGTATGATTCTGGTGAGACCTTTGCAGGATCAGCGGCAGCCTCTGCGGCTGTCGCCTCCCGTCTAAAAGGGACTTTACACACATCCGCAGCCTCTGATGCTGAGCCACCCTGTGAAAGCCACAGATGTATCACACCTGACAAGGATCTTTGTGTGGATCTCAATTTAACGCTTACTTGATAAACACGAGCCCCAAAATACTGTGCAAGCTGCAAACCTATACAAATCAAAATATTACTCCAAAAATATGCTGCAGTAATCGTGTCATCAAGCTCAACCACGATTTAACTAGTGCGTGCTAACGGCAAACTAGCGGGCTGGAGAAGGACCATCCCTAGCTATAGCCAGTCCTAGCCAGCAATGTGTTCAGCCAGTTGGCTATAATAAACAAAAGTGATGTTTGGAAACTGGGCAGGGACTTGAATTCATTATGGCCTTTTGGCATTTGACTGAAATCTTAATACTGAAATTGCTTCAGATAAAAAAAAAAAAACATCTGAACTCTTGAGCAAAGTCAATCAGAAAATTATACCACCACTACTGAAAGTAGCAAATATTACCTACTGTGATTAAATTATAAATATGAACAATAAGGGACTGCACTTATTATCCCACAATGTCCAAACTCTCTCTTTACACCTATGAGGGCAAAATTAAGATTGTGATGAGGAAGAATGAATGAAAAAAGCACCACATTGTTATTCATATCTTACAATATTTGAAAAATAATTCAAAATGATTTGTTAAAAAGTTTTGTTAAAACAAAATGTCTGTAAAACACTTAAATTTGTTTTTAGGTGTTTTAGAAGATTACACAGTGTGACACATTTTGGCTCTAATTTTACTTGTTTAAGAAAAAACTCTGAAGTCAAATTATAACTCTGACACTGTATAATCACAAGGAAGGGCATGAATAGTACCACTGAATTATCACCCAGCCCTAACAAAGGTAGAAAATCAACAAACCCAAATCAGAGTGCTTCTTTAATCACAAAAACAACAGTGACAAAGTGTTTATCTGGTCAGCACATGCAGCAAATGGTTATCTGCTTAAACACATAATTCCATCCAAGGCTAATCTATTGAACAAAATGATACACAAAAAAAAAATAACTCCTGTGAAAATAACCATCTCCAACTGAGTGGCTTGGGAGTGGAGCCCCACCCTGTTTACAACAGTGAGAACAAAAACAAACTCCCTCCAAGGAGCCCGGGCAAATGCAAGTCACACACTCCAACCAATACCAGCAAACAACAACAACCTCTGAAGATCTACTGGGAGAGAGCGGGCTATCAAACAACAGCAGTCTGCACACAAACAAGGTGTGCATCTCTGTTTGTTTGAGAGAGCGAATTGGAGAGAGAGAGAAAAGTGTCTGTGAGAAAGAGAGAGAGAGAGAGAGAGAGAGAGAGGAAGAAAGAAAGCGAGAGTTGGTGTGAAAGTGGAATTGAGTAGCAAACAAAGTCAAATACCACCCCCACCACCCCAGTCTCAGGTCAACTGATTCATCAGGAGTCAGGGAAGATACCGTCACCACCTTCCATGAATAGCTCACAAAACCACATCAGTATGACTTCACCGTGGCAAACCCAGCAGTTTGAGAACACACTCTCTCTCTCAATATCCAGGGACTCTGACTGGAGAGGTAATGAATCTCAGTTAACAAGGCCATTATCAGTGAAGGAACTACATCATCAGGAGGGACTCCAAATCCATGCGGCCCTTACATCCACTGGCCTTTTAATGTTGCTATTAACTGCTCAGGTATACTGGTAAGAACTGTACCAAAAAAAAAAAAAAAAAAGCGAGAAAAAAAAAAGCACAAAGATAAAAGCATTGTGCGTTTGATCTCACGCTGTACGTCGTCACAGTAAACAATGAGACTGTATAAGGGACACAGGCCCAATTAGCTATCTCTGCTCTCCGCTGTCAAGTGTTTAAACAGCCAGCTAGGATGATAATAGTAACCTGCATACTTTCATCTGTGCTCCAGACTCATCAGCGTGGTAGCACCTCTGCTGAAGCGCTGCACTGCATCTTGGGTAATTACTGCTTCCCAATTACCACCCAGCTGGTAAATATATATCAAATAAACAAGCAACAACCCGTCAATTAGGAGCATCCTTTCATAATGGGGGGTTCAAAATGATGTTTTATGTTTACGGACAGAGGAAAGCAGCGAGAAAACCGAGCATTCAGCTGCTTCAAAGTGAACTTGCATCCATTACATGCAGTTAGGAGTACATCTGAACATAAGTTTGTAAAAAAAAAAAAAAAATTAAATCATGTGTTTTTGAGGCAATTACAGTGCACCTCTAATTAAATGTGTTTTAATTGCCAACAGGGCAAAATGTACAACAGGGGAGCATTGCTGAAAGGACTTAAAAAATGAAACATGGCCTTTTCTTCACAGAAGAATGAAGAGGGACAGTAACATTGTTGAATTCAAAGGCAAAGAGAACAGCTGCAGTAACAGTCTGTCAACAAAATTTGCATTGCTGCTCTCTCCTCATCTCCATTACTCTCTCCTGTCTCTCCTCAAGCCCACGGAGCTGCCGGCTCAGATCTGAGTACTCTGATGGCTTATCACATAGCGAGCAGCAGGCTAAGCTGGAGTGATGCGCCCAAAAGACATGATCAAAGCACACCAACTTTCCACCCAGCGATGATGATGGAAGAGCAGGCCCTGCCATGTTATGTTTCTTATTAGGCTGGGGCTGCCAACTGAAAACACAGCCAAGAAGTCAAGGATGAGGCCCTTAAAGATCTGCTCCTGCAACCTTATTTTACATTACACTGTCTACTACACTTAACGGGGTTTAACTAGTAATCTGTGACATTTTCATATTAATAAATGTAAGTTTTGCTACTCTGCTACTCTAATTCTCACACTGATAAAGCATAGTAATGACTTGACCTATAGCCAGATTATAAAAGCTTTTATTTTGAAGCTCCAGGCATCCAGTTGTGGATAGGTCTTAAGGTCTTAAAAACTTTGGTGCAAATGAAGACTTTTACAGTTTACATCAGCATAATGCTGATTTGTTTGGCATAAACAGAAGAACTTTATAGAAAACATGATCAGCTGAAAAAGAAAAAGAGTCAACACTAGAAACTACAACTCCATACACAGACAGAAAAAATATATCACAGATCTAACCACACTCGTCTGACTAATCAAACCACACAACTTGTCACCAAAATATACCAAAAATTCGTAGAACGCTTACAAATAACCACCTTTGCATGGTGCTTCTTACATTCTCAAGTCACATTGTCTATTTCAGGTAAATGTCACATCCCACATCAGTGGAACATGCCACCTTTTCAAACATGCATTCCCCTATAAAAGTTCAGGAATAGTTTAATTCCAACATCAGCTTTCCCAGAAACTCAACAGTCATCACATTATTTTTCCTCTTGGTGTAATTTTTCCAAAATTGCCAGGAAGCAAAATTACTCACTGAAAACTATAATGTTGCACAAGAAGAACAAAAAAACAAACAAAAAGCAATTATTATCAGGATCTACATTACTTCATACTGTGTAAAGTTTCAGCCTTGCTGACAAATGTCAGAGAGAGAAATGGTTTTGGAGATCCAGGCTGCAAATTACACATGGGTGCTGGAACGTAAACTTTTGAAAATACTGTGAAAGTTTTAAAGCAGAGAGAGGAATCACTTACAGTTCTGACGTAATCAACTTTCACTAGTGGCTGTAGATTGTTCCAAAAGCGGCCAACTTCACTTCCTTTCCATGTTACCCTGGAATGAAAACAAAACAACCTATGAGTATCTCATGTTCCGTCAAAGTAACAACAAAATGTTCTCGGTGTAAATATTCATCAGTGCATATGTGATAGAAAATTGAGAGCCGTGTCACCCATCAGGCCATCGAAACCACGTCATGAACGAGCGCAGATTGACATACAGATAGACTGGACAGCTGATAGAAACAGGTGCTAAGGTTTTGCCTGGCAGCTGAGCGCAGCTTGTAGCATATGGTGGAGCCCCTCATGTCTAGACAAAAATGTTTGAAGCTTACCTGCTTCAATCCCAAAACATACAAGTGTTGTGCTATTAAAGAAACTGATTTTAAGGTAGTGCACATTAAGAGGCTCCTGCCCTCACTGAAAAAGAGAACGGAGAATCACAAGAACAAAAATACATTGCACATGATCCGAACCCTTAGAAAGAAAGAATGTCTCCCACCGATATAATTCATCACATTAATCATCTAGTAATTTTCTAACTTGAGTAAGTCTTATTTATCTTATTTCATTAACGTGTGAACACCTGTGTCTGAATGCAAAAGATGTTAAAAAACTAAATGTATTCTTTTTTTTTCCATCTTGTTTGAGAAGAAGAGTCCATCAGCACACAACACACAAAGTAAAATCATCTTTTTCCTGCAGTGTCCTCAAAGATCAGATTGAGTATGTTCAATACATTTTACCCAAATTAAAATACAAGGTGAAATAGGGAGATGTTATTCTTAATTTGCTTTTATAATCAATGTTAGAGGACTAAGCGAAATATTTTTACAGGTAGCATTTTTGCCTATCGATCGCCAATTGATATTGTAGAGGTTGTTGCAAAGTCTTATGCAGCCATGTAAAACAGGCCAATTATTTATTAAATTAACAACACCACTTTAAACTAAAATCAGCACACCAATAATTACTTTAATACACCAACTTGACAGATACTTTTAATATTTTCCAACAATGGACAAGTATTCCAGTGCTGTAGTGTATTCCTGAAACACAACACCAGTGGTAAATTCATTTTGTAACTCAAGTTAATTGATTGTAATTGCATGCTCCCTCTCTTCCCATGCAGACGGATGACATTTTTTGTCAGCATCCCTTCCTTTATTAAGGACAGATGACAGTAGAAGACAGTAATTAATGACTGCATGAGTTAATGGCCGTCCTGAGCATTTTGCAATCTCCGTAGAGACCGAAGAGCTGCACAGAGCACACCTGAAGCTGTCCACTCTCTGACCAATCGCCTTCCCTGGCATTGAGAACCGTCAGCCTGGGCACGCCACAGGGGCCGGGACACACTAACCTTTACCCTGGAAATATTGTTCTGCTTTCCTTTGTTATCACTTCCATTCATGTACTACAGCACTAATGAGCACGCTGCCCTCATATTCATATTGCCAGCACTCTTCCCCTTTGTGTTGTTTGAATCAAACATGCAAAAATCACATGACAAATTCATTTACCCGAAAATTCCCTTTATTCATCTGTCACTTGTCTGGCTTTGTGCAAAAATGTATCAAGCAACTGGTTTGAGGGCGTCTTGTATCTGAAATCAAATGAAGGGTGAAGCCATCATATAAATCGGAGAGAAAAAATACAACAAATGAAGAACCTTATTCCCACACTGGACCGAAAATAACTCTCCTTATCATTCAGCTGCAAGCAAGGGTGCACAGTCAGTTTACAGCCCCTCCGTACCCAGCACAGGGTATTTCAATGTGTGTTCACAAATACTGAGCCGTCAGATGAAAGAGAGGGCCGCTCTACTCAGGGATGGGAGTCCTCACACTGAATGCATGAGTGACTGATTACTTTCTTACCAGTTGAACCTCAGCTCTCTACAAAGAAGAGCCTTAGCCCAAGCCTGAAGAGGCCAAACTAGAAACAAGGGCTTTCCAAATAATACGAAATCACAGATTGGTGCGTTAAGGATCTTGCGTCATTACAATGCATACAGCTGCTCTTCCTCAGATTTCAGATTTTTTTCTTTTTTTTACTTTCTTCCCTGCCAACTAAATGTATTCAGTTGTGGTATAAGGGCAGAGAAACTACAGTCATTCTTGCTTCTAGAAGCAGACGCGGGGGACCGTGTTAGGTTGTTCCCATCAGAATCAGATGAAGGCTGAATGTCTGTACGTAATAGCCGTGTCAAACAGCAAGCCTGGAAAAGTTGCAAAGAAAGTTCACCCTGTGTTTTAAAACCTGGGTCAGCATTTGCGAAGGTCCATTTCTGCATAAGTGAGCACACAAACCCCAGTGCCTGTTCAAATAGTCTGCAGCTCTCTCTCAGGCAGCTCATGACAACAGCCCAGCAGCAGCACTGTTTGATCTCCAATGTTTTCCTTAATCTGGGTTGTCAAGGTTCGCTTGTTGGAGGCTGTTTACTTTACTTCTCCTACAAAAAAGTGTTTTTTTTCCCCTCAGACAATGACTAATCCAAAGACCAAGAAGGAGGGAGAACTGCCAGCAATAGTTGTTAAAGCTGCAGTTTCCTTTTTGTAAATTTTCAGATGGTTTTAGTCCTGCTGTTGCCAGCTGCCGACTTACTGTATAAAATATTAGGGTAATTTTTCATTCCAACATGTATACAACTCACTCTCAATGCAAATACACAATTATATCTTTATTTATGGAATTGGTGAAAATACTAATTTTGTCTGACTTTACAAATTAATAATAAATCAGGGTGGATTAAGTAAATAAAGCATTTGTTTATAATAAGTGTACTGTATATACATTTACAAGCTGCACAGTAAAATTTATTGGTCACATGTTGGTTACTGGTGTCCATATGTGTGTGAAACACCTGCTATAAAATGTTAATTAAAACATAGAACACATCTAAACTATTTTGAATGTGTTTACTTAGTAAACTATTTTTGCTTACATTTAGACGGTGCACTGTGATAGCATAACGTTAGTAAAAAAAAAAAATTAGACAATTCACTCCACCGACACACTGTATAGTAACAACTGGTAATTCTTAATTGTTCATTTAAAAAAATAATGAATATTTTTGTTCTGCATCTTCTGCAATATTTACAGTAAATGTCCAACTGTAACCCACAGCACGTCTGACTCAATAAAACCACTATAAGTTGACCAAAACCAGAAATACAGCTGAGCAAAACGGAAGGTGAAAAACTTTGAAACGTTGCGGGGCGACTTTACGTTGTCACAGCTACAATTAAAAATTAATTTACGAAATCCCTTTGTGTCAGGGAAAAGTTAACAGTGAGGTGAATATCCGCTTTAAATGTATTGTGTGCAGCCTTTTCGCTGAGCAGACGAGCCACACCAAAACAAGACAACCTTCAATAACGCAAATGATGGACGGCCAAATAAAAGTAACCTTAATTATGAGCTAAAGCGACATCACAGTTACAGTAAGTAGAGTTTGGCCAGTGGTAATACCTTCCTCCGGTCTTTCGGAGTTTGGAGGACAGCTAACACGTGGGGGGAAAAGCTCAATCCCTGGTCTTACTCCAAAGAAATCACGGCACTCAAACTTCCCTTTCGCTGTGTAAAGTTACAAACTTTTACGCCGTTATCCTCAACAGGTAACGTTGTAAATACGGACTGTCAACGTGTATCGCTGATCGGCACTTTACGATCATCCAGCGCTAATTGTGAAAATACTTTTTCCCCAAAGGTGCATTTCCCCCCGGGGTCTCACGAGCAGCCTCCACTAAGTTAGAAACCGAACTTTCCAAAAAAAAAAAAAAAAAAAAAGTAGAGGATACAAACCTCGTAGTTACACACTTGTAACAGCCGCTCGGTACAGCGACGTTAACACGCGCAACCAGCCACACTACGTGACAACAAGGCAGGTGCTTGTTTATTTGTTTATTTCGCTATTTATACAATTATAGAAAGACCGAAGACAAACTCTGTATGTGTGTGTGCGTGTGTGTGTGTGTGTGTGTGTGTATTTGAGTGCAGCAGTAGCAGCAGCAGCAGCAAGTATCTAGATACGATACAACAAAGCTAATGTTAACATTATGATAATAGTGAAACTTACCAGAATGGAAAACGCTTTACTGCAGCTAACAGGCGCACGCGGAGGGTACCGATTCGCTAGTATGAGATAACGAACCCGTGCACGCGAGCCTGTGTACCGAGAACGCGTGCGACAACAAATCACACCGTAAACACCAACAACCATATTACTCCGCCCGCCTTGGTGTGGGTGGCGAGGTGGGGGGACTATCTAAATAACTTAACTACAGGGAGAAACAGATAATCTTACCGAGGGCGTCGAAAAGGAGCAAAACGTGGAGTTTCACAGTCGCTGCCTCCCAGTCTGTCTCGCAAGGAAAGGCACGAGCTCCCTTCTTAATGTTGTTATTAGATTTTAACACGCCGAGAAAAGAAGGAGAAAAAAAAAGGAAGAATCGCGGATTTGGAGTTGTTGTTTTGTTGTTCCATTCCAAGTCCGTGACGTCATATCCACCTGCTTGCTGGGTAAACAACGTTCATTGCAGATCCTTCACAGAAACATCACAGTCACAAGTACAATTCAGTAGCACTTAGTGGGTCCTTTCTTTCTATGGGGAAATGTAATGATATGCATTAGTTTTAGCTGAAAGTGTGACAGGAGAGTGGGGGGCTGTCAGAAAAGCTAAAATGTCTAAGCTGACTAATTACAACTGAGGTGCAATGAACTTCTATTATTTCAGAAAATTCTCCTGTCTTTTTTTTTTTTTTTTTTTTTGGATCTGAGGTTCATCATAACTCTTCCAGAGCCTCGCTGCCTGCAAGAAAAAAAAGATGAAATGCTTTAACATAATCATCAAAGATGTTTTAATCTCAGCTGTGTGTAGTTAACTGTTGAAGAGGCTGACATTATGGTGCTGGAAATCAGAGCAGGTTCCTTCAGTTTGGTGGGGTTACATCTGACCTGTGGGCCAACCGTTGAACCATTTTGAAGGGGACGTGACTTCATCTTAAATTTCAGCAACATAATGAAGAATCTCTGCTTTGCACGTTTTTCGCTCTTGAAAAGTTTTGCTGACGCCCAAACAGTTTTCCCACAACATGACTGTCTCTAAAAGTGCAAAAACATTATGACAGTAATTAAAATCTCTGTCACTTGCCCCTGAAGAGGAGAATTATCATGGGCCAGTTCAACAGTCCAGTTAACACTCATTGTAAAGCAACATTAATTTAGTCTCAAGGGAAAATATTTTAAGTCGTTTTTCTGTCCTTGATCAAGGTCTGAGAAGCACAGCTCATTTCGCTCTGAACGACATTACATTTATCATGGCTGCATCTGGGAGGAATGCTGCTGATGAACCCGCTCAGGAAAGACAGTTTCTTAGTAGAGAGCGCCACCCTCTGACCATGCATAGTCACAGGAAGAAATACCACATTTCCACAGAGCAACGTGAATTTATGGCCATTTTACTTTACATCCACAATCCTAATTGTGGTACTGTACTATTTTTTTACCTGAATTTTTCTTGAAATTTCCCTCACCCTTCAGTGTGTTGGTGTTTTGCCAAGCACACTGACGTACCCAGAGTCTGCACACCCAAATCACTGACTTCAGATTAAAACGTAATATCTGTAAACTTCTCGGATTATATTGACAATAGCAGACACCTAAAAGACATTTTTAAAATCATAGGATGCAAAAATGTTATTTTCAAAATGAACTGATCTGTTTCAGCGTAAAAAACATTGTGCTGTTTTAGTCATGAGCTACTTTAACTGCTCAATGACAAGAACCAGAAATCACTGTCACTTGTGTGTGTTGTGGTCATTAGAATATGTTTGCTCTGCATCCAGCATTTTTTGTGTGTGTGTTTGTTTTTTTAGATCATGTCCCCTGTGGTAGCACTGCGGCTCCACGTCTGCTTCTAAATGTGTGATTGATCACTTAGCAGAATTATAATCTTTATCAAGCTTCAGGCTACTGTCATGGAAAAGCTTTTCAGTATCAAACTTCTGCTCTGCAGGTAACTGGACACACAACGCTGCACTAACTGCCACAGCAGGTTAAGAGAAACAAATCTCTTCGTTTTGTATTTCTTAATTCATGTGACACAACAGTGACACAAAAGAAGACCTAGCAGGAAAACGCAACGTACTATTTCCTGTTACCTTCCTGTGAACTTGATAAAAAAAAAAAAAGCCTTTTACATACCTCAGTTTAAAGACCGTATAAAAGAGATGGAGGAAAACATCAACTATTTTTAACTATTATGTAACAAGTAGTTTCATCACAAGGAAAAATTATTTTTTTTCTTTAGCTTGTGTGCTTCAATCCACAATCACATTTCAAGTTTGGCAAGCTGAAAACAGTGCCATATTGCCACTGTAAAGATGCTCTGTCTATATGGCAAGCAAGTAGCCTGAGGGCTCACACATCAGTATGGCCTACAACCACAGTGCTGTGTTTAATGACCTCAGGGACCATGAAGTGAGAGCAACACAGCGATGGCTGAAAGTCTGTGTCAACATCAATTCATAACCAGAGTTAAAAGAACTATATAATTAAAATGTAGGATTTTTAAAAAGAATTACAATATGCAGATACTTATTGAAAGGTGAAATATTTCCCCCTTTTGATGTCTCTGAGGGAAAACAACAGTTTTGTCTGTGGTCAGTGGTGAAATACTGATGACATTTTTCTGCTTCATAAGTTCTTATCTCTCATAACTACATTATTCTCATTATAGTCCTAACAGGATTTACAATCTTTCTATGATTTGTACATTAAGCCAATCCTACAGTCTTTCATAGGATTACTATAGTTTTTCCACACAGTTGTAAACATGATTGTGTGCTGTAATTAATGAGAAAAATTCTAATGTATATGCAGTGTTCTGAAGGCAATCTAACACATAATCTAAGCTTTCTAATTCTTCATTGACATGATCTGCATGTCAATACTGGATCTATGAGCTCAGCGGAAGCCAACAGCCATGTGTCTGTCTGAATTTATTATCCCGTACTGTCGGCGTCACGCTGGTGATGTGTCGTGTGGATTAAGGCCCTGACTTGATGGAGTGTAGTTGCAAATTAATTGAGGATCACTATCAGTTACGTAACGGCCTCTCCACACATACGCGTGCACACAACAAAGTAATTAGCTTTCTGTTAATTAGGTAATTAAGCAAATGAATAGGAGCTCCTCTTGATTTCCAAAGGGGGACGGATGGCTTTCATACGCTGTTTCTCCCTTGCTGCTTGGGGGGGTGTAGCATTCAGCACAGAATGAAAGGAAGAGGACTCCTGGAGAAGCTATACAGATAATGACCAGTAAAGAACTGTCAAGTGAATGAAAGAAGAAGAGAAACTGGAGATTATGATACTATGCAGTCTATCTTTGTAAATATAATTGTAGCAGGGCATTTTACTATTTCAGGTAACAAACAGAAACAACTATTAAATCTTTAAAAAAAAACAAAAAACACTTTCATAGTTTACAAGGTAAAACATTAGAAAGATACTCTTGTTTTATAGTTAGCATGTTTCTCTGTTTAAATTTAAAAACGTAACATGATAAATGTCTTGTTTTTACTTTAACCCTTAAGACATGACTGAGTAAATCTCAAAGGATTTTTTTTTAGTTTAGTTTAATGCCCCATAACAAATTCTGCCCAGATGCTTTTTGTTTTTCAGTGTGTCAGTTTGACCATGTTAAATATTTGCATATATATTAAATAATCAATGCATTTGAATATTGATATTATTTAAATGTTAAATATCGAATCAATTTTAATGAAAGTTAAAACGTCACAGTTGACAGTGCACTTCTAAGTTTAAAATTGATTGGATGAGCACAAGAAAACTACCCTTTCCCGTCCTTCAACCTCCTCAGCCGAGGTGCCCTTGAGCAAGGCATTTAACCCCCGTCCCCCATACATGTTGTTTAGTTGAAAATATTTTTCTTTTGTATTTGCTTTGTTTGGAATGGTCCAAATGTGCTTGGTACACCTCTGAGTAGTTGGGTGATATATACTGTGGATAATAAAGACTCAAGGGAATTACATGTTGGAACTGTTTGTGTGTGTGTGTATATATATATATATTTTTTTTTATATATATATTTACTTGACATTTTTGAACACAAAATTGGACTACTGACATAGTATAGTAGTATAAAAACACATGCAGCAATAGTTCAATTTTAAAAACAGCTGATTAATTTTTCACAACGCTGGCACATTAGAAGAGCTATGTTTCTGCGTAACCTCTCTTAACGTTTCCACACCTGGCTCCTTTTTTAAACCAGAGATTTATACAGAGACAACGAGTGGTAACGTACCACTTTGCACAGCGGTGTGTATGCAATGCTTAATGAGTTTTTGTACATTCTCTTGTCATCTTTAACATTATTAAACAGTATAAATGTTAATTGGGAATTTGTCACAGGTCTTCACCAAACACATACAAACATAAGCCAGGGAAGTCATCTGTCAGCTTTTTTTAATGCCAGTGTTCATAACAAATAGTTCTGAGGTCACTGTTACCATAACAAGAGCTAATAACATCAAGCTTTGATTTTCCACATCTTCTCTCTGCAGAGTGTAGTGTAAAAACCATAACACTTACCTCACATTGCAGGTAATAAACTTGAAGCTGCTTTTCTTTTGGCATTCATAAAATTCTTACACAGATAATGAATTATGGCAGTTAGACTGTAGCAGAAAGAAGAACAACTATTATAGTTTCAGCCACATAACTGAGAGCTGGGTTTTAACTGAGGTCCAAGGTCTAAATGATATGTTGCTTTTTGAAACGAGGCACCGATCATACGAGAACAGGAGCATTTCCCTCAAGATCAAGAAGCTTTTCTTTGTAGCTGCTGTTAGCAGAGTCAGCTATTCTTCTATCCTCTGATCATTAGAGCAATGTTTCTGAACTGCACAAGCTACTGGATGGTGAATCTTTATAATGTTTGACTCTGGATACAGTCGAGTTTGTAAGACGGTGAGTGTGCTGGTCCATACCAGCATTTTTTTTTTTTCCTGATGTCAGTTGGCTGTGAATGTGCAGCTCCATGTAGGCATCATCAGCACAGAGCAGAGGTAAATGCACTCTGCGCTGGTTTCCTAAATTACTGACAAGCCTTCTGAATGCATTTTATAACCCCAGGGGACGCAGAGGCACTCTAAAACCTAAGCAAGCTGTTCATGTAATTGCTCAACCTCAGCCTCTGCACAGGAGACATTCACATCAACTCTTGTGTATTTGGTTGTCAGACATGTCAAGAGATTAAAACAACTAATTTTTATGTGGTTTGGATTTATGTCTGGTTTGGTTTGGTTTATGTCGGATTTACTTTGAAAACATTTGAATGCTGTTATTCTAGACCGACTAAAGGGGGTAGAGAATGTACAACTAGGAACATTAAACAGGCAAAACTACTGCTGAGATTTCTGACTCATTAGTGACCTGACTAAAACCACTTTGCCAAATATTCATAAGAGGTAACCCCAAACTCCCCCAGCAATATCTGGATTTTGTCTTTAACGCTAGAACAATCACATTACTAGAATATGTAATATGAAAAGCACTGCTGGTGACAATCCACAAAGATCCTATATCTATCGACAGAGCCTTTTAGCACCCTTCAGCAAATTGTTTTGGTTTTGTGCCTGCAACTTTACTGACTGAGTTGACTTTTACTGCGTTGATCAAATTTAGTTCCAGATGAAAGTTGTTTTCAGCAAAAACTTCTCTATACACAAACCACCCAGCACCAGCAAACAAAGCTACATTTCAATATAGAGACAAAAACAGGGCTAAAAGGACAGTGAATATTGGACTTACATTTATCTGGCGACCAGAGACCCTACTCTAAATCAATGGCAATGTTGTGTCATGTCTGCTGGATGGCAACTGTTTGCTAACACATTAACCATGATAATTTTATTTAAAAGCAAAAATGGTTGAATTGAATTTTGCTTCATCTTAGTGGGAAACTTAGAATGGAGCCACTGTTAATGTTATTAGTAACAACCAAGCTCTCCCTCCTACAGGTCAAAACGTCTGCCGTGAAAAAGACCTATTCACAAAATGAGATAAATCAAAAAGTAAAACAAAACCGTGAATTTTAGGGAAGGGGTCTCAAACACCCCAAAATATGTCACACTTGTCAAACACACTGTTTTCCTGACCTTTACAATTTTCCTCTGCAAGGTATTTCCTGTCTTGCCTTATACATCGATCACACTGACACAGCACAAAGGGTATAATGTGCAACTGAGGTGAATCAGCGCAAAAGGGCTCAGCGTGAGTGGAAGATGATGAAACGCTGAAGTATTGACACACACCTTACATGCAAGAATGGCAGCAATCCTTTAACAGACATTTGCTGTTGATGCTGAAGATTGCACTGTGCAACAAGAAACACAGATGATAAGAATTTTCTTTTACTTTCCATTTTATTTACGTTGTCCATGTCACCGCAAAAAAAAAAACATGTTTACAAAGGAAATATTGTCCCCTTACACTAACCTATCAGCCAGTCCAAAGTTGAACTATAAAAGTGGTGTGACATACAATAATACCAGAAGCATTCAGTTTACTGTAGCCTACACTGCAATAAAACCATAGTAATAGAAATTGTGTAATTAAAGTGTTAACGGTGTTAGTGAAGGTAACTCAGACTGGGTGATGAAGTCAGGTTTGTGACGGGACCTGATCGAAAAATATGTGTTTCTAGTTTCTCTATTAAAAATTGATGGTACTTATCAGTGAGGACATGATCAAAGGCGTGAAGTCAGTGAAACCTGTGGTACTTTTATATAATGTACTTTTCTTTGAAGAAGCAGTCGACACTGACTCAGCAACTACTGAAACTTGCCACATCTGTCTTATTTGACTTTTAATCTTATCTTAACGATTAAAATTTGACATATTGCATCTATAGATTATACTAAATAAGGGAACAGAACAACAACCCCAGTGTTACTTGCTTTAAACACATAATAATAATGCTGCAGAGTGTTATGGTTGTAGGGACACAGTCCAACAAGCACACTTGATTTACTGGTAGAAGAAACAAGTACAGACAAGTACTAAGGAGCACCACTTTTTGAGCATAAAAATGCGCAGTATCTCTTCAGCATAATACACCAACAATCCATTTTGGAGAGCAGAGGGTCTGCTTTCAACACGCGTATTAAAAGAAATGTCAAATGTGGTGTGGCTGGGAACATTCAAAGAGGCACCTTTCAGGATGGATTTTGCCCTTTAAAAAATAAAAAAACATCTTAGAAACCAGATTTAAAGTGTCTTAGGGCCATATCTGTCCTGGAACATGTTCTGATTCCCTGTGATGGCTTCATAACTGAGGGGACACTGTGATTGGTTTGATGTGGAGTAGATTCATGAAACTGAACGGGACATTCACTCCATCCTCAGAAGTGGAAAACGCCAGCTGAATAGAGACGCTTCCATCATAAGTTTAACTTTAAAAACAACGGCAGAAAAGTGCTTTGGCACTGAGTAAGCTGACTTAATTTAAACATAGTATGAACTGAGATATCTAACATATCCAACAGTTAAAACATACTAGATTACGTAGCTGCTACCTCTATACCAGGAATAAATTGTGAGGTCCATAGCCAGCGCAGAGAACAGGACCTTGACAGTGCAGTTCAGTATAGGAGGAAGTCCAAACCAACATGAGCTAACGAACTCGGGATGAGATTTACGCTGGATATACACATTTTCTGAAGAGTTCAGAGGTTAGGACCCACATCAAAATGAAACAAGGCATCAGTCATTAAAAGTTATAAAAATATATTGATAACATTTCCTCGCTGAATGCAAAATAATATCCTTGATTAGGTTGTGGACAAAGCCTTTACATCAAGGCAGGTACAGAGTTCAGGTTAAAAAGAAAAAAAGTGCATTACAATCTAATGTCTTGAGCGTCCTCCCTCAAAGGCATGATGATCCATGTGAGCTGAAAAAGTCAAAGTGATTCATGCTGAGTATAAACCTTTGATCTGTCTGGCATAAATAAGAATGATTGTACGTGCCGGACACAGTTTAGACCTTGACCACAGAAAGAAGTTGTTTTTTTTGTTTGAGTTTTGAAAAAGGTAATATATCCCTGCTGAGAATTGATTATTAAAGGGATATACCAGATAAAATTTGTGGACTGGCTGTGGAAACAAATCAATCTTGGGCACAGTGCAAGTTAAGTTAACTTAAAATGCCCCCCCCAACCCCCCCACCCTCCCCCGGGACAAATAAAGTTCTCTGAATCTGAAAGCTTAATTACTTACAACAAACACAAAGTCAAATATTGCAGTTTGTTATTATTGTGGTACCAAACAGCCTATGTGACGGTGCTACATGAAGCAGGTATGAAGTAATACTTGGCATCTGTCCTGCTGCATTTTCTGCAACATCAGTAAAACCTGATTAGCCCACAGCTACGCTCACTCTTTAAATCGTCCTCTGGTACTCTGACATGCTCTGGTTGGAACTGTGTCTGTCAAAATGTGCATCGTTCAGTCTTTTCCTACAGTCTCACTTGCACCACGATATACTGATAGAGTTTGTGAACATCTGCAAAGCTTAAACTCCCTTCTGCTTCTAAATCCAAAGGTACAGTAAATGAAAAGTGGAAAATAATGGGCATACTTACACTTATAAAAAACAGCTTTAAAAGATATGTAGGGGAGGAGCTCGTAGACTCTTCCCAAGATATTTGCTTCGTTAGCAAGAGACGCATCTTTATTCCAGACTTGTACGACATCTTCCCGATCTCGAACGCTAACACTGACACCAACAACCTCATCCTCTGGGAAACAAGAGGAGAAACAAAATAAAATAAGATGAACACAGAAAACAGCACCAGTGTTAACAGCAGATACATTTTTTAGATCAATACAAAAGCTGTATTTGGCCAAAAAAAAAAAAAAAGCCAAAGGATTGTACCTGAGGCACAGTAATCTGCAAACTGCTCCCCAATAGTAGCAAGTAACAATTCTTTCCAAACTGCAGACTGAACAGGAACAAAGACGAGATAATTAGTCATTCGGTAATTTAGATTATTATGGGATATTTTTATGTGAAAAGAAGCTAAACAAAGAACAACACGTACAGTGCTTTCTTTTGGTATTTTCATCTTCCATACGCCTCCTTTTGCATTGCTTTCTTCTTCCCTGGTAGGAAAAAAGATTAAAAAAACATTAGACACGGAGCAGAGGGATCAGTTTTACATTATCCATATATTTTACTTCAAATAGAGGAGACAGAGGAAAATGCTGAATAATATACTACAAAGTCCATCTGAATGGCTGTAAATGTAATAATTGGACAGTGATAACATCATATGATTATAACCAGAGGCCTTTTAATAATGATGTAATGATTCTGAAGAATAAGAAATAATTCAACCTTTTCAGACAAATTGAAATAAATATGTTTTACATCCCTTTGAAGTTGCATTGTACTTAGTACATTATCAGTTATCATTGTTCAACGCAACTGGAAGAAGTTTACTGTATTTGAGTTATTACACAGTAGTTACAGCATGAGCTACAGTTATAATTTACCCTCTGTTCAAGCCAGTGGTCAGGAATATAATCATAACATTTATAATAACAGACTCACCACAGTGGCCTCCGTTCTCCGCGCATTAAGTGATAGCTACATCTCAAAGGCAGGGCTGTGACCGGAGGGATGTTGTTGTATACACTCCAGAACATCTGCAAACACACAAAGCAGACATGTAATACCTACTACTGCCTGACTGAAAATACATTTTTGAGGCTGACTCTTGAAAGAAATGTTAAGATGGATCCCTTAGTTTGGATTTGGATTTGGTTTTTGTTTTTGTAATTGTAACCAAGGTACATACGTACGGAGCAGGACATTTGGAGCATCAACCTGTCACTGCTCTCAAGTGGGGAAACCATATAAGGGAGACACTGTTTCTAAATGACCTTTAACTAGGGCGGGGTATCAAATTCAACACTTCTTAAAGCACCAGCCAAATTGCCTTGATACCATCGGGTATCAAAAAATGTCATTTAGTTCG
This sequence comes from Toxotes jaculatrix, assembly GCF_017976425.1. Taxonomy (NCBI): domain Eukaryota; kingdom Metazoa; phylum Chordata; class Actinopteri; family Toxotidae; genus Toxotes; species Toxotes jaculatrix. Next base: position 6,013,819 of record NC_054396.1, on the reverse strand, counting down.
GTATCAAATTTCGATCCCTAATGGGTTAATCTCGTCAAAGCCAATGAGCCAATAAGCTTGCAGCATGTTTGACGTGCCAAGTCAAAAGTGCTGGTGATTGGCTGTGTCCAGTCATCCAGGAAAAACATTAGGTTACGGCACGTCCACAAACGTCGCTCACACGAAGCTGTTGCGTTGCGTCATTCTAAACTGTGGAAAAGATCTAGAGCGTGGCTCCATTTTAGCGGCATCGATGCTAACAGTGCACAAAATATGTATAGCCATGAAGGACACTCTGCCAATGCTTTCTGACTTGGCAACAAGATATCTCTGTGTGCAAGCAACATCCACACCCTCAGAACGAATATTTTCTACTGCTGGGGACACTGTTAGCCCGGAGCGAGCTTGTCTGACACCTGAAAAAGCAGACATGATTGATTTTTCTGTGAGTGATATAACGCTAACGCTATGCTGCAGTGACCGGTTTGTCATTTTTGTACTGCAATTTCTTGTTATTTATCGGCCACCGCATCGTACCAATATCATTTTATCTACAATAAGATAATATCGGCCTGATTTATCAGAGATGCTTTTCTCTCCCGAAGCTCCAAGAGGAAGTTCCTGCTCTGTGACAGAACTTTCCTCCTTCAGTTTATATTTAGTTTATTTCCGACACCACAGTACATAATATATATACTATATAATACTGAGAGTGTTCATTTAACCAGTTCAAAAAGTGCCACCATTCTGAAAGCAATGCATTGTTTATTTTCACACATCAAATCCAGCATTAACACGGTTGTGTCACGCTTTGCCAGTTGGTGTCTTTTCCAGGTGTTGTTATGGTTGATTCAAAATAAACAGCAGGCTTCCCCAAAGCCACACACTCCACCATCGCTGCACTAAACTGCAAAGTGTTGCAGAGGGCGACAACCTGTTCAAAATACGCAATTTGTGTGTCTCAGCTTATTCAAACTGAAACTACAAGCCTGTTTCACTTCCATGTTTACAGTGACATCACTGATGTAAACAAACCGTGAACACCCTCAGAAAATGTTACTAACTTTGTTGCATGGTCTCCATCTTTATACTAAAAAGAGCTGTCGGTTTAAAGGCAGAGAGCTGGTTTCTCCTTTTTTTTAAAAAATCTGATCGAACAAACCTTCTGCTTAGTTTATTTTAGTTTACAAGCTGAAAGTCCCCACGAAAACAGGAACTTTCCCTTATACAAGCATCAGCGCACCATATCAAAGGGCAGTAACACTGTGACTTACACACACTGATCAGTCTGTGAGCAGCTCAAAACTGTTTGAATTTCACAAGAAAAAAAACCTGATGTAATATGGCCTCAATAACCTGTGCGGTGCATTCATGTTTCATGATAAAATGCTTCGTTTTTCTCCGCCACTCGTGCCCACTGTAGCTTTGAGTGCCAATGAACTGCTTAATCCCGTGCATCAATGAAGCTCTGCTCAAGCCAATTTGACACTTAGCCAAGTCATGCACTTGATCTCTTTGCTCTTACGATGACGAAGCTCTTTTCGCCGACACCAAATCTCACCTGGACAGTTTGCACCGTGTAGATCTTCTTCAGATTGGATTCACATTCTGCAGCCGTCGTGCCCGGTAATGACCTGGAGGAACGAGTGGAAACTGTTTCAGTCAACAGTACACGATGATGCAGCTGACAGAGTGTGCTGCTCACACACACACACACACACACACACACACACACACACACACACACACACACACACAGAGTTTTTGATTTTTAATAAACTTGCTAAAAATGTTTTCCCTCTGTCATCATAGATTATTGATTGTAGACTGATGATTGCAAGTTTTTCTACTTTTTTTGCAGAGAGGCTCAGTGAAAATCATACCTCAGATAATTCAGTCTATTTTCCTATCTATGTAGATTACATGGTGCACATGGCAACTAAACCAAAAGCAATGTTTAATATAGATATACACATTCATGGACCACAGCTTATATTTATATGCAGGATCGTGATTCCTATTTCCATCTATGTTTTGATAAAATAGTCATAACACCAGTGCTAAATGTACTTGTACTAATGCTAGACTAGTGTTAAATATACCTATTTTATGTTGACTATTTTATTTGCTATTGACTGTTCAGTCTATTAAATGCCAAAAATTATGGAAAATGTCTGTCACAGATTCTGGAAACCCATGCTGACATCTTCCAGTGTCTTTCGTCAGACCTGACTGTCCAAAAATAATAATAATAATAATTGCAGAACAATTATTTAGTTGAATTATGACTGTTTCTTTCTGAGTGTAATCAATAGTATGTGAATTTTTTAGTCCTTAAAAAACAGTTTCAGGAGCTTACTTCATCAATGTGTCACTCCTATCAGGTAAACACGCTGAGCAAACACATTAGAAGATGACAAATCAAACCTCAATGCCATCCAAACTTTGGAAACCTTTGCTCCATGGTCAAAGATGAAAGGATTTATTTTGAAAGTGTGCATGATAAGCAACAATCCTGCCACCTTATAAAAGAGAAGAAACGACACAATGTGGCGTTCAGGACGCATTTTAATGACCGGTCTGAGGACACTTTGCTGAGAAAGCGAGCATATAATCTTTTACAGCCTCTGACACCTTATGTTGGTTGTTGGAGAAAGTGAAGCCGATTTTCTCTAACTGTGCCACTTTTTTTGTTTTTAGAAAAATGTAATAACCGTCTCAGTTTCACCCAGAAACTGTCTGACTCTCCTGCTGAGAAACACAGCTCAACTAACTTGACTTGCATGTCTGAATATCAAAAACACAACATGGTAAAGAAGTCCATCTTGTTATGCAGGAATCGTTACCAGGAGTAAAAACATTGCTGTGAAAATGATAACTTTTCTGGTGTCAGACACAGTAATGTAAAAAAAGAATAGAAGAAGAAGGTCATGTTAAACCCAAACATTCTCTAGCTACATTTGCTCCTGGAGGCCTGCGGAAAGCTTTGGCCTTGAATTTTATTTTTTTTTCCTCCCTCCATTCCTGCTCGTCCCGGGCTCTGAACTCAAAGACAACGCGGAAGAGGGGAAATATTTTACCTGTCCAGCCAAAAAGTCCAAGGTGAGTGCAAAGGCAGCGTTGTCGTATCGTCTTCTCGGTGTTTCTTTGTGATATTTTCCAACTCTTTCTCGTCGATGTCAATGTTGCTTTCAGAGGAAACAGTCTGAGCGCTCAGGCCTCCTCTGTCCATCTGTAGATCTGTCTGACCCGCGGGAACCGCCATTTCAGCAGGCACTGAACTAAACCTTTATATGGTCCCTGTATGATTCTCCTTAAAAAAAAATACACCCGGTTTGGCTTTATCTCCAGATACAGACACACACCGCTTTTCCGCCTACCGACTGGTGACGTCTCTGCGTCACTGGGCTGAAACGTCACAGTTGGTCCGTCCCAGAGAGCGGGAAAACAGAGGGAGGTATCACTCCGCCTGGTTTACGGGAGTCCAGAGACTGAGCTGAACCACAAACCAGCCAGACGCCAGGCATCACCAGAGTAAACTGAAACGATTAGGATTAAATGTGTTAAACTACCAGACTAAGAAAAAACAAACAAACAAACAAACAAAAAAGGAAAAGAAAACACATAAAATCTGATGGTTTAGGGCAGAGGATAATACATGTGTATACAACTGTATGTCTGGTAGAAATTGGCTTTTGAATTTAGGCCACTTACAAACTGAGGTTACCACAGGTTCTTAGCACTGCTATACATTTGTATGGCGTCAAACCAACCAGACCACAGCCCCATATAGGCTACATACACTGAAACCATTACAGTTTTAATTGTCAGCCTACACAAAACCGCTTGACTGGTAAACTGACCGCATGATATGAGCTGATGTTTGCTCGGCACAGATCCCTCTGTGCTGGATGAACACAAATATATCCCATGAGACAGTTTCATAAGCACAACCACATGTTTAGAATTTATATTGTATATATGTTTCTTTTTTTTTCTAGAACAGCAGCAACACTTAATCAGACACAGCTCACCTGTCACCTAAAGACTGCATTCTAACCATGGATGACAAGTTGACCTGGTCCTGGTTTCCACACGGACTAGAATACAATCCCAGGAACAATTACTGTACTGAACATGTGGAGCAGTATGTTAGCCACAAGGGAGAGGAGAGGGATGGACAAGCTGCTCATCTTCAAATAGTACAAATTTGTAGTACATTTATTTTGTTTTGGTTTTTTTTTTTCCTCTATTGCTCCCACTTTAAGAGAGCTATGTGGCCAGAATCAGAGCCTGTAGTAAAGAGACATTCAGTTTTCAATCTGTATAACCAAGCAAAGAGTGATGATCATCTGTGGAGACCAGGAAATGTCCAAGTTTTTTTCCCCAAGTGAGGCATGATCTTATTACACAATCTTCAGCCTCAAGCCTCTTGTTGCCTGTTTTAGGACACTTGGTGTAAGTGCTTTGCAGGCTACAGCGTGACAGTTGTTGGTGAAGCCCTCTGTGCAGGGAGATCTGTCTATGTGGAAATTATCACGCATTACTGGGCCTAGAGAGACACAGATTTAAAGAAAAGTGCATATAAATAATTAGAGTCCATGTCAATGTACTGATACTTTATTTTGACAGAGTTACATTATTTGTTCTTTGGGCATTTGAGTGAGGCTTCAGAGCTCAGTAACAAAAAACAAATCTCAGCTGTTGATCATCCTGCGAGATCTTTTTTTTAAAAAAACACAGCGGCACTAAGCCCACCGATAAACGTAACCACCTCTGATCTCATAGCCAAAGATAACAATTTCTGTGTAAAATTATGTTTTATATATTAACTAACCATCAACAGTCACACTGTAAGACCCCAAAGACATGTGTGTAACCTCAATGCCATAACTAAACAACCTGAACCTGTACAGTTCCTACATTTAATACTTGGAACCATATGAACCACATGAATGATCCAGTGGTGTTACGTGTAATATTTGTGGGATCTGCCTGAACATTTTCTATTGATTATTCCTCTGGAGTTGACTGGATCAGGCTCCAGTGTGGTCACAGGGTCATATATGAAAACAAGGCCACACTTGGAATTAAAGTGTTACAAAGCATTGAACTTGGGCAGAGCTCAGGCATGAACAAAGTTGGCTCTGGTCAGTCTATCTGGTCGGTTCTGGTGATAATATGGATGTTAATTCTCCCAACAAGGCAGAACAATATCTGCCTGTAAGGCAGCTTTGAAGGCTCATATGCTTGATTTCTTATACTCATGTTGATGCGTGGAGCAGCCTGCAGGGGGTGCTGGTGAATCACTGCAGCTCCAGCAACAGAGGAGCCAGCCTGGTCACATGATGGTAACAAAGTCCTGCTGAGTTTATCATATTAATATAACATATTCTATATTATTTTAATTTAACAATTGACTATCTCACTGTATGAGGTTCTGACTGACTCAAAACAACAGTCACTGCACAGTGTACCTTATATATGCAAGGAGAACTTAACTATAAACTTTATTTTCTTTGTTTCTCCAATTAATATTTTGGTATGGTCGATTTCTAAGTGTGTTATCTTACATTTCAACAGCCTCAACAAGAAAGGCTCTTCATTTAGAGTCCAATCCCAAGAGCCAAAAAGATCACTGGTGTGTATTCAGGATTTTAATTCAAATTCTGGAATGTAAACATAAAAACTGGGTTAAAAACACAGAGAACAGACAAATAAAATCTTTGTAGCTGAATTCAAAACACAGCACAAATCAAGTCAGACCACATGGGTTATTCGAGGTGTAACGACCACTGCAGTGTTTGAGTTTATCATTTACCACCATTTTTCTTCATTTAGATTTCAGTTAACTGATTTCATTTAACAGATGTTCACTCAGTAGCTTAATATTATTTCCTGTTTGTGTGTGTGCGTGCGTACGTGCGTGCGTGTGTGTTGTCTTGCATTATTCACTGACATTAATTAATTACTTAAATGCGGACTTTTATAATACTCCTATAATTATGATATAATGCATAATAATCCCATATTTATGCGGTACGTTCCTAAAAGTCCTGATCCGAGTTGTTTTGATAACCTGCTGTAATGTGGGTGGAATACATTAAATACTGTGCAGTGTTACAGTGTCAATCCGTCAACATTTGCATCTCATCAGCGCATGGAGACAGCCATCCTATAGGCCTACATCGCAACAGACAAGCATCTGCAGATGAGACTCCTGACTGATCCCAGGCCTGCTCACTACATGCAAGCGGACGTGCTTCGCATATAGGCTAGACGCCGCCGTGTGAAATCCACCGATAGACTCCGTTACAGGCGCTTCCACCTCTGTGAGCTTCCGACCTCCGCTCAGCCTTTACAAACATGTTTGCTTTTGCAGGCTCTGCGCTAGCCAACAGCTGATATTTTAGCTGTCGCCGTTGAGGCTGCGGGTGCGTAATTGCGCCATGCTTCCGCACCACACTGTCTGCTTTTTTATTCCTCAAGACGAACGGGAGACCTCCGCCATCGGTGGAAACTGAGATGGGTTTTCTGAGGCGCTTGTCTGCCGAACGGATGCTTTGCGAGATGGTGCGTGAACCTAAACCAGCCTGCTTCTATTCAGCTGAGGATGGGACAACACACGGGGATGGGTTTTTTGCCGGACACTTGTGAGATGAAGGATAAGAAGAAAAAGAAGAAATATTAAATGATTTTTATTTGTTCGTTTTTTTTTGGTGGGGATCTGTGCTCATCGGGATGGATGTGATCCGATGTTGAGCGGATGATTCTGGGTGGAATTTATTCCTGACTGGTTTTTCTGTGTAAGGGGGGGGGCGGTGGATCGTGTTGATATTGCTTTTCCATTCAGTCCTGGCAGGATACTACCGCTCGTCGATGAATTGATGTGGGAATACGCACTGTCTCGGCTGCATAGATGGCAAACACAAGTGAGTTTGGGGAGAGCAGCCCGTCCTTACAGAACTATGCGTCCACGGCCTCTGCGGTCAAGCTGGCCTCCCTGGGTCTGATCATGGGCATCAGCCTGCTAGGCAACGCGTCGCTGTCGCTGCTGCTGCTGAAGGACAGCTCTCTGCACAAGGCTCCCTACTATTTCCTCCTGGACCTGTGCCTGGCGGACGTGGTGCGCTCTGCTGTGTGTTTCCCCTTCGTGATGGCGTCCATCAGCGGCGGCTCCGCTTGGCCGTACAGCGCGCTCAGCTGCAAGATCGTCGCGTTCATGTCGGTGCTCTTCTGCTTCCACGTCGCCTTCCTGCTCTTCTGCGTCAGCGTCACCCGGTACATGGCGATCGCCCACCACAGGTTTTACTCCAAGCGGATGAATCTGTGTACGTGCGTGGCGGTGATCTGCATGGTGTGGACCCTCTCCGTGGCCATGGCTTTCCCCCCGGTTTTCGACGTGGGCACCTACAAGTTCATCCGTGAGGAGGAGCAGTGCATCTTCGAGCACCGCTACGTGAAGGCGAACGACACGCTGGGCTTCATGCTGATGCTGGCCGTCATCGTGGGGACGACCCATGTGGTTTACATTAAGATGCTGTGCTTCGTCTACGATCACCGTAAAATGAAACCGGCCCAGCTGGTCCCGGCCATCAGCCAGAACTGGACCTTTCACGGCCCCGGAGCCACCGGGCAGGCCGCAGCCAACTGGATCGCCGGCTTCGGCCGCGGACCCACCCCGCCCACGCTAGTCGGCATCAGGCAAGCCTCTCACCCCGGTAACAGGAGGCTGCTGGTGCTGGATGAATTTAAGATGGAGAAACGCATCGGGAAAATGTACTACATGATCACACTGACCTTCCTCATTCTGTGGGCTCCTTATATAAGCGCTTGCTACCTGAGAATATTTGTGCGGGGGGCTTCGGTCCCGCAGCTCTACCTGACCGCCGCGGTGTGGATGAGCTTCGCTCAGGCGGGAGCGAACCCCATCATCAGCTTCCTGTTCAACAAGGAGCTCCGGATGCGACTCAGAGCCTGTTTCCCCTGCTGCCTGGGAACGCAGACACCCATGGAGCCATACTGTGTCATCTGAACCGCACATACCCCCCCACCCACCCAATACTGCCAAAGACACATTTGTTATCAAGCTCCAGAATGTACACAAACTGGTCCCCAGAGTGTGTTGTGCACATGTAGACAGGGATTTTTGTGGAGGCTGAATCCACTTCAGTTCACTTTATCCACATTTTTCATTTGTGGCAAAGAGTTCACCAACTATTTACATCAGTAAAAAAAATACAAATAAAAATAATAAAAATAAGCTTACCATGGAGTTAATTTCTTTCTATGTTTTGCTTATCAGACTGATTTAATCTATGAGGCATATTGAGGCATAGAAGCATAAAGTGATTCTTAAAATATATATATAGCCTAGTGTGTTTGAAGGTTGTCCGCTTCACCAACTGGGCCTCATAATTAAACCTTTTAATTTACACCTCTGCATGTATTGTAGGTGACATTCATTCCAAATATAGGGTATAGTCCACATGACAAACGTGTGTCATGTTATGTCCTATGTTTGGAGAATTTTTCCCTATATATGCTGTATGGAGTATATCAACCTATTTTGGTCCACCACAATATTGTACATGAATGTCATTTAGGCTATTTGTTTGTACATTTTGAAATAATATTGCGACACACCTGACTGAGGTCGTTTGCCTTCTGCAGAGCTGATGACTGAAACACAACAGAACTGTTTCATCAGCTGATTGGAGTCAGTTTCTTTGACATCTGCGACATACCTGCTCACTAATCATTTCAGTTCCACACAGGAGACACAGATCTCAGAATATTTTTAATCAGGATAATGTCCCATTTGTAAATACTGTAAAGCCCCTCTCCCTCTTTCCTTCTGCTTTTTTTTTTTAACCAGGTATGTTGTATATTTCATAATCTCTTAGAAGCCTTTGTGTTGAACACAGTGTTAAAACTCACTTTAAAAGTATTTAGCTCATTCTTCTTCATCTTCATGGGTCGATTCACATTCCCTGCAGGATCCAGATTACAGATCTCATTTTTCTACCAATATGGACATTGGGACAAATGTTAATAATCTGGTGCTTTGGAAAGGATGTTTGCATTGTTTGTATTTCTTAGCAAATAAATAAGAAATGGATGATAAGTTGTTTTGGACTCTATCATCTGTTTTTAACATGACATCTTTACTTGATTTGGCTCTGCTCTTAACTCCCTTGGCTCTTAAGATTCTGTCTTCATAAACAAAAAGTCCTCTCTCAGATATCTATACTGTGCAACTTACTTTGGTTGGCATGCTCAGTTGCCCTTATCCTGCCTTGTGTTCTCTGGTCAGTGTTCTGTTTCCTAGTTCCTGACAGTCCTCTGAGAATGGGTGTGAGCTCGCTGCATTCAGCTGTGGATTTTAAATGGAGAGGGTGATAAACATGTTTAAAGATTTTCCAGTTGAGAAACAATGAGAGTTGCAGCCTGTATTCAAATAAATTGGCTGCTAGATTAAAACAGACATTGGTTTCTTAGTGTTTCTACAGTGGATTCCCCCTCGTAGCTACAAGGATACTGAGGTCATGTCCTTGGTCTTTATTCTGAGAGTTTTTAGGGGTTTTAAAGGAGGAACTCCAGAGACTTAGAACTGCACTACCATACCAGGGGATGCCCTCAAAAAGAATGGTCAATATTAAAACATCAGAGGCTGAGAAAAATTCACTCTTGAATGGGTGAACTGAATTTCCCACAACACCATCAGACCCTCCTCGCCTCTGAAATGTCCACTTCTTTAAAACCTTGTCCCTCCAGTTTATAATGAGGACTTTCTGTTAAAATGGTCAAGCCCAAGCTGAACTTAAAGTGTAAATGCTGTTTCAAAGCCTTCTTCACACTACAGGAATAACATTTTGGTGGGAAAATACTACACGTTATTTAATTTGTTTGCTAATCAAAAAGTCTTATCTAAACATGCACTGTAAAAGCGAAAATGCTGACAAAACTCAAATCATCAAGGTAACGTAATGCAAGAGATTTGGGAATTTTCTCCAATTCTGCCAATTTGGATCTTCTTGTTCACCCCATTATTATATTCATATGAGGCTAACAATGAAATTCCTCCTTCAGTGCCATGTTATTATTATTAGCAAATTATTGCTTTGGTGAAAACAAAACAAACAACAATAAATAAATGTTTAAAGTCAGCAGAAACGTTTAGTGTTAACATGGTAAAGCAGACACCCAAGTCGTGCCTAAAAAAACACACAAATTGAACAGATGTGTGTTCTCACATGACGATATTGTTCACAGTGACAAAGTTTCCTGACAGTCATGACCAAATAGTGTTAAATCCTACAGGACCTCAACCATTTCACAACATTAAGTCAAATTAAAATCCAAAGACGCTTCTGAACTAGATACTGATAATGGCAGATATCTCTCTGCCTTTAAGAAGCAAGGAGCACATACAAAAGCCCACTGTGAATTACTCAGCTGTGTTAAAAATTACCTTAATTTAAGTAAAAAAGAAATAAAAACCCACTGCCTCTTGTGAAGTGGTATTTCACAATTCCACAAAATTCTGTTTCACAGGTAAAAGGGATTTGTGTGCTTAAAATGACTGCATGTGCAAGCATCAAAGTTTACTCTCAAAATGTGAAAAATAAATCCAAAGTCAGAAGTGACCAGAACACAAAGGGATGTAAATTATTCATTGTATAATGATATGAGCAATGATTCGAACATATCCAAGGAAAGCAATCTTAGCATCTTAGTAAAGCTGGAATTCTATGGCACTTTTACTTAAATGACTAATAAATACATAATACATTTATCAAAAAATGGATCAGTTTCTCCAACAATCAAATAATTGTTTCAGCACCACTTTAATGAAACACGTTTTTATAATAATGTTCAAAATAAAGAGGATTCTTGTCACCCCTTTTTAGTGTAAACAGCTGGCACAAGACAACATACCGTTCTGAGTTGCTTTAATGGAGAATGAAGGTCCTCATGGTCACCACCACCTTTCCACCAACTCTGTATGCTGCTACAGGGTGGTGATCCATCAGCACATCTGGATCCAGGACTACAGTTTCTGCACAGAAAGAAAACTTATAAGACCTGAAATGTTCAATGTACCTGGAAGGAAGTTTTTTTTTTGTTTTTTTGTTTTTTTTTTTTACAAATAACTTACCAAGACTTCCTGTGCAAACATGCAAACGTGAATTCAAACATTTGACTGTTCACTGTAATGAAACTACAAGAAAACAAAAAAAAAAATCTCTGAAAAAATAATAGCATTGCCTGTGTGCTAGGCCCAGAAGTGACTGAAGATAACACAAACTAACACAATAATTGTGCAGATAATTTTAGCCCCTACCATGTCTACGCTGTCACAATAACCTCACTCTCTGCTCCAGTCGCCAGCTTCGCTGTCACACACCTTTTCTCACCCGCTCGCTTCTTTTCTGTCGACGGCCCTTCTTGTATAGAAAACACTAGTTAGGGCAACGATAGAGAGTTGGATAGTTTGCTGGGCAGACAAGTTTTGAAGCAGCATTTAAAGCTTCATGTTAGGGAATAAAATTAGAAGAGATTATAAATGAACAGTTAACTCTTTAAAAATAAAAATATAACAGTATGAAATCAAAGGAACAGAGACTCTGGCTTCAGCTCAGGGCCCAGTACAGGTGTTACAGACCATCAGGTGAAAATGGAGAATGAAAAAAAGACACATTTGCTCTTTGATTCTGACAGTCTGATACCAAACCTGACATTTACCACCAATGTTTCATATCACTGAAAACTCCTGCGCTGCCAGGCTAATTATAGCTGGTGGGAATACAGTATGTCAGCGTCATGTCACATTGTCAATGTGTGGCTAGCACCAATCAGCAAAATGTGCTCAGACGGCCTGGGTAAATCATTAGTATCTGCCCAGGATAAATGTTAAAGGTGTGATCTTTGCATTAAAAGTGTGATATTCATGGCTCATGACGGAGCACTTATAAAACAGTTACATAGTTTTGTTTCAGTAGGCTGTTTCTGTGCCACCTGCTTTTTAATCAGAGTCCCTCAAAGCCCAATCCCCTCCTCCCCCCTTCAGCCAGTAGCAGGCTATTGATTCAGCTAATTGCTGTTGCATTCATTGACGTTAGCTTCGATTACACCAAACTGCAGCTTTTAAAGACTGAGCACTTCTCTCAGTACACACTTCAATCACTGTGATTTAGTGAAGTGTTTCTGAGCTCAGGACCCCTCTGTCACTCTGATCTTCCATACAACACAGAGCTCCTCAGAGCACTGTCTGCCCTCCGTGCATCCATAACCATTAGCATCACAACATGCCTGCTTGCTCCTGACAGCTGGCTGTGCTCTGTTACCAGTGTGCTGAGGTCTCGTGGTGTAGTTGCTGTGGCTCCTCAGCTGCAGGAGGATGCTCACCTGCATGTGCTCTTGTGCAGCTCACATGCAGGTCGGGTATTTTGGGACAGCGTGTTGTCTTCAGGGCACGCGGGCTCTGCTGTGATGCTGGGGAAATGTGACTCTTTTTGCTGGGATTTTACTGCTGGCTCTTTCATCGACCTTTTCAGTCTCTCAGTCCACTGAGATACAATGATGACCTTGGTCCTCTTCACTGGGTTTTCCTAAAATACAGATTGGACAGCTGGAAAGACGTAGAAATACCTTTTTTAAAACAATAACATCTGATAAGGTTAGGCTCCATTCATTCAGCATTGCACTGTAATATTTTTGAACTCACAAGGGACAAGAGTATCAAAACTGATCATGCAAGACCACAGTAATGATTTATATTTCATGTATTCATCTTCCTTGTCAACATCTGGTGCTTACATTACCCACAGTGCAGCTTTAACTACTGGCAGCTCAGTTGGAGATTAGGGATGTGTTATCCTAGCATCAGCTAATGTATATCCCCAAGCTGCTTGTCCCAAACAGAGATGGGGAGAGGAATGCACCCCCAGATTTATTTTCATTTTCAGACCTATAGTCTTAGAGGAAGTTCCCCTTTAAGGCTCCAACTAATGACTGTTTTCATCACTGATTAAACTGTTCATTATTTTCTTGATTAACTGGTTAATTGTTTGGTCTATAAAATGTGAAGAAAATGTGAAAAATTCCCATCAGAGTTTTCTAAAGCCTGAGCGACGTCTTCAAATTGCTTGTTTTGTCTGACCGCAACAAAACAGTTACAACTCAAGGTCCACATACATTCAGGTTCTGGGGCTTCAACTGCATCATAGTTTCCTCATCAGTAGACTGAGTTTGCTTAGTGACCATAGAACTGTAGATACACTGTTTTTTTTTATCTCTTGACACAAAGAAAATCAGCAAATTTTCACATTTAAGAAGCTGGAACTAGGTAATGTTTGACCTGTATGTTTGATCTAAACTTTACCTTTAAGTATAAGATCGATGTGAGGCATTGCTTTATACATCAGACCAATCTAATTAAAGCGTTGAGCCTTGAACAACTGCTGTGAATCATAGTGTGACAGTGAATAATTTCATAGCTCTCTTACTGAGTCCGTGTGTTGTAAAGACCTGCTGCCAAGGTGAATGTGTGAAAAGACCTGTCTCCCCTCGTCTTTTAACGCCAATTAAAATATCCTCAAAGTTTTTCTTTTTGTACGTTGTGGTTAGGAAAGCAATTGAGAATGAAAAAGTACTGTCACATCTGCTTTTTGCTAATGAGTGGATAATGAAATTATAACCCAGTTTGTACGTCTTACTCAGCATGTCATTTTGTTACCAGTGAAGTAGTGTGTGTTTCTCCTCATGTTTCCCTAGAGGGCAGCTGAAAGCTCAACAAAAAAAACTCTATTTGCAGATTAGTGCCGTGAAACATAAAAGCCAATGTAACAATGTAAATTTGGAGTGAAGATTATTCTCATTGTCTAAAACAAATGAGATGCTAGATACACATTACTGCACTCAAAAATCTATTAATATATAAATAATCATATTGAATAAAATCTAATTAATCAGAGAAGTTATTCACTAGGAGCCACTTTAAATGAATGGGGTTTTTTTGCGCTCTTTGGTTCATCGTTCACTGTGAGGTATCTGTTTTTAACACAAAGCTAAATGTTTATTCTTAAAGTGCAATATCTGAAACAAACAGAGCAAGCTCACCTTAATATGAGGACATAAAGAAAGATTCAAAAAGCTTTAAAGTTGATAAATGATTCTACATTATGCATGTACATTATGCAGTTTTCCAATATCTGAAATACTCATCAATCCTCATGAACAGCAGGGTGCAGTCGTCTTTCCTCATCTTGGTAAAAAATTTAATTTGCTCTAAAATCCAAGAGCTCAAAGACCAGCAACCCTGTTTTCATTTAAGTGTATAGTTTAATCTAGCTTGAACCAAAATAATGATGTATTATTAAATATATCTCTTTATTCAAAATAAATTAAAAAGTGGAAACAGGCTTTCGAAGGCAGATAAAATAGTTACAGTGCAGGGAGCAAAGCTTTTGTAACTGTGGTGCTGGTCCTCAGAGATAGTAGTCTGGATAATTGTATGGCGAGAGACATTTGGATCTGCCCTCCTCTATGGTGATACACGACAGGTTGGGAAGACAAGGGCAAGTATGATGGAGTCTTTTCCCATTGAAAGGAACCTGGAAGAAGAGAGAGAGACATCTCTGAGACTGGATTTGCTTCATTTCTGTCAGGCGCAGTGAAAAGCGGTGAAATAGCAGAGACACAGGACAGAGGAGTTCTTATTAGCTGCTTCTTAGACATTGTTTTTCTGGCCTCTTGTGTGAATTTTGAAGGGGAGGGTCCAGGTGCTTTGAAAGTGATCACACAAAAGTAAAATTACAATATTCACTACCTTAGTTTCAAAGTTGAAACAGGGGACAGGGACAAGAAGACAGCTCCGATTACAACACCTCATTAACAGAAAATCCTCTGCTCTGTCCTGGACAGTATGGCAAGGACTGGCTCATCACCACCATAACATAACAGTACGGAGACAGATCGATGGTATGTGATGCGTCACAGGTGAGACTGGAGAACAGAGAGGGCAGACTGATGCAGAACATCTCACCTTGTGGCTCATAGGGTGACAGTCGTCTCCGTCCTGTCCCATGGGCGTACACATACGCAGGCTGCGGATCCACAAACTAACTGCACAGCACATCCCTCCTCCACACTGAGAGTCCTTCTCACAGGCCTACACACACACACACACGTACACAACACAATAGCACATACACACCAAGATAAAAAAAATAAAAATAAATAAAATATGGCTGTCACTGGTGTAACTGGTATCACTGGTGTAACTGGTGATGGAGAGATGAAAGCAGTAATTATGTATGTAATCATATAAGACACACATGCATATGTGTGTAATGTAATGTAATGTAATTAAACACAGTATGTGACAATTATTATGCTAACAGGAAAAGGCAGGTTGTGTTGTGGTGAGCTTTTAGAAAGGTGAGAAACATGTCAGCACCAGCAGCAGCAGCACTGGAGAGTGGTGTTACCTTAAGAACGTATAATGCCAGTGGTAGTGTTATTACACCATTAGTCACATCATATCCCAACAAAACACGTCGGGATTGGTGGTGATTTATTGTTCCGCGTGTTGGGATGAGAACCTGAGTGACAGCTCTCACTTTGGATGAGATGGAGGGAAACACAATGAAGATGAACAAGAAGTGATTTCATGTGACAGACGTGGGTGAAAAATCACTTGCTGTATTTTAGCTGCACGCTCCTCTCTCAATTCACATCAGCTACACAGCGAGAGAGTGTTGTTGTGACAGGGGCCGGGGTTTTATTTAGCAGGTTATTGCAATGATCTACACTCGTAAATCCCGATTTGCATAGGGAAATCATTCAGCTTCACTGTTTGATTGTTTATAAAGTGAAATGTATTTCTAAATAAACTGAGAGATGCACTATAGATACCACCCGTACTATTTTACATTCTAATAGTCCTTCATGCTTTTAGAATCCAAAAAATATATTAAAAGAAAAAAAAAAAGCAATTCATGCAAGGCTTTTCTGAAATTAGTTTTATTTCAGAAAAGCCAAAAAAACATATATACTGTATATATTTTTTACTCAATAATTCATTTTCAGCACAAGGGTTTTTTTTTTATTTACTTTTTAATTATTAATTAATTAAAAAAAAATTTATTAATTAAAAATACTTTATGTAATTATTTGGAGAATTTTTCCAGTATTTAAAAAAAAAAATTAAGAAAATTTAGATAGTGATGATGTTACAATGAGGCTTTGGTCTAAAGATAAATAAGACATGACAGAAGCACACATAATATACTGAATTACATGACTGTGCATTTACTGTAATATTTTCATTTTTCCCCTGCTTCTTTCATGATGAAGAGATTACTTTTATGCCAAAGTATCTTCCATTTGAAGCACTGAAAAACGATTACATCCTGCTAAGACAGAAAAAAACATTTTTGGAAATAGTAACTTGTTCTGCTCATTTCCATCACGCCAAGAGCTTTTCATTGCCCTGGGAGGCATCTACCTGTTTGCTTCCACTTACCCCTGTGATGACGGATGAAGATCCATTGGACATCAACAACAGGGAGAAGAGCAGCAGAAAGAAGGACCTCATGATAAAGATGTGTCTTTGTGCTCCTGAGCCCTCCAGGGTGAAAAGTGAGGATGCTGAGGCTGACAAACCCTGCTGCATGTGAATATGTGACCAAGCGCAGAGACAAGTGGCCTCCAAACGTATGTGTTCAGAGCTGGCAGAGGTTTATAAACCCAGCCCGCCATTCAGAAACTCTGTGACTCACTCACACCAGTATCGCCTTTCAGAGGCTACAAAAAAAAAAAAGAAGAAGAAGAAGAAGACGACCAAGGTAAACTTTAACATGACAATACCCCCGCCCTTCATTTTTCCGACACCGCTCTTCACATTTCATTCCAAAAAAAAAGCTTATTTTACACTCAGTTACACCAAAGCTGGTCAGGATCAGTATAAACATATTCACTCTATCATCCTGTCATATTCATTATAGTCTTTCCTTCTTTTTTCTCCCCCTCACATTTTCAGAGTCCAAGGCCATAGTGTTGAATATGTCCTTTCAAACCCACTCTTAGCAGCGTTCACAATAAAAGCAGTTCCAATACCTGGATGGCCTCTGCACTCCTGAAAATAAATATACATAAGTGGCATAGGGCATTGTGATTGTTCTGATTCTGATTTGCACTGAAAAATGAACACCAACACTCTGCATGAAGAGGTATCAGGGTTAAGGAAGTTAGAAAGACTATTTCCATCTTTTACACTGTATAATGTTCAACTTCACTAACTCTTCTGTGTGGCTGAGTGAATGCTTGTTAGTTTAATGCCACTCCTTTCATTCATTCATCCATTTAAGTTACAAAAAAACAAGCCATAAAGTTCCGGGCCCACAGAAGAGGTCAAATGAACAAAACTAAGCTCAGTCTATGAAAACAAAGCAGCTAACAAACACAGAACAAACGGGATAACATACAACACTAATGCTAACAACCACAAAAATATTAAACAGGACAGTTAGTCTGTAGATTGAAATAAAGATCTCTAGAGAAACCTGGAGAGATCTTTAGAGAGGAAACAAAGTGGTGCTATCACATCAAGTCCCGTGTTTCAGAGCAGTGGCACCTCTTATATAGCCCACTGACACGGCCAATCAACACTTCTGAGCTAAATCTGTCTTCATCACAGCTCGACAAAGTGACACTGACAACTGAGTCGCACAGGAAGACAAGAATCCAGCATGCAGCAGTGACCCATTACTGCCCTGTTTCATCTCAACTGTTATACTGAACAATGCATATCATGAAAAGCAAGACGACTCTGTTTGCATTTGCATCTCTCAAACACACAGGGAATTCAAAGCAAAAAAAACAGCTACGCTAAAATAAAATGAGAGAAACTGGTTAAATAAGATAAAATGGACAAAAAAAATTAGATAGATTATTAATACGGCTGAATGAATGAATCAGTCAAAGACACGGGAGAACAGAAATCTTTCATTCAGATTAGAAAGTGGTTACACTTGGGCTGCATTCATGAGTACATCCACAGCTAGTCAGTTTAATTTTAAATACATGAATCTGAACACAGTGACTGAGTGAGTGACTGTGGTTATTTTCATAAACCATTGGTTCTTGTTTCGGTGGCATGGCAGCCTGTGTGGGCACTCTCACACTCTCAGACGTGTCAGGCAAAGAAGAAAGAAGAAAGAGAGGTCAGAGGTTAACATGACACACTTCATTAGCTCACCACCACTGCCTTGAAAAAAAAAACCTTTCTGAATGTGTATACATTGTGTATAGAAACATCCCTGATGAGAATATCACTGCAGTTGCTGCTAACTTTAACAGAGGCATCGTCAGCAGCAACAGGGCTGAAGTTGCATCTGTTCCATGACCCGGTCAGACCTGGTCCCTGCGAGACAATGTTCCCAGTGATCTGGGGGGAAAACATTCGGGCCCCAAGCAACCAGTGCTTCCCTTGAACAGTACTAACTGGGCCTTTTCTAAGTTCTGAGAATCCATGGCTTGAATATTCTGCTTCAAGGGACCCTGTCTTTTGTTTTTTGTTGCCACCGTTTGTCTGAAGAAAGTAGGGATGAAAAACTAACAAAGAGAGGTGCACAGCAGTAGATCTGGATCTGCATCTGGATCTGCGGCAGCCAAACTGTCCCAATGCCACTAGGCTATGATAGAAAAACAAATAAAACAAACAAAAAAAAACTGAGTACCTGTTCAAAGTTGTAGATGTTATTAAACTGCTTCCTGGACTTGGACTACCTTTCCGTGGACACCATTCAGAAGCAAGTGGTAGCTTTTTGACTGTATGTGATTTGAGTTTGTGATGTGATGAAAGTTTCAGGTATCCTGATTATTTATTTTTGTGTAAACAAAGCTTCTGTTGTACACATTACATTACCTGTAGAGGTTTTTTGTGAACCCCCAAACTTAAAGTTCAAACTACACCTATGTAAAGACAAATCCCTGGACTTTAAACAGAGAAGGACACAAACATTTCTGAAAATGAAATTTGAAGAAGCACTCACAGCCACTGCAGAGAATGATCAGTTTCTGCCTTTGAGGAGCACTTGCATTCAGTTGTTTTACATTTTGCTCTGAAGTAAAGAACAAAGTTCAATCAAAGAACAGAGTAAACAGAACAGGAACCGAGGGCTTCTAAAAAGAGAGCCTATTTCAGCAAAATGGATCCATCTGGTTTGAAGTGAAGCAGCGTGTCTGTAAAATCAGGTCTGGTTTACTGCCTCAAGTGACTGCTAATATAAAAGTTTATTGCAACACTGAGCTTTTGCAACTTTTCAACCGTTGCCAGGAGACGTAAGTAATCCTCATTTTAAACATATGAATTCATTATCCTTATTATTTCTAATTAATTTAGATGCCTTTTTTTCTCACATGCTTCCCCATCTATCCCAACTAATTACAGAATATGATTTCCTAAATTGAGAGTTCATTAATCCTCAGAAACATTTTTATCATCTCCATGCTCACCGCACACATCTTATACACACATACATATCTTATGTCGACCAGATAAATCACAAGGACCAAAATCCAAACCTACAAATTTCAAATGTCTAAAGTCTTAAGATTTCACACTTTATCTCGCAGACACCTCTGAGTTGTTTCCTGGAAGAAGTCAGTGTATTCTTTTATGTCTTGTGTGTCATTCCTGTATGGGCGATGCCAAATTATAATTAAAGTAATGAAAGAAGGAGGGCAGTGGCTGGACATCCATAATCTTTAAGGTGGGTCGGGTGGATGGAGGTGGGGGGCATCAAGACAAGAGTGTTTGGCAGCCTGACAGACAGGTTTGACAGCTTCAGCTCCTCAGTGTGTCGGCAGAGATTACTGGACCCCTCTTTTGGCAGTGCATGTTTTTACACTAATGGTTATGTTGAAATGAAGAAAGAGAGGCATGGAGCAGTGCTTACATCCTTGAGAAAAGGCATTTCACTGGGCTGCTGGCCCAGCACAGTGCAGAGGGACAAACTATGTAGTTTACCAGTGGAAATGCACTGACATGTTGGACTGCAGTACAGCCATCACTCACTCATCCCCTGATTCTGTCCTCCTCTACCATCTCCAATCTCATTTGCTCCACATCCATAAACATGTGAGAGGGACACATGCCAGTAGATTATGGGGTTGCTGCGAACACCAGATTCTTTCTGCCGGTGCATGTCATCAGAGGATCAGACCCTTGGATGACATAATGTTACTGCTGTTGATGGACCATGCTCTCAGCAGGCGTCCTCCCTTATTTTGTGCCAAACAATATGCCATCCATCCATCCCTCCCTCACACATAATCTGCTGGTTTTTTTTCTCTCTCTAATGTGACCCCCTTGTGCAGGTTTTCATGTTGGCTGAATCCGGGTAATGCCGGGCCGCCACCTGCTGGGACAATCCCAGAAATTAGATTAGGGAGGAGTATGGGCGAGCGTGTTATCTGCCTCTCTTTTAGCATGTGAATTCTCACTGCTCAATGTCATATATAAAGAAAATGATATGGAAAAACCAATCCAAAGGACATGTAAGGTGAGCCCCAGCGATACATGATGGAATGTAAATTCCTTTTCTTTAAGTAGCACCATCATGCCACTTCACAATCACGGTGGAAAATTAACATTCCATCAAAGCAGCTCAGAGTCCGCAGTGCCTCGCCTTGCTCTCCACTTCTTAGTCTTTCATACTGCAGCGCTTTTTTGTCCTTGGCTGTAGAATTAACGACAGAGGACTGGATGTACAAAAACCGAAGGACGCGAGAACAGCTGCAGTCTGTGGGCCTGGGAAAATGATTCTGAACCACTCATTCAGCGTGGGGAATTTCAATGTTGATGCTGTTTTGTAAGAAATTGTGCACATGGGATTTTTTTTAAAGACCAAAGTAGAATTCAGGAGTTTGATTTTATTTGTCTCTAATCCTCTCTGATCATCTTAAATAAGCGTTGATACCTCATGTGGGGGAAGACTGTCACCTGTCAATATTGACAAAGGTTTTCTGTTGGATATCAGTGCTTCATGCTAACATTATCATCTACAAAATGGAATAATGCAACACCTGTCATTTGCTTTCTACCATATTTTGACACACACACACACACAAACACACCCATCACTTCACAAGGTCATAGCTAATTCACTCTTGGAGATTTCCCTGCTTCCATGCTTTCTTTCCACAAAGGCTACCTTTCACGCCCGTCACCTATTCATACCTCACCCCGACGGATGCTCATAATAGCCCACGATTGTGCATCATCTACAAATTCCATCATAGCTTGACATAAACAGCAGCCTTTGCTGACAGAGGCTTGTGCATGCTGTAATGGATGAGTCGTTGGAGCTCGCACAGAGCAGCTCTTGGCTCACCAAAGTGTATTTATAAATTGTGCTAATGAAGAATTTCTGGAGATTAGCTTGGTCACAATAATGAAAGTCGAGTCGGAGCCAGAGCAACAACAACGAGCACAAAGATAGATTGCATCATTTTATAATTGGTCTTAGCTAAGAAATCTAAAATTATATAAAAATATATGAATATAAATGAGAAAAAAAAAACAAGAAATCATTAGGTAAAGCGTCAGATGTGTCAACCATATTTCCTGTTTCTTTAACCCTTTGCTCTCGACAAGTCATATAATAGCGAGCTACTGCTAGTTTCGTCAGGTACTTTGGTTACTTATGCAACACCTGGAAGTTAGTGGGTGTAAATATTAAGCATCAACTATTTTCTACGTACAAACTGGTTTGTGTGGTGCACTTAGCACTTCTGAAGTTTGAACTTAGGATGAGCTGGTGCAACTGGAGACAGTTCAGCATATGCTACAACCATTCAGCATCAGATAAGCTGGTGCTCTCATGAAAACTACATATAAAAGTCTAAAACACTGTTTTGAGAGGGTTAAAATCTTTTGCTTGACTATTATACATGTTATTCAATGAATGAATGAATGAATGAGTAATAAGAATGGTAAAATATTTTCCTTTTTTAAAGCACTTTCCTCATTGACATTGTTGTGTGTTGGTGTGCAGTATGCAGTATTTTATTAACATCTCTATGACATTTTGTTCAACATGAAACAATGATTCTTTAAATTTATTTTATTCATCGTTTTTAGTTAGTTTGATCATTCTCTGAACTCGTACAGCGATATTAATACTGTAAATCATAGCTGCATCATATTGTAGCTTCAACTTGATGATGGTGATTATGTGTGTGAAGCATTGTTCTGGTTCCCACTGACAGATCTCACTGTCTCATAACCATTTTAGCACACACGAAGCATAACACATCTATGATTAAACATGGTAGGATATATTCGTTGGATGTATTACAGCTGCCATTGAAATGAAAATGTCATTGTGTATTTTTATCAGCTATCAGCCATGCCTCATTGTACTGTTCACGTCTTTTTACATCTTACAAAAACATGCAGGTAAAATTTATATTCTCAATCTGTTGAGAATAAAAAGTATGTTTTAACACTGAGGCCAAAACATGATGAGGCTTCCTGCATGTATATATAAAAAAATACTTTTTAGTTGTGGATACTTCCTGAGAACAGGGCTGCTGTTGAGAGCACAGAGAAGGACGTTTCAGTCTTTGGACAAAAGAAGCTGCTATTCAAAATTCAGTGGTAGGGTCTGCAGTCATCTTCTCCATCTGTCTGATTGTTTTTTTTTTTACAGAGGGAAAGTGGAGTGAACAGTGCTGCCACATTCCAGTGAGGTTTATAGTTGGATAAGTCAGTTGATTTGGCTTTACAGCAAAAGAGACAAACCTCCAAACCAAACACACCTTTACCCACTGAGGAAATATAAACTGTAAAGGTCTCCTCATGAGCTCTCCATGCATGTTGACTAAACTTCAGTTCAGGCATTGCAAATGTGTTGCATTCAACACACATGATTTTCTCAGTTTTATCCTATGATCCATAGATTGAAACTTTTCAAACCAAAATGTTGCTCAGTAAATGGAGTCCACTAATAATGAGGACATTGTTAGTGATGTAAACAAGTAAACAAGTAAACAAACCTGGCAGCTTTAGATGTCTCATTAAGTTAAAAACAGCCAGTTAAAGATACATATGTGCCACAGATGCTCATTATCTGACAACAGCTACTTGATATTCTGTGTTTTAAAGTGTTGCAAGCCACTGGAGACACAGAGGTGATGTTAGAGTCAATCCTTTCATCAAATGCTCTGGCAGGGGACCATCGGGACAAACTCTCGAAAAGTTGCAGTAGTTCTTTAATAGACACAACTTCAAAAAAGTTTCATGCAGAAACGTATCAGAGGTGGCTACGACTTTCACAGTCTTGTTTTTATCTCACCTTGACATCAGTCCCTGTCTGGATTTCTCTTCTTTTCTGAATAAAGAAGTGACTTGAAATGTTTAATCATTTATCCTGTGTACAAGTGCAGGATAGGAGCTGCAATTTCAACCATGACATCCTGTGCAAGGTCAAAAGGATGGGGACAGGGAACATGGCAGAGAAGGCTGGGGTGTGATCCTTTGTATAAGTAAACCCCTCATGGATATGGGACACAAGAGTTACTAAGACTTTAGACACGCCACACATGCAAGAAATCATTTTCAGGAAACGATATTGAGGATTGGAATAAGATGACTGCAGTGTCAGTAGGTGTGGTAGGGAGTGATGTCAGTTATGGTGATTCAGATGATATGTTTTCTTTAGTTTCAAAGTTAATTACAGAGATTAGAAGCAGCAGTTAAGAAAACAGTCTCACCACTTTCAGCAGAGCTTCAGCTTCAGCACAACTTTCCTACATTTCAAGCCAGCACGACAACCAAAAAAAAAGAAAGAAAGAAAAAGAAAGAACATACGTAACATCTACAATTCCATGACAACTGAGCAAACTTTTATCTAAAGAAGAACATGCAATATAGTCAAAAACTCCAGAGCATCTACTAAATGGACCTTGTGGTGAGATTGTTGTCTTTTTTTAGAAAGAGGTCACATACACAGCAGCAGCACTGTTTACTGCATTAAGTTGTTGTTGTTTAAGGATCACCTATTGCGGTGCTTTATTAATAAATTATCATTATGCACATGTAGGTTTCTGAAATTAACATCATAATGTTCGGCACACGTGCGTTCATGACTTTCTAAATACAGGAACATCAGGGTGGTGTCACAGTTGACCTGTGCATCGCTAATGAAGACTAATTGTGCCCAGCGGTTTCATGACCTTATTCTCTAACAAGCATATAGATATGGTGATCAGTGTACGAAGCAGACTCTGTTTCCCACGTGCTGTAACTCTGCAAGGTTGAAAAGACACACGAGAAATTTCACAATTACCCACAACCACTGCAACCCTGAACATCCGAGCATGTTTTTCTTCCTCCTTTAAGCCAAAGAGAAATTACTTTTATGTCCTACATCTTTTCCCGATATGTTCCAAGGCCTTTCTACATTTGGACTTTTGACAGGATCGCCTTACTTTAGGCAAACCAGCTTTGACTTCAGTAAAGACAAGTTTTAACCTTTAAGAAAACTCAACCAACCCTCAGTACGATCTCTGAGGCACGAACTAACACAAAAACAGGTTGTCTACCATCGGAGAAAGACTGTAGGGAGAGTATTTGAAGATGCAGACCACACACACACACACACAGACACACACACGCACGCACACACACACACTTCATCCCCAGCAGCAAAAAAAACAAAGCAGGAGTGCAGACGTAGGTCAGTGAGTTCTTTCCAAGAAGGCAATCATGGCCTTAGATGCCTGTCATCCTCCGCAGGAACACGGGGGCCCAGCTCCTAATCTGCCTGCCGTCTTTTTACCTCCTTTTTCTCTTCTGTTAGATTATCTGAGGTTGAATGTTTAAAAAAAAAAAGTAGCTGGGATATAGCTTTGTCCTTATTGCTGCCCCACCATTCTCAGCCTGTTTACTCAAGACGAGTGGTCCAGGATAAGAGGGTCAGAGATGAACAGCATGAGCCCAGGGACTCCCTTCATTAAAGGCAAGACCTCCAACCCTCCTCACCTCCTGTGTGTCAAGGAACATTCCCCTCCCTCTGCCTTATCCTCTGAGTAGGGGGGGGGGGGTGGTGGTCTCTGATGAAGAGCATGAAAGCTGTGACTGGGTGATATTTCAGTGTCTGTGTGTGTTTCTTCCTCTGTATCTGGGCCTTGGAGCCTTCTTTTTTTTTAAAAAATCTTGTTGTTGCATCTTCTAATGGGATCAGAGCCCCACTACAACATGTTTTTTTTTTTTTTTTATCCCTCCTCAAGCTAAAAACATGATGCATGGCTATATCCTGAGATGTTGTGCTGCATGTCAAACAACCTCAATGAGTAAACACACAGCGTCCGTGGGGAGAAGCTGTGAGGAGCAGCAGTTTACTGAGCATAAATATGCAGACCGGTCCACAGATAGCTCCACCGGGTGTTAATGAGCACTGTGATTCATGTACAGAATCACAGCAGCTAGGTCTGGCTTCTTAATTACAATGGAAAAACCACACTCGAGCGCACAGTCATTTGTGGAGGCAACAAAACAGCAGCGCTGCATAAAAAAAAAGTGCCTGTGTTGTGGTTTGAGGAGTTGTGTTTGACAGTGAGGAACTCTGAATAACAGCCAGAATTGCTAGAAAATAAAATGGGAATTTGTTCATTTGACTATTTCTGCTATAAATCATAAAATAATCCTGGACCTGTAACATCGCGGTGCAGTCACATGTCGTATTCTGTAGCAAAAACAATGAACTAATAACCAGTGCTGTAAAACACCACGTGACTAATCGAAGCTGCATTGATCAGTATTTTTTTTTTTTTTTTTTACCTTGAAACTGAAAACCTGTGATAGGAAAGAAGTTATCCATTGGTGTATTTTAACAGTCAAGGTTTTTAACTTTACTGTCTGCTTCAGTGACATCAATCCAATTTTCAGCAGCTGGCAGCTACTGTCTGCAAAAATAAGTCTGATAAGCCCGACGTGTACCAGCTACCTGTCCAGCACCGAATAACAGGCAGACAAAACTTAGCAACTACCTGGTGAAGAAAGTTAAACATCTAGCAGCAAAATATGCAGATTTCTTTCCTTAGGAGTTGATGGAAAGCAAAATCACATTTGTCAGGGAGACAGAATCACAAGTCCAGATAAATACTAATGTTGCTCTGAGTAACATGTTAGCACTAACAGCTTATTAAAGTCTGCACACCCCTGCCATATGGTTTAACTCAGTGGGAGCTTTGCTGCTGTAGCTGAACTGCTTGGACTACTTTTCCCCTGTGGAAGCACCATGAACACCTGTGGAGGTTTGCAGGGCTTTTAAAGGCAAATGTGTGTCAATATCTGTCAGTTTGTTTGGGGGTTTGCAGCACGTTATGTGCTGTGCTAAAGCTACACATCTTTACTAGGTACAGTAAGTATCCCTGTGGACTTCAGAACTCATGAGACTGGAAATTAAATTAAATATAATCTATATCTATATCTGTGTGGCACCTCGATCCTGTGGTATCACTATCTCTGAATGTCACAGTAACCAGGAGGTGAGCTGCTCAAAATGCTTGGAATTAAACCAAGAGCTACATGATTATTTTGAGAAGGTTGTTTAGACAACTTGTTCTTTCTTAGCACTGACTGGACTTCTGTGTAACAACATGTGTGAGCTACTGTATAGAGTGTTTTCTGTAGAAAGTTCAGGCAGTGGCTTAAATTATCCTGAAGTGAGTGTTTCAATCACAAAAGTTTATCTATTTATTTCTTAACATGCAGATTTGTAACTTGTGAAAACAAAATCTCAATCTTTACAATTTGCCTAAAAAGCAGATAAAGCATTTCAGGATAACATTAAAACTGTGTTTTGCTCAAACATCAGTGTTGAGTCAGAAAGTATGTGCAGCATGTCTGAAAATATATAATTTTATTCAAACTATTACAGAAAGTCAAATAAAAAAAATCTGGTTATATTGTGGTTATCAAGGGCACGCAATTATCCCCAGCTGCCCATTCAAACACATTTCCCTTTATTCCCCTAATATTTTTAGAAAGACAATTTCCGCCCTGTGCAAGGGTATCACATATATTATGCAAGAAGCCGTGGAAAAGTACATTGCCTTTCACCTTTTATCTTTGCAGCCAATTTGACGATCCTTTCATTCTATTCTGTTGCCAGGAGATCAGATTCTTCGTTTTTGTTCGTCAGGGATGAAAGTGTCTTATGTAGAAACATAAAATGTTTCTCATAAGCAGAACTTTCTCACCAATAGACTCTTATTGTAAACTTGGATCTGTGTTGTTGTGGGCACCTTTCACGTGGAAGGTCAGCCACAAGCTAGTTATTCTTTATTGCTCAGGATGGTCGAGTTTTTCTGCTCAAAAAAATAAAAAATACACTATATTAAGTACCATCCCAGGATGCCTTGGTATTATGTCTATGTTGAAAGACTGAACAACATCAGAGACCCTCTCCCACCCATAAACTTTTCTTCCTCGTTTCCTGTCGTCTCTCCACTGTTCCATGCAGGAGACTGGAGTTTGCATCCTGTCACAGACCTGCAGTTAAAATTTGTTTCTCTAAACTTACCCAGATGTTTCAGTTAACCTAACCACACCTAAACCATAGTTTGTTTGCCATGAACATGATCTTTCCCTAATCTTCACCATGCTGTAGTTGCCACAGACAGATATTGTGGAGCAGGAGGATTTGAAATACATAACCACTGAATGTAAAAGAAAAGTGACTGTCAATCATTCAAAGTAAGAAATGAGAAAAGGAGAAATTCAGATTGAGAATAAGAGAGAAGCACCTGGAAGCACATGGCAGATGTTTTCACTGATATGTACAAGTCTAATGGCATCTGTTAAGACTGGTTAGTCTAAATTACTGTTCAGAAAAGAAATCCTTTTTAAAGCCATTTCATTAAAGACTGAAATTCAATGTCATCATTTTTTTTATCCGTCTCACCTACTTCTGCCATTTATTAAATGAGTCTTGTGCTTGTTCAGCTTTATAGGAGGCTCATATTTGACCGAAGGAAGCCGTCCACCAGTGATGACCTTTACCAGTTGTTACACTCAATTGCAGCTCTTTAAGCTCACTTTGGATTGTGAGTCATCAGTGTTGATGCAGGCTATCAGCCCAGAAATACAAAGCCACTTTACAGGTTGATTTCCTCTCCCTTCATCCCTCAAACGACTGTAAGCTTTTTATCTTGAAATGTCCAGTATCCTCTTCACACAAGATGGATAGTGTGTGACAGCAGCACAAGAGGGATCAAAGATGCTCTGAAGGCAAACACTGTCCCTGTTCCTCAGACTCACAATGACGTGTAGGCTACAGCTTTGTGTGTAAGACCGATATAAAAACTCAAAGATAGCTGAGCGCGTGTGTGCCTGCAGGGGAACAGCTGACTGCTTTGTCCCGATTCTCTGACAGAAGCCACAGCGTGCGTGGCAGACGTAGCCAGTGTGACAGTAAGGAACATGAATACAGACAGAAGAAGTTTTACGAAAGGGAAGCTGTGAAAGTTATTTATATTTTTGTGTCTGCGCTCAAAGGATGAATTACATTTCATGCTTTTTGGCTTAAAATGGGATGAATCAGAATAACACTATATCTCTCCTGACAGACGTCCCTGGATCTGAGGTGGCAGGACATCACACGTACGCGTACACACACACACACACACACACACACACACACACCTCTCTCCTGCTAAGGTGATGCGACACTGGGAAACATTTCAAACCAAAGCCTTCGCTCTGTCACTCTGCTTAATACATGAAAAAAAAAACTGTTTAGAAATCTCCAAAGCAAACAGTTTTTTTGGCAAACCTCAATATAAATAGCTCTGCTTGTAATGTTGAACCCCTCTGCTTCAGTGTCATTTCTGGAAAGCGGTGGAAGGATTTAATACATTTTTAATAGATTTTAACACACTTGAGGCCACAAAGCTTCTTTGAAAACCTCTCTGTTCATGAAACAGAAGCCAATAATGCAATACTTATGATATTAAGAGAACAGGAGAGCTGCGTGTTTATTACAGTAAAGCAGCTATAATAAATATTTTTCTATTAACAGTGGAACACATGACTATATATGTGAAAGGCGTCGACACAAACCCACAAAGAATTATCATCAAACGCTGCAGTTCCCCTCAGTTCTGTGGAGCTTTACAGCATCTTTTAGAAAGAGCAGAGAGACAATGTTAACAACTTACTGGTGAACACAGCAGAGCATTCGGCAGCTGAAGAGCCTGATATTCCCTTTAAGAGCTGGGGGAGACCAAAGCAGTGCTGAAAGGAGCCTGAATAGTGGACTTACATTCACCAGGGGGCCGACTCCTCTACCATATTAACTTAAAAGGTCATAATACATCAGTGTTGTGTTCACAGCTTTTTCCACTGGCCCCACTGGCTAAAAAAATCTGTTACTGTATGTTTATAGATTAAATTATGATTGATTGAATTGAGGATTATAGTAGTTATCATATTCATGGTTTAATGCTAACAAGAAATGACATTAAAGAATGAGGTTGACACCATAGAGTTGGTGTTGTAGTTTTATCTTTCTATCTATATCTATATCTATATCTATCTATCCATCTATCTATATCTATATCTATATATATATCTATATATATACACATATATATACACACACACACTGGGGTCTATTGATAATAAGAGCAATATCACAAAATTCATCCTTCAGCTGCACTGCATGTGTGTGTGTGTTTAGTGTTATTTTGTCATGTGCATAAATTGAAGGTGCTCTTGACTCCACTTCAGTCCCCACTGGCTCTCAGCTCTCAGCTGACACAGACAGCCCAGTGATTAAAGACCCAGCCTGCTGTTTGCTCCTCCCAGATCCCTGCGTTTCACCTGACACGGGGCATGGCTATCACCTCGAATACTCCTCCTCCTCTCCAGATGATAATCTGACTTCCTGCCTTTTTGTCAATGTCACTTTAATGGCTCTCGTCCCATTCATCAGACCCCCTTCCTCTCATGTGGGACTCTGGGTACTCTGAGTACAGCGTCCACCCACATCTTCTCCCTGCCCGCCTTTCTCTCACATCTGGCACGTCCCTGAAAGAGAGCTTGCTGTGTTTATTCATGTTCACAAAGGAGGAAGGTGCTCTTCAAATAGTTCTTTCACATTTCAGGGCTAAGCGCTCTGTTTCAAGATGCACTGATTTCAGTGCCGGACTCCTCTCTGTGGAGCAGGAAGTCAAGGACAGCAGAGCACGCTGACCTAAAGACACAGACACTCATGCAGCCAATAAAAGTACTTAATCAGGAAAATTCCAAGTGGCTCAAATAAACAAGAACAAGATTAATTCTTCATCATATTCTGATGAATGCATGTCCTCTTCTTTGTGTCAATGTTGGCTCATTACATTTTGTGTGACTCTTAATTCTGTCAGAGGACACCGATCGATTAATTGGATGGGACACAAGGTGAATTCATGTTTCATCCGAGCTCCGCCTCTAATTAGGCAGTTAACAGAGCTTGTTTCCGTTGACTTAAAGGACATGACAGGGCTTCCATTTAATTAACCCAGCCTGGCTGTTAATATAGTAATGTAGTTCAATGAAGGTGAACCTTAGACTGGGACACTCCCAGTCATGTTCTACGCAGCGAGCAGATCTGTTTATGCTCCCATATGAGACTGGTTTAGTCTTCAAATCTGCAAACACTACACAAACTGTGCAGAGAAAATGTTGCTCCACCAAACAGAATTTCTTAGAAATTCACTTTTTCATCCACTTATGGTTTAACTGTTTTTCTGTGTGGCTTTTCAGATTTATGTTACAGACCCTTCTTTCTTTTTTCTGAGGAATAAGATGTTACTGTGTGTATCAATACCTAAGGGAGGCTTTTAGGTCTGAAAATATAGCCTACACACACACACACACACACACACACACACACACATACAATGCAAATGTAATGGCTGCAGTCAACATCCCACCAGATCACATGGAAGCGAAGATGCAACTCTAGCACATTGTTCAGCTAAATTGCCAGAGTGCTCCTCTAAAAATAGGGCACACAGCTGAGAGCTCTGGGGGATGTGGCACATGGCAGGGGAAAAAAAAAAAAAAAGGGCTTTCACTGAGAAGCAAGAAAAAAAAGAGATTCTTCTAAAGCTCCTGAAGAGGGATGATGTAAACAGTAGGTTACACAGAGAAACAAATCTTCAAAACGTGGGGGGAAAAAAATAAAACTGTCAACAAAGCTGTTCTAAAAACCCCTACTTGCCCCTCATATATGCTGAGTTTAAAAAGATGGAGGCATCCCACCGAGTTGCCTGCAGGCTACAGGTTCCATACAATTTGAGTTTTCAATTCCCTTCCAAAAAATGAGATTCTACAAAGCCACGGGAGAGCACCAACACAGAGCAGGGATGAGCTTTTTCTCTCTCTGAGTCAATGTGAATCAAAGGAATGCTTAATGATGACTTCAAGAGCCGAGCTAGGCTCCACGCTGCAGCTAATTTAATAATCACTGCTGATTTCTGAAAAGGGGAGGAAGTAAACTATCTAAGAAAGAGATTTCTTTCAGAGTGGTATAAAGCATCTTGGGAAGTCATGTGGCCCATAAACACCACACAGAATAAGGAAACAATGCAAAAAAGAAAACCTAAACGGCTGTAGCTTTTCTCATGAAGTACTGCAAACAAGCTTGGGTCAGGTAGACTAGTGGACTAGATGTCCAAACCAACTTAGAGCTGAACTTGGTGCCTCAACAGACTGGACAACAGAGGACAACAGAGTCTCCAAGACTGATGAAGACATGCTTTATGATGAAACAGTTGCTGTGGGCTCCAGATATCATCATTCCAGATTCTGATCTTTCCAGACTAATGGACTGGACACTCAGACCCAATGAGCCAAAACAGCCAGAACAAGACAGGGCTTAAGTTAACTGAAGAGATTTATTTTATGAGCTATTTATCTCAATAGGAATGTTTGCTGTGGGATGTGTAAGACCAGTCACTTATTTAAACTAAAAATAAGTGTATAATAGCATAGTATCACACAACACAGCATAGTATGGTACAGCGTAGTGTAGCATAGCACAGCACAGTATAACGTGGTATGCTATATGATAATATTCAGTAGTATAGCAGAGTGTAACAAAACAATTGGGACTGTGTTACTGAGTGTTAAATTTTGCCCATTTATGTTGTAATATTATTGTGTTGTTTTGCCTCCTTGCTCAAACTGCTTGTGTTTGCAGGTTGTTGCTGACATATACAAACATGGAGTCATGTGAGCATGAATTTCGCTTTATTGAATCATCTTCATGCCCTCGCCTTCACTGTGTGATTTCGTTGTTCTTGGGTCATTCTCATCTCCTGAACTGTAAAGTAGTGTACATGCAGAAAATGACCAGAGGGCATGACTACAATCCCCTCACACACTTCTGTATTATCCAGTATTATGGCTGGACATTTCACTGCGAGGGGGAAAATGAGACAGTATGGAACAGAGGTTCCCTACATCCTCTGGGGGTTTCCTCACTGTGAGACCTGATGTTCACGTTCAGTAGGTTTTTCTATTTGTCGTTCTTTACGTCCTCATCCAAACAGACTATTTTCCAAATTACTCTAATTCACTTTCATGATTTCCTTCTATCCCCAGTCTTGCAACCCTTTGATGCAAGTTTGGTTGATCAGTCTGCTTCAGTATTATTCTGTTTCCCTATGTGTCACAGTGTATGTTTTTTAGCTACCTGTTTGGCCAAAGCTGGTCTTTCCTGGGATTTTACTGTTGATGAAAACTCCATAGGTTGCACTCCTATTAAATCATGACAGCTATGGCTGGTCTTGCAAACAAGTTCTTGCAGTTCTGATAATATGTGCAGTTACATATTTGCAGAACTGCTCGATAATGGACTCGTAGGCATTTACAATACTCTCCTACTTTATATGCTTGACCTTGACGTAAAAGGAAACATTAAGTCAACAAGAGCGAGAGGGTTTGAAAGCCTATGTGTTGGACGAGTGTTCACAGAACAATGTGTCAAGATTTCTCAAGGACTCCTTCCCTCACCTGGGAGAGAGAGTGGGAAGAGCAATCACACGAGCAGGCCTCGTTCTCCCTTCTCCTTCCATCCATACAGGCAAACACACACACACACCTAAAACGTACCTTCGCGTGGGCAATGAGCCAAAGCTGTGAATCACTCAGAATAGTCCTCTGGCTTCCCTGTGCTGCTTCATCTTGTCTGCCTCCAAGGTATCTTCGGGGAGGCGTTGGCGTCAGCACGGCTAATTGAGTGGAGGATGTATCGTCACAGAGCACTACCAGCAAACCTCCACGTAACACAGTCACAAATGAACCCTGTCCAGCCTCCAGGCGCCAAGGAAACAGAACTCGAGGTGTTGCTGCTATCAAAGAAGGAAAAAAAAAAAAAAACACAAGTGAAAAACTTTACTTATTTGAAGTGGTTTAAAAGAACTCCCTTTCCTACTTGGAGGTGAGAATTATTTAAATGTGATGTGCTGTGTGCACAATAGATGTGAGTGTGAAAACAAGAGCTGATACAAGGTGACTTAGCAGCCTCACAGACACGTTTCACACAGTCTGGTGGCATCGAATCAGAGCTCAGTTTGAACTAAATGACTGTCTGGGGCAAAAGTCTAGAGAATCTACTGATGTTGTGCTGTGAAGGTCAAGAAAATTCCACTAATACATATCTGGAATAAAAGCATCAACTTAGTGTGTGTAGCCAGGATTGTAGAAAAACTAGAGGTGACTTCTCTTTTCTGTAAATTTTATTTCCCTCAGTGATTTACTAAGCATTCCTAACAAACTAGTGGACTAGGTCTCGGTAAATGCAGTAACTCTTTGATAAGCTTACAGTCCAGCAGGAGGACAAGGTGGCAGAACAGAATCCAGGTACTAGGGTAACATAGACTAGACGGAAACAAAGGAAGTCTTCTGTGAACTAAACAGCAAATCCACAGAAACAAAGGGGAACTGACAAGGAGAGAAGGGAACACAGAGGCTTACACACACAAGGGAGGTAGAGGAAATTTGGAACAGATGAAACTCATCAGGGCGAGGCAGACAATCACAAAGGTGGGAAGTAACACCATAACTGATACACAAAGAAGGTAACTTCAAAATAAAACAGGAAATACTAAACAGAAAAACAAAGAAACCAAACAAGAGTCACAAAAAATGTCACTGAAGGGGCTGATCATGACAAAAAGACTTAATCTGAAAGGGACTTGACAGTCATACCCGATCCAAACAGACCCACATATCATTAGACCCGATCTGAAATGTGTTCCACTCACACAGACCCAACCAGAGAGATCACCTGTACCTCACCTGTGTTGCACCATAACACACTCAGGTATTAGTCATATTGATAAAGTCACATAACCCAGAACAACTGGAGCAACTCTGGACAACTCTTCACATCAAGTTACAGCATGTCCAGTGCCATCGTTTAGTGCCAACGCAGGAAGGACTGTAAGGGGCATGGAGGTCAAGGGGATGGATGGACATGTGGGACGCCTGACTTTTATGCCTGCGACAGCTGTTGTGTCTCCTGTGACAAACTTGCAAATATTTTTTAACCATATGTTTTTGTTGCCTGATACACATCTTAAACCAACCATATTTTACTTTCCATACTTTCCAGCCCTCACCACACCGCAGATTCATCCAATACTGATGTTCTTACTTGGCAACATGGTTATCTTTAAAGCCTTGACAATGTCAGAAAGAGAATATTTATGGAGAACTAAATACCTCATTGTAGATATATTTTCAGTTTATTCCAGTGTAACACTCTTTTTCTTTCGGAAAACAATCAAATTTGTAGATGTTAAGTCCACAGCAGTGGTTGTGTGGTTTTACCTCATTTAAAAAATAAAAAAAATAAAAATAAAAAAACCCTAAATATTTATATTATGGTTTCAAATGTATTGAGATGGAAGAACTAACGTGGCAGCTCTGAGTGAAGATGACGGCTCACTTTTTGTGGTTGTCACAGTAACACACTTGAGTTTTCCAGGTACACAGTGGTCAGAAATAGCAACTGTCAGAGCAGACTAAGGACAGATTTGTCATTGTTAAGACACGCAGATACACATCAGCCTTCAACACAGTCTGAGATGACAGAAGCGGCTCATGGAGATGTGTCATGGGAAAATAATGGAGGTAAAATGGTTCAAAAAAGTTTGGGCTCCAGATTACATCAGAATGAACCTTAGACCACTCCCTGACTTGTTGCTAAGTGTGAACTGTAACTTCCTCCTCAGTAGAAGTTCAGTCAAACCTTTAAATTTTCAGAAACTATACCAAGGACATGACCTCAGTGTTCTCTACGGTGCATCCCTGATCATTAATGTTGCACTGAGCATGCCTCGTTTACCCGATAACAACAGGAACCCGTACCTGAGATCTGCGGTTATGTTTGTATGCTTTCCGCCTGTCACAGTGGGGTTCAGAGGAGGAGATGAAGAGGCTTCACTGTGGCTCCCCCCCCCCCCCCCCCCCCCCCCCCCCCCCCACACACACACACAAACACACACACACACACACACACCTGCCTCCCATCCTCCTTGCCCGAGACATGATGGGAGGACAGGAAACTGAAGAGCTTCTTAAACATTTATCACAAAGTGACACTCCAGCACTCACTTTCTCTGTGAAAAATCATCTGACATTACCCTCCAACACTGATCCTCAAGCAACCTCGACTACGCTAGCCTTTACTAGACGGTGTAGTTCCCTGTCTGGCACCGACACTGCCACCCGGGATTAAATGTTTGATTCGCTGCCACGCTGAAAATTCCAAGTCTCTCAGAAGTGCGAGGCACTTTGGATAAAAGCAACCAGCAAATGGCAGCGTGTTACATTATATCCCACATCGAAGGCAGGAACAGCAGCCGGTGTATTGCATATTTACTCCCTGCAAATTTCATGTTTCCTTAATTGACTTGGTTTCACAGCTTGGCTCACAGCTCCAGCTGACGCCTTCAACCGCTTACTACTGACAAAGATTGCCACCACCTCCATATGCTGCTTTCGTGCATCTTGGCAATCGCACGAGTTGACATGCCGGAGAGGAGCACGTGTGTGGCTGCTGCTTATAGTTTCCATGTATATGTGTGTGTGTGTGTGTGTGTGTGTGTGTGTGTGTGTGTGTGTGTGTGTGTGTGTGCGTGCATTTTAATGCTGCTGGTGGTGGTGCATGCTTGGACAGAGAGACGACTTTACCTCCAAGCCAGTCAGAGAGACAGAAAGCAGGGACGAGCAGAGGGAGAGCGAGGCAGGGAGAAAGGCAGAGAGAGAGACAGAAAATGATGAATTTGACTCCAGGCAACAGATGCCCAATTAACATATCCCCATAATTAGGACGACGTGGAAGGATGAAGATGAAGCTGTAAGGGCCCAGCTGTTGTTGTCCATCTCAGGCAGCACGGAGCCGCTTGAATATTCATGTGACATTTTTATGACTTTTCAATTTCTTGCTGCACACGACCACGGCGCTGTGTTCTCCAATTACACGACCTTGGTGCTTATGTTCATTAACGACGAAGGGTTCTTATTAGAACAAAATGGGGGCCACCCGTGTTGAGCTGCTGTAACAGGGTTGTATTGTGTAATGATGAAACACAAGAGAAGTCAGGTCACCAAGAAACAGAGGAGTTACGGGGATGTATCGTACCCTCTAGGTGGTGGCATGTTTGCATTTTCTACTGTGTAAACGTTTGACTAATTGAGAATTCTTCCCACAGCAATTTAATTTGTGCAAATTTGTGCAAATTTATAACAATGTGCCAGAGTTAAAACATTTGTAATACTGTGGTTAAATGAAATTAGGCTCCAGAACAGCGACTGCGATCTTTAACACACGTAGGAGAGAATAATGAAGAATGAAAGCAGCCAACCACGAGCTCCAAATAGCTGTCAGCTCCGCAGCGGAGTGCTGCACTCCCTCCCTCCCTCCCTCCCTCACTCACTCACTCCCTCCCTCACTCCGTCTTTGTCAGAAACTTCTGCTCCAGTAACTCCATCCGACACAGCTATCCGGCTTTTCTTTGCGCCCTCGTGACGCAGCGGCCAGCTACTTCAACTTCCAGATCAATTATTCAGATGGCTCTCCTATAAATATCAGTCCGTTAAAAGGAGGAGATACCCATCCGAGGGGCTGGAGAGTGCTACGCGCGCTAAACTCAGATCCACCAGCTCATGCTGATCGGTTGCACGACACAGGGCTTTTTGAGAGGCCTCATTTAATTTTCATAACATATAGAAATACAAGGCCTAAAACGGTAGAGTCATGCCTCAGTTATTTTAAGAGGGCGATAGTGTGTCAGTGTTGTGTTCTTAGCGTGATGAGGTGTTACACAGAGTTTAATAAAAGCACGCAGCATCCAACCAAGCCCCGCAGAACACAGCATGCTATAGAATTCATTTGTAATGATGGAACAGATACAAACAGGTGATAAGTTAAAGGGAAACCCTGAATAACTGAGCAGAGAAATGTAGATGTTTACACACACAGAGCACAAGAAGCAACTGAAAGGTTTCATCAGTATAAAAAGGATGTGAATCACATGTATGTCGTTACAGCTGAACGGCTATGGGAGATTTTGGAGTGGTGTATTTTGGTGCCTTAGGAGGGACGTATGCTGGCTCCCCTGCTGACTCTTCATTTAAATATTTGATAACAATCATAATAATTCTATTGTTCTTAATTATTTTAACTATATTCAGCCTCTGTTCTGTGTCATGCCATCAACATCATGTCAGTTACATTGCTAACTTCACTGGTTGCTGTTATGTATCACCCTGGTTTTTAACCATATTCAGGAAGTGATACAGAACATTACCTGATTATTCACGTCTCTGTATGACTGTGTAACATTATCTGGTTCCTCTTCATCTGAGCCTTTGATGCCTCTACATGACAAACAATCGCTGTCATTCTTGTACTGAGAAGTAGCTGTTATTAATATGACACTTTCACTTATAGCTGTCCTGGCCACATGCTATAATTCAAAACCTATTTGAATTTTATTCTGTTCTATTTCATTCTTTTCCCAGCGGGTGTGTGTATATCTGTAAATTACAGTCAAGCAAGAAAATAAAGACAAGAAAAGATGCAAAAGGAAGTAGAACAGATTCACTTTGGGAACCTTTTCTAATCTTTTCTCATTTTCCTGCTTAGAAGTACATCTTGAAGAGACAGTCCATGTCATAATTTCTATATT
Organism: Toxotes jaculatrix; assembly: GCF_017976425.1. Lineage (NCBI taxonomy): Eukaryota > Metazoa > Chordata > Actinopteri > Toxotidae > Toxotes > Toxotes jaculatrix. Next base: position 5,975,572 of record NC_054396.1, on the reverse strand, counting down.
CTGCTTTGTAGCATCACTCGCAGGTCTTTTCTACTTTTTGGCTCGTTCTGACGTGGTCAGCTGTAGCTGTGATATTTCCAGCAGCAGTAGCAGGCAGCAGGAGAGGGACAGGAGGTGAAATGGCACTTCCTCTACTGGTGAGAAAAGGAAAGACAGGACGACGGGAGTCTTTAAGAGTCTCCCACAGACAGACAGGCTGCACTTCCTGATGCTTGACACTCTCTGAAGACAAAACTCAGGCGCTCCTCTGAGATGGCTTCTAATAACTTGAGACAGGCTTGAGGAATCATTTTTATAACCAATGATGCTCCATCAGAAGCTCAAATATTCACAGCCTGTTTGATATTATGGTTTGATGATGAGGCATGGATCTAATCAGTGAGTTTGGGGAGCCTCAAAACTGGCGCTGAAAAAAAAAAAAGAAAAAACAACTCATGCGCCATCTGACAGCAGCTCCAGTTTAGAGCCAGAGTGCTGTCGACAGACTCATAAGTGGCACATAATGATAATTAACATGCCAATTAGACATCTGCTGTGTTTCCAAGGCTGTCTTGAGAGTAATGTGTTTACAATTAAGAGGAGAGCTCAAATGAGCAAAGAGGTCCGCATCATCCCCCTTAATGGCCAACGTTCAACAGGATGCTGGGGCTCGGGTGCGACTCGACCAGTCGCCTGTGATTGTTATGTAAGTGGAGGCCCGGGGAGCTTGTCATATCTGATTAAGTGGAGGGAGATTCAGGGGCCAAATGAGCTGGATAGATCAGCAAGCACCAGGAGCGACACATTACCACTGGGTGTCACCAATGATCACATCATGTCGTTGCTCCCCTCCACCCCTGACAACTCAATCAATGGCCTAATTGCCTGGGACCAGGGCCGCTGTCACAACAGGTTCCAGGGCTGAGGGCGTAGCCAGGCTGCATCACTGATTTATGCTGGGATTATACATGGTTTATAGCTCTGATGCAGGGCTTGAGTTCAAGGGAAACACTTCTGTTTTTACTACTGTTTTAACCACAAGATGGCATAGTTGGACTGTAAAAAGTATGAGACACCCATTTCCTGATGAGTGTTTTTGTCTTACTCCCTTTGTTTTGTTTTACTTCATATAGTTTTACTGTTCTTCATCTATCTGTATAGATCTGCATAGATATCTGTATCTCTAGACTTTAACTGATAGCCACATGGCAACATCACAACTTAGTAAAGTGTCTTCTAGTCCTTCCCCCTTAGTTCTTGTGGAATTTAAATGCATTTTGACCTTAAGTGTGCTCTGTATGAAATGTGTGGCTTTCATGTGCCTGTTATTGAAGCAGAGTCCATTTAAAAGCCTTTGATCTCCAGTTCATTCTTGACCTTGGAAACATAAACGATTTAAAGTTTCAGTCTTAAATTTTAAGCCAACATGGACGAGATGTCCTCAGAGTGCTCAGGAAACTGCAAAACGTCAACTTCCACATTTCCATGACAACAAACAGTTAATCTGCTGAGAACAACTGTGTGATGTGATCAAAAGCTTCAGAACAGCTGCTCAGGGGACTTGAGCAGCCATGATGGCATCTCTAATCATGACAGTTTTCCCATTGAAATTGCAAATAGATTGCATAAAATTTGACATTTTTACTTTGAATAATGCAATTTTCTAGCCCCTAACGCTCACTGTTTTAGATCCTGATAAGTTATTGGAGATACAAGATTTTACCCTGACATCGGTGATGTGGTCGAGGATGATGAGGATGATATGACAGTACTGGGAATACTGGAATTTTCAATAAAAACTTCCCATGAGAGACATGCACTGATATCTGTCAGGACAACACTACTGTCCCACAGCTGGTTCAGTTATGTTCCATGGATCTGTTTTTGTGGAAGGTGGACTGATCCAGCAGGACTCCTGTAACTTCATTAAACTGTTAACAGTTAAAATATGTTTCCAAAGATCTTCATCGCTATGGGGTACATTTCAGAACTTTTGATTGTAAATCACTTTATCTATTCTGGCTTGCTTGTTGCTGGTAGTGCATGGACGGTCTGGCTGACTAAGCCCAAGTGAACATGTTTCTCGCTCTCCTGCTGCGCAGGCGAGGAGGAGTCTGGGTTTCGACTGGTTGGCAGTGAAACAGATACACGGTGTTTGACTGATTGAGCCGCTCCTGCATTTGTCTGCCTCCTTCTTGGAAGCCTGAAAGGCACAGATCTGCCAACAAAGTCACGTTCGAGGACGCCTGCCAGGTACTCTGTCCTGCATACGTTTATCTGTTTAACGATAGCCAAAACCCAAACGCAGACACAAACACAACACAGCTGAACGTCTAGAAATCCACTTGCCCAATTTCTATTTTTAGATTGATAAAAAGATAAATAGTTGGCTTTACTGTGAGACACAATATGGTCATAGAGAAAGAAACACAAAACAAATTTACTGTCTTTTTGCTTCCTCTACAATAGCGGACCAACAGCAGTGGACAGACATGCATTTTCAGGGATTGCAGGTCTTTTCTTTGATCATGTTGCTTTCCAACTGTTCAGGGTCAAACTGCTCAGCCTCACTGAAAACATCTGTGACAAAGTGTGAAGATGGAGACCAGTATTTGAGTCTCAGACTCAGGAACAACACAGATTTTGTCCTCAAGTTGGTATTGGGATGTGTGTTCCTTATCCCCTCTGTAAGTTGTGCTATTAAAGCAGCTTCAGCAGACTTGACTGTGATTTCCAGTATACATTACAGCAGTTTGCATCAGACCATGTGAAGGTCAGTAGGTGAGACTGCAAAGAAAACAAGAAGCTGTTCCATCCAGGTAAGAGGGGAGCAGGTGGCTCAAGGGTATGAATTAGAGTCTCATTAACGTGTAATGGTAAAAGGGTTTGTTAGGTGCACTGACTTCACTAATGCTGGCGTTGTTCCAGTCCATAATGGAAAAAGAGAAGCCATTAAGCAAAGTTCTTGATTTACCTTTGACCTACTTTCAACCTTGACAGCTCAGGCTACTGACTGTCTGAAGGAATGAGACTGAAGGAGCTAATACCTGGCCTGACACTCTGAGATGCATGAGGACCTCTGTGTCCAGCAGACACTCCTCCTTACTTAGAGCCTTACCTCTGGTGCCTGGTATGGATATCCCTGAGGCTGCTTCCTTTGAAGGCATTCCAGGCAAAACCTGCTGCGAGGAGGAGGAGGGGGAGGAGGGGGAGGAGGAGGAGGAGGAGGAGACCCCAGAGCAGACCCAGGAACCACTGAGGGGGACTGTATCTCCCAGCAGGCCATGGAGTGAGGTGCCCTTTTAACCTGACCCTTGTAATCTCTAAAATAATGCATGTATGGATAATCCCTGTGGGTGCATTTTGAATGCTGGGTCAAACAGAGAACAGATTCTAACAGAATAAAATAAAACAAATGCTCTGTGTATTTAACAAGCCATTAAACACACTGATGGAGAACACAGACTATAGTGACTGAATGAAACATGTTCATCAAAATGTAAGTATAATTGAACTGTGTTTTCACACCATTACCCTAGTGTAGAGATCTATTGTAATTCTACTGCATCTATAACACAGCAGTATAATATAAATCATACTGCTCTAGTTAAATGGGGATGGGGAAATGGGGATCACCCAACACCGCAGAGGAGTGGGTGAGGGTGCAGTTCCTGGCTTCTCTTGCACCACTGACTGTTTATAACCTCAGCAGCCCAAATGTGCAGTTAAAGGAATAGTTCAACAGTTTGGGGAATAAGCTTATTTGCTTTCTTGCTAAGAGTTGGATGAGAAGATCGGTCTCACATCTGTCTGCTAAGTATAAAGCTGAAGCCAGGAGGTGACTAATTTAGCTTATCATAAAAAACTTGAAACAGTACCACCTACCAGCAGCTCTGAAGCTCACCGGGTAACAACATCTTACATCTTGTTTGTTTAATCCGTAGCAAAGCTGAAGCATAAAACCCTCTAGTTGTGGTTTTACGTGGAGCTACGTGCTGGAAATGTTTCCTGGCCTGGTGCTGTGCCCTCCTGGAGTCTGCGCGGGTTGCCTAGCAACCTTCACAGGGACGACAGGACTCCAGGAGTTTCTGTTTCTGTCATGTTCCTGTTTGTGTGGGGATGAAACAAATGAGGAACATCTTGTTAATTAGCGAGCTCTGGAGGCGCAGGAGTCTTTTTATTGAAAAAACCCTTTATCATTGGCTAGCCGTGCGTGCTCCTCTTCCACTCTTTATGCTAAACTAGGCTAGCTGTTTGCTGGCTCCGTACTTAACACATAAAACAAGAGCGGTATTTATCTTATTGTTTAACTCTTTTTAACAAGAAAGCAAATAAATAAATGATTAATAGCAACAGTGACACTTGGACACAAGAAGCTGGACACTGAAAAATTCAGAGTAAAGGGGGGAAAAAAGCAACCAGTGGACACACTGACAGTAAAAGTGAAAGTTGTTGGCAACCTGTTGATAAGTCAACGGCCACCAAGTGTGCAGTAGGCTGTGATGAACCGCTGCTTTGCTTAATAGTACCTTTGTCTGCGTAGAGCCTGGAGATAAGGAGATGAACTAAACAGACTGAAAGCCTCCACTGGATGTTACAGAGAATTAATCAAACTAAAGCACAATACACAACACAAAGCATTGTAAAGTAACTGTAGACTGACTCACTGTAGCAGTGTGTTAATGATTGTTGGTTAAGGGCCTATCTGCTGTAGCTGGCTGCCTCCCTGTTTCCAAGGCAGCACCAAGCAGCAGAGGTGCATAACAGCACAGCAGCCTGCTTTCACATTCATAGAAATCCTGGCCATTAATTCCCAAGAATGGAGGTGAGTTCCAGTGCTGATGAAATATATGAGAGGAGCAGAGGCAATTTCTATCTTTAAGCCAACAGACACTCCCTTTCACTTCATTCTGCCCTGGCTGGTTGGGGTGGTGTGCTGAGGTGTAGTGAGGTGTAGCGAGGTGATACGTAGAGAGAGTGGGCTTATCGTTTTTGCTGTTGTTGTTGTTGTTGTTGCTGTTGTTGTTGTTCTTTCTTGCCTTTAACTCCCCTGCATCTCAATCAGACTGTGAAAACATCAGTCTGACTGAGGCAGACATGGAAGAGAGAGGGCGGCTGCTTGGCTGCTGGTGTAAACGAAACTGCGATTCATGACTTCTGCAAACAAAGCTGAGCTACAACATTTCCATTCTGCAGATATACTTGTCTTATCATAAATCTCCTTTGCAGTACATCGCAAGAAAGTGTGTCATACAAGCGTTGGCAAGTTGGAGCAAGAACATAAATGATTCACTGGCTCGCTGACTCTGAGGGGCCCACGATGCTTTGTGGGCGCAGCAGGAGAGACGCTCAATATGCAGCGCCGGTCGTGCCAGTTGGCAGCGGGGGGGCGCCGTCGGTTGGCACCGCTCACAGCCCTTGTAGGTACTGACATCTTCAGCAGGATTGTAACATCCCGTATGCCCCCAGCTTTCACCCGAGCTCCTGAATCCAGACAGCCGTCCTCACCAGAGCCTGAAATAAGACTGGAGCTCATACATACTGCGCTCTATCTCCTCTCAATATCTCATTATGCTCCCTGCTGCAGAGAAGAGGGGTTTTCACGGCTACACATAAGCCTCGGAAAATAATCAGGCAGCTAAGGCACTTTTCAATCACACCAGTGCATAACAACCACACACTTGTGAATTAAATGTCACAGCAGAAGCGCCTTTATTTTGCCTCCCCCCAGACTTCTAATCCCCCCCCTTCTTCTTCTTCTTCTTCTTCTTCTTCTCCTGGTGCATCGCCTTCATTATCAGTCGCTGTTTGAAGCGCTGCAGCTGCAGCAGCTGCCGCTGCTGCTGCTGTGTAGCGTCGTGAAGATCAGAAGCCTCCAAATCACTATCTGGAATCTGTACATGGATAAACATCAGTGTGTTATGAGCAGCTTCAGAGGCGCTGACAGGTGAAGTCCCTGTAAACCCCCGCCAAAACTGCCAGTTATGTTATCTGTGAGGTGATAATGCTGCACACTCCTCCTGACATGAGGCGTTTCATGAAATGGTCTCATCTTGAGTCAGTCTGTGAACGCTGCTTCTTTAAACTGTCAGAGCAGTTGGTGAATAAAATGTACACTCACCTGCACTATTTACGCAATAAAGAGGTCACCAAGTGTGAACCACAAAGACCAAGGCGACGCTTTAATCATGACTGGAAAGCCTGGTATGCTGTTGTGGGTGACTCTTTGTAAGGACGAAGAAATAAATGAAGATTTCTTGGTGATGTAAGAGTCTGATTTGACAGCTGTAACAGCAGCAGCAGCTACAAATGTACGCTGGCAGCGCAGGTTTCCCAGCTGGAAAAAGAGGTGAAAGTCCTGCTTTCAGCACTTCATTATCTCATCTCTACCTCAAACACCGAGCAGCAAAGCTGTCAAACTGTGTTCTTTAGGGCTAAGTAATCTTGTTGATGTGACGTAGTAGATTTCAGAGAAACAGTTTGACCTCAGAGTGGATTCTCCTGAAGCCCAGGGTCGTCCAAGTGAACGGGTTCATGTCAGCCTACCTCCAGTTCCCTGGATCGCTCATTAGGAGCTTGGCTGAGCACTCAAAGTTTTGTTTGGATGGCTCCCAAATGGAAACACACTTCTGGAGTCGTGCCAAGCTGTCAGCCTCATGCATGATTTGCAGGGTGAATGATGGCCGGCTGCTTGGATAGAGCAGTCCTCCAGGGCTGTCAGTGGAACAAACTTTGCGTCCAAATGAGTGAAGCACTAATCACTCAGAGCAGCTTGTTCTGACTCAAGTAATCATTCAAATTTGACTCAGAAACAACATGTGAACATGAGGGTTTTCAGATATTTTGTTCTCTCTGTAGATGGGTATGACGACGGGACTAAGGTAGAAAACTCATTGCCACAAGTACAGTTAGTATAGAAAAGGACCATAAAAACAAAACACTACATTCATGTCAGATACATTTGGTTTGCACAGCATCATATTAGATACCTGCTAACTCTAAAAACTAAACTCATAAGAAACAATGTCAACGCAGGAAATAACAAGTATTTGTGATTAGCCACACTGGATCATGAAAGAAGACTCTGCACAGCTGTTTCCATCTAAAGCCACCAGTCTGCCACCTCTGTCAGCTATCACACTGATCATAGCGCCTGATACACATGTGCAAACATTCATTAAACAGCCATTTTAAACAGGCTCCATGCAGAACTATCCAACACCTTATTAAAATTCAGGGCCCTCACCAGATTACTAGATGCTAATAGCTAATTTTGCACTCTGAGCTAAACGGGGGGAGGTTTCTTCCTAGAATACAGAACATTTTCAAGTTTATGGCAAAAAAAAGAAAACTTCTCATTTTGATCTCCCCATAAGATCTTATCTACAATGGTTTGTCTTCAAGGCTGCTCCCTGTGTGCCAGCACATCTCACACTGATACCTTCAGAGGACCATCTTGACCATGACCCTTCTGGCACGAATAAAAATTGGGGTTTAATTGTGTAAAAGGTGCATGTTCCACCAAAAAAAAAAAAAAAAAAAAAAAAAAGATCTTCTTTTTCCACAATTTCATTTTAATATTTTCTACTGGACAATGTGTTGCTGTCTACCCCATTTTATTATAGCTCTGGCTCTACTTCCTTTCTCCTGGCTGCAGATCGTCTTCCTCTCTCCCTCTCCCCGACTTCACTAGGCTGTGAAACCGCAGTTATTAGGAGCACCGATTAAATGGATGGCGCATCCCACGCAGTTTGGTCCTATTAATAATTAAGCAGGGCGAATATTATACAGTTCACATACTTAAAACATGGAGTTCAGTGAGTAGGTCAGGAATGATTACACACTGCGGGCTGACAGGCAGCGAGAAACCATTTGTTCAGCAGTAATTAGCCTAAATGATAAAGTAATGCACCCCCCATTAAAGGGAGAGAAGACAGAGCATTGAGGAGGAGACTACGACAACACATGCAGCCGCGAAGATCAAGGATTTATTCGCATGAGGACGACATAATCTCCTCAATACTGTGTTTACTCTTGAGGCTGAAAAACAACACTGATTCTGATCTCTCTCACACACACACACACACACACACACACACACACACACACACACACACACACACACACTCAAAACCAAACAAAACCCGCGGCAGTCATGTTTAATGTATTTATTATCTAAGTATGATGTCTAAATGGTGTCAGAAAGCAGCGAGCAGGCCCTGGGGGCGAGCTGTGACAGATATCAGAGGCTGAGTATCTGACCTCCAGGTGAAGATGCTTTACAAGGCTCTCAAGGCTCCAAGGTTCATCCATAATTTACTGCACCGCCGGTCATGTTAACACTATCCTTAAACCTGCTCATTATGTACCTCTGAAGCATACACACACTCTCAGACAACACACACTCACCCTCACCAAGCCTACCCTTGCGAGGCCAGACAGCCAGATAACATCAAATGACGAATGCGAGGCGACTTCTCATGCTTCGCTTGGTCACAGACGCACACGCTGTCATTTATTTTGTAAAACTGAAATACAACAGGAAACAACAACACAAATCCGTATCCGTAAACGTAAACAACAGCACACATGTTGCAAAGTAAAATGGAGCTAGCAAGCAAGCTAAACTAAACAATACGCGAGTCAGCCGCTAACATGAACACAGCACACGCTAAACACAGCACTTAAAAGTGCACACATACAATACTCACAGAGTGTAGAGGTCACAGGCTGAAGCGTGTGGAAACACAAACATCCAACTTTAACAACGCGACTCTCCCTTACTGTCTTCACTCGTTCACTCAGGTAACGACATAGACAAGAAGAGCGCTCACTCTGTCGCCGTTTTCAAAACCCAAGAAAGGAACCGAGCACTCACTCTGACACAATTTTCATGACTAACTAATGAAAAATATATCTTTTACATATTTACACTTTTTAACGCTTAACACTTGTGAATTTTAATATTATTTTCAATCTAAAGACAGCACACACAGATAGTGGGTTGCGGTTATAAAACGCTCCTCATTATGTTGTATCATCTTGACGAGCTGCAGATAATAACAAAGAGGGCAAAAGCTCTGGCAAAGCGGTCCGTTCTCAATGAAGGGGATTTAATGTCAAATATTCCAAGATGCACTGGATCGTCTGAAATGAGTGTTTCTTTTTCTGTTTAGCTCTTGGCACAAAATAGCAAGAAAATATGCAGCAGCTGTGGAAGAAGAAAAAAAAAGTCCTCCCACAGACAGGCTGGGAAAAAAAGAGGTAAAGTTCTTCAACAGAGATTTACTGTTCCACTTTATGAGCACTGAGGCTGCTGCTCAATAAATCCTTTATCATTGTGCTTTTATTGGGAGATTTGATCTCAGCAGACAGATGGGGGGCAACCCGTCTCACTTCACTCCGGTTTGGTGTGTTGTTTGAGCAGACAGGCGCAGGAGTGTGTACAGACCTAGTTATCCAGAAACCTAAATTGATCGTGTCTGCGTGATGACGCCGGCGGCTGAGAAACGCTCACTCACGAGGTGAGTAATCATGGCTGGAGCTGGAGCTTCCCCCGTAGACCTGTGCCTAAGCTCCCACGGCTCGTGCCTGAGCTCCAGTGGGTTGTGGTGGGAAACAGAGTCTGATTGAGACATCTTTATTACGATCACATCAATGGAAATGCGGCACAGAGCTCTTTAGTCAGATGTCTGGCCATAAATATAGCATCTCAGAAATAAGCAGTCATCACTGCCTGCCCACAATTACACAGCACTCTTCACAAAGAGAAATTCATTCCCTCAGAGTGGAGGTCGATGTCATATTGATTGATAGGCACCAAATAAGTGGTTCTCTCCATTGTTTACAGCTGTAAAGGTTAAATAAGGACTGCTGAGGCTTATGTTGCTCAGCATGTGTTTCATAGGAAATGGCTCCTGCTCTCATGAGCCTGGTAACAATGTTCAGAACATCATGCTCAGCATAAAATGAACTCTTGCAATTAATATCCGAGAACAGTTCGTACAGTTTGGGTGGAATGTCTCTTTAGTTTTCTGACACAGTTTCATTGGTGTTATAATAAGGAATGATGGATTTTACACATGGTGGATTTACAAATAGATCCATACCACAAGTCAGGTAAGTCTTTGTACTCCCAAACAGGATCATAAGTAACTTGTTTTGGTAGTGAGGAATAAGAGCAAAAATCTGACGTGATCTTTGACAGCATTGTCATCTACAGCTGTATATTCAGTGTCGCTGACACGTCCTTTGCTCCAGCTGGTGTAGAGCCTGGTTATCTGGTGCTGAAAAAGAATCACCAGCAGACAACAACTAGCAACAACACAAACAAAACAGTAGCCAGGAAGTGTTTTTGTTGCCACACTATTTGTGTGATGTGTGTATTTCACAACAGTGGGGGCAAGTACAACTCTGACACAAACACACACACACACACAAGTGTTAAGGTTCTTGAATATCTCACCAGTGGAGGCAAAGGGGTTTTGTCCTTACAATTATGTCCTTATATAAATTTAGCTGTTTTTGTTATTTGAAACTTGTGAGGACCAAACCACAGTGTCCTTGGCAGCAGACATTGCCACTAATGGTGGAGCCCTCCTCGCTGATAAGAAGGGAGCGGACTGTAGAAGTGGAAGATGCTCGTCTTATGGAGACCCAGCCATCGAGGCAGTCTGTCCGGTTTTAGAAGCCGGTGGCAGCGATAGGGACATCAGGGCAGGGTCCAGCAGAGTCTTTGGACACGATGACACGTTGAGCTGCTTTAAGAGGCAGGGACACCCCCTGAGGTGTTAAATGAGCTGATTCTGATGTGTGAGCCCTGTTAGAGAGCTGCGAGCGCGTGAAATGAAACAGCATTTCTACCATCACTTGTTGCCAAGGTTTCTGTAACTTCCATCCATAAATGTCACATCTCGCCACTTTGCCAACAAACCCAGATTGTACGAAGACAGCGCGATACGGTCTAAAGCTCTGGAATAAGTGAGTAGGTGGACCTCGGGTTGAGAATGTTTTGTCAACTGATGTTTCCAGGGTCCAGAGCGAATTAAAAACACAAATGTGAAGTTGTAAAAACAAACAATTTTTTGCCATTTTGTACCGGATCAGTTTGATGGTGAACAGATGGAGGAGTGTAGTGAATAAAAACTGGATCAAATGACTCACTTGAATTTGCCTCTTGATGACAACAGCTACAGAGGCAAAAATAAACATCAGTGAGCTGCAGTCAGGGATGGTGATACACAGCTATTTGAACTGCCTATCTTCCCCAGTACTTCCGGATCACGAGCGCAGGCACGGCTGTAAACATCACAGAGCTTTGTGGTTTGAGAGGGAAGTATGGCTCACTTCACCTCCTGTCTCACACATTGCCAGTATTCTGCATCAAGCCTATTGATTTCCTTTTCACATAAAAACTGGTGGTTTCTTATCTGCAGATGTTCAGCCCTTCCTCAACATATGGATCTGGTCATGGTATGGCGGTTTGGGCTGGCAGAGGGGTCGACTCCAGCGGAAGACGCTCATCTGGTCGGACCTTGACCTGAATGAAAACGATCCCGGAGAAGTTTTTCTTTTTTTTTATTTTTTAAATCTCTCTCTGTGTTGAGGCAGAGAGAGGAGAGGAGAGAGAAAGGAAGTGAGGTTCCATTTTGCTGTTCGATGAACGAGAGTCACCAGAATTAAGGCCTAGGCACCTCCTCATAATTCTTTCATCGCTTTCCAAAGAACACAGTGAACGATTGCTGATACCCTGCCTGCTCTGCGTGGATACACTCTCACAATATTTAAGGAAGGACTTTGAGAGACCTTATGAACAAACACCATAATGGCACCTTGAAAGCAAATACCAACTTGTTCCTTTTTTTGTACTCTTTCACATTTTGACTTGAAAGCCACCTTATATGTCAGGTTTTTGCCCTTGCTATTTGGGCAGTGACCTGAAAGCAATTTTCTTTGATGATATACTTCATTTATCCCTCAAGGGGGGAGATTCTCTGCGCTCCCTCTTAGAGGGGCCCCGGAGCAGGTACAGGTTAAGTATCAGGGCTCAAGGGAACCGGGGGATATACAGCCAGAGATGGAGAGAATACCAAAACATCCTGCTTGGCCTGAAGAAATGCTACTTTGATGATATATTATTAATGTTGATTAACTTTTATGAAATTCTAAAAGTAGAGTAAAAGCAATAAGCAGCTCACTAATGAACTGAAAGAAACACACAAAAAAAAAAAGTGCTCGTATGTTTTGCAGTGACGCCCTTTAAAAACATTCAGCCACAAAGCTGTTATCAGTAGCAGAGGATGAGGCGTTTGGAGGCTTCACTGATGCATAAACCACAGAGGAATTGAACAAGCCGCGCTCCCCCGGTGATAACCTCACCACCGAAGTGAATCTGCCCCTAAAACAAAACATGAACATCAGCTATTGTTTTCTGCTCACTTTCATATCTGTATGAATTATCAGTGGCAGCAGAGGAAAGCAGCCATCGGTCAGAGCTTTTAGATGGCGCATTAGCGGGCTGCTAACCAGCCTCTGGAGGGAGACATGATTGAAAGCTGCTGTCAGTACGAGGGCTCCCTCATGTCATGTGTCGCTGCACTGTGGAGGCTTCCTCTCCTACAAACACACGCTCCCTGGGACATTTCAATCAATAGTCTGCCATCTCAGACGCATACACGCTTCCTGTTTGTGAAGCAGCCGAAGACTTGAACTTGCCAGTGTCTGTGAACACACGTGTATCTGTGTGGATGAACGGCATCAATGAATCACACGGAGCAGCCGGACAAGTAGATAACTTTAACAATTTTATTTGTGAAAAACTACAAGCAAAATTCATAAATAGACATTTCTATTTGAAGCAGAGGAAAATGATCAGGTTAGCCTATAAGCGCAAAAGTCGTGCACATGCCAGAAACATGTATTATTTTAACATTATAAGCTAGACAAGGAGCCGTGATCCGCTGAAAATGCTGCGTACATTTCCACACCAGGAACATAATGTGACCATTTCACAAGGGGAAACAATGACACATCATCAAGTTAAAAAAAAAAGAAAAGAAAAGAAAATATAAAAACTAAAACTGGATTAAACAAAGAATGGAGTATTGTACTGTCCCTACAATTTTTTTTCCCCATTTTTTTTTTTTAACCGAGCAGTAACTTTAAAAGCATTGTACAAGACATTGTTATAGGAAGAAATGAGTTTGTATAATACACTTAATTGGAAATTCACGTTTAAGGTTATACAGTCAGTAAAACAAGCATTCTATATTTGGGTCTCTGACAAACAAAGCTAAAAAATGTAACCATCTTTACACAGTAAATTAAGGTTACTGGTCGCACACAAGAACAGAACTGCTTGCGCGGAAAGGAAACAGGAAACAAAAGACTTCAGCTCCAATGCCATTATTCATAGTGTTTGCTTTTGCACCTTTTTAAAATTCTATTTACAAGCAATAATTCATATACTCAGCAAATGGCCATTTGTCAATAATTTAACAATGAATCCTTTCTGTTGGAGTACTCAGTCAAGTGAATGTGGTTGCAGATAAGGCAGGTGAAAAGATGGCTTTTTGGGCCCATTTCTGACAGATTGCATTACAAAGCAGGGTTTTATTCTCAGTAAAAACTGGACAAAACACCCCCCGTGTTTTCTCCAGTTATTTACTGAGAATAAAACCCCCTTTTTTTACCCAGCAGTCCCACTTTTTTTTAGTTCTATTCACATTGCTTTTCCTCACTTTGAACACTGATTCCATATTCAGATGCGATAAAGTACATGATTACATATTAACCATAGCTCAAGAGCAGAAACAAGTTATGAACACATATCTTCCTGGACTTCAAACATTGCTTACAACACATATGATTATCATCCCTACGTGTGAAGCTGCAGGGCTTTTAAGTCAACTCAGATCAAATCCTGCCCCTCAGACCCTTTTAGGATATTTTCTGGGACGAGTTAACCTCATCTAACCTGGTTTTAGTTGCTCTGGGAGCCTCAACTGGTGAGTTGGGGCCTCTGTTAGGGCAGCTACACGTGCTGTTGTGGTCCGGCAGAGAGAGAGAGAGGAGCCGACCCAGAGCTACTTATCAGCTACGCACCCACACCTCAGACTGCTTCTCATCACCTGCACAATGAGGCAACATCCACCACCGAGAGCAGAGCCGGCAGCTTCCTTTAACTGGGCTCACAGCACTGAGAGTTCTCTGCCCCGATTTAGCCTTGCACAGAGACAAGTGGACAATAAGAACACCATTTACATGGATTATATTAGTCTTTATTTAAACTGTTATTCATCTCACACATTAGATAATTGCATTTCAAATTGTTATTCATCTGTCTATGTATCATGTCATTATGAAATTCCTTTGGTCCTTCAATAAATAAAACTAAGATATCATATACACATTTATTCTTTATACAATTTCATACAGTTAAAAGGAAATTATGTTGGTCTAGTATCAGCTAAGGTGAAAGTGAGTTAAAACCCTTAAATAAGCCTTGCTGTTCTAAAAATTGAAAGAGCAATTGTGTTCTATTAACTACTGCAGTATTTTTTTTTTAACCTTCAATGACAGGAGTCTTAAATTAATAAAAAAATAAAAACAAGTCAATTGAATTGTCGATCTTTGTTAAATTGTTCACGTCTTTGCACTTGTTTTCTGGGATATCAGGTTGAGAGAATGAAGATTCAAAGTCAGGACCACAACAAAAGAAAAAGAAAATCAATTCACAACAGTTTGACAACACAGGTCTATTTTACAGTTCGTTATGGTTTCACCAAGTGGAACTGCGTGTAACCCTCCTTCAGTCTCAACAGAAAGAACTCTGGCTCAGGAGATGAGAGGACAGCTCTACCTTCAGCCGGAGAAAACTCAATATTTAAGTATGGAATGCAGAAAATATTAACAGCTTTTAGTGTTTTACACAACAGCCTACACTGTACAGTTAAGGACATAAGATACTGTATAAGAGATCTGCTATAGCATACTAAATCATAGACAATCTAGTTGAAAAAGTCAGGTGTCTGAACTTCAGGTGATCTTCTTCTGATTGACCTGTACAGAACAAGCAGATGGACCCAGTGGAGGTCCAGACAGTGTTCAGAGTGAGACAGTGTTGTTGAGAAAAGTGAATGAGAATTTGATTCATCAGCACTTTGTCACATTGAGTGAATGGGCAATCCCAAATCTGCAAAACCGCTTCACAGTGTATCTAGCACCAGTGTGAGTGTGTGTGCTGTGTGTGTTTGCATGTGTGTGGTGTGTGTGTGCGCTGTCTGTCTGTGACTCGAGTCTTGTCCTATTATTTTCAAACTGTAATAAAAACACTGAAGGAACGATCGATCGGCAGAGCTACACAGCAAAGCTTCAACATAAAAAGGAGAATATCAAAGTATACAGGTGCAACAGGTAATAAATAAGGGTAATAATAGTTTAAAGTTATTAAAATGATGGTGGTTATTGTGCCCAGCGAAGAATTCTTCTTTACAAAAACAAAAAAAAAGTCGACTTGGCCTCACATCCACATACAAATATAAAACAATACATACAAGTGTCTGGATGCTACCGCAAGTAGGGGGGGGGGGGGGGGGGGTTTGGGATGGGGCCGTTATTCTTTGTAGCCCAGCTCTCCTTGCCTGTGCCATGGGTGTAACCACGAGGGAAGTTCTCCAAGCAGGGCGTTTGTTTCCCCGACAGGCGCACCACACTGTTCCTCTCAGCCAGCCAGATCCTCTCAGCATCCAGGAGTGGTCATGGAATGGAGGCAGGGCAGCAATGGGAAAGGTGAAATCTCTCCCCCTATGGGATCCATAGTGTCCAGAAACGTGGGGGGAAAAAGGGGGAGTGGAGCAGGGTGAGGACGGTGGGGAAAGGGGCGGGACCTCAGAACGACTCATCGTGCCCCACAGAGAGATCCCCTTTAGGTGTGGAGGCGCGTGATGAGCCCTTGTCCATGCTCTCGGAGCCGGAGCTCTGGTGCTGCTGTTCGGAGCCCGCGCTGGACGTGATGGTGGACGAGGACGTGGAGGAGGAGCGGGTCTTCTCCTTAAAGTCTGTTATAATAACCGTCACATTCCCTACGGTGATAGCCAACTGCTGGGCAGTGCTCCGGTCAATGTTCTTCAGTTTGGGTCTGACAGGCATAGACAGAGAGAGGGGAAAAAAAAAACAAACCTTAATAACCAGAAATGCCAGCCACAATATGTGTGTCTCAGCAACAACAAGGGGGAGGCTGCCAGCACTGTGGGGGCGGCTGCACTAAATTGCTCAATTCATCGGGTGACACATGAACAGCAGAACAAGTGTATATAAAGTGAGAGTGGGTGTTCAGTGTAAAAGATCATTTGTGAATCATCTGAGGTTTCCCACTGGCCTAGTGCTGCATGAGCTTCTCTAAAAGAGGTGCTGAGGAGTCAGCCCATGCAGAGTAGAAGAAGATGCTACTCACCTGGAAATGTGCGAGTTCTTGTTGGTCTTGGTTGCTGATTTGCCAGACTGTATGCTGTGTTTATCACTGGGTGGGCTCTGGTGGTTGTCTGATTTGGGTCTGGAAGAGAACAGACGCACAACAGTGAGGATAACACCAACACAGGAGACACAGAGAGAGACACAAGCGAAGCCTCGACATTTATCCTGACCTGGTCTTTTTGCTGCTGGGCTTCTTCGTGACGGCTGGGCTGATGTCCTTCTCTCTGTCGGGTTTGTCTTTGATTGGCTGTTCCTTGTCGCTCTTGTCCTTCTCAGGGATGTCTCCGTCTGGCCTCACTCTCTCTGGACGCTCACCCTCCGGGCGTCCCTCGCCATTGGCACGCTCTCCTTCTCCGTCGGTGCGCTCCTTGTCTGTGCGCTCGCTCCTCTCCCTCCGCTCCTTCTTGGGCGGGGGAGGCATCGGGTACTGCTGAGCCACCTGCTGAGCAACCAGCTGGGAGTTGATCCTGGGTTTCCTGTGGAGGGGATCCAAGGTACAAACACGGATTAGCCTCATAGTGGAGCTGTGAGCTGACTCTGGCCACACACCAACATAGTTACGGTACCGCTGACAAAGAGAGGTGGCCGAACCTAGAGGCCGGTGAAGGAAAAGAGCTGCTGCGGAGGAGGCAGGTTTACGCAGCCGCTTCCTGGTGGAGCAGCCCTGTTTTGAGGGCTAATCTCATTAGCTCGCCGCTGTAATAAAATGAATGCACAGGATCACAAGGTGGGACATTTGCAGCACGTCACTTAGGTCCTCTAATCTGATTACAGCAGGGTTGGCCCCATTTGTGACAGACTGAGATTCAGCTGAACATGGTGGAGCTGCTCCACCAGCAAACACAGAACTACTTTGTCCCCTTTTTGTCTCATTTTCAAACACACGCACGTAAACACAAACCACAGCCTCTTTGACTTTGATCATTCTTTCTCAGCAAAAACAATAAAAGCGAGGAAGATTAATGTCACATGCAACAATTTTAAAGAATCCCTCTGATTTCCCACTGAACTGAGACAAACATGCATCCCGCTCCACCAGCTGTGCCGATGAACAGGGCCTGAAGTTGTGAAGCAAAATGCTAACCCAAAGCCCAACTGCCCGGCTAACACACACACACACACACACACACACACACACACACACACACACACACACACACACACACACACACACACACACACACACACACACACACCTGCAGCATAATGGACACCAGCTGGCAGCATCTGGGGTGGGGTGGGGGGCTCGGGGGAGAGGGAAGGTTGGCTGCAGCCTTCCAGAGACTCCGATTCAGCCGAGACCAAACTGTAGCCAGCAACATGGATAATCACAGGCCAGCGCTGGGCAAGCATGGTGAGGAGTAAACCACAAGTACGCTCACACACACAAACACGCACTTGAAAAGCTTAGCGTGCAAACAAACAGCCTGGCATGGCTCGATGGCTGCTCAGGAGGCCTTTCAACAGGAACACAACAAGTTATACTAGCTAGCTGTGTATACTCAATCCTTCCAAACCCAATTCTAGTCTTGGCAGGAAGAGTTTTTTTTCCTGATATCCCACCAGTGGAGAAAAGGGCCCTTGATCCTGGGGACTGCTTTATGAGACCTGTGGTCAAGTGGGGACTGTTGAAAGTTGTAGAAACTCTGTCAGTCTGAGTGTCAGGCCAGATAAACAAGTGTTACTGCTGGAAAATGAGACTCTCCCAGTGAAAACAAATGTTTTTTTGGCTTTGCCACGGGAATGAGCTACTGTGAAACGGGTCTACGACCAAATGCATGAGGCAAAAACAGACCAAAGCTCAGTAGTGTGTCAGACCGATGATGCTGATTTCAGCGGCTTGCTGTTGAGAGTGGTTTTCAGACAGCTGCTTAAGTGGTTAGCCCCAGTGTTTCAATTTGGCAACATCATATGGTCAGTCCAGTTACTGTTGTTTCTGCGCTGCCATCCTCTCAACCCAAGTCTTTCAAAATTGACTCTCCGCTCCCACAGTCCACAGTCTCTGAGTGGCCTAGCACTTTTAAACTCTAACATTTTGTCAATCTTTCCTCTATTGTTCAGTCCAGTTTTTTTCCTGACTTTTTTTTCCCTCTACTGCTCCATCAAACTCATTTAGTATCCTCCTGCTGCAGCCCATTACACACTGAGAGAGGCTTTGAGGAGGGGGTGGGGGTGTATAGCCGATCAGAAGGCAATCAATCGGGGTATAATAGAGCATCATGTCGTAATGCTTGAACTACACTCCAATCAATACACCAGCTGTGGCGAATGCTGATGAGCCCTGGGCTGCTGATCCAGTATCCATTAGCTGCTGTGGTTCTCTGGAGCCTGAGGCTCTTTCTAGCTCCTGCCCTTGTGTGAGGCAACCTCTGGGGCACTGAAGAAGGTGAGAATTAAGAGGGTGACATGGGAGTGAAATTCTCCTCCCATCCCATCCTAGCGTCATAATTGCCACCCCTATCCTGTTCCCATTAAATTGATCCCAATTCCACTTCAATCTAGAGTAATTACTTGCCCTGTTAAGTGTTAGAGCCTCTTCTTATAGTGCGTGAATAAACCTATCTACGCTCAGCAATGCTTTTAAATGCTTAAGTGATTCATTTGATAATTAATCATGGAGCGATGATATTGAGTTTATAGCACTGGACCCATCACCAATACTGACACAACACAAACGGACTCATTCTACAAATTACTCATTTTCTAAATTCACATTGAGCAAATAATACGTGTCATGCTGAACTAGCTTTGGCATTTAAAACAAATGTCAAATGATATTAATATAAATTCCTCCAGACTCCTGTGCATTTCTGAGCCATGTTTTTTTTTTTTTTTCGTGTCCTGTCCCCATGCTGGTGACATTCCGATGCAGTCCACCCCATGGAAATCCAGTATTTCCCCGGAGCACTACGGGATTCTTGATCAAGTGTCAACATCTGGTGGGAAACTGTCAACATGCCACTGTGACAGTGTGACAAAAGAACTGAAGTTTTGGGTACGCATTAGAAAACAGCAGTGATCAAAGCCACAATAATGACATGTGCTCACCCACATACACCCGTCACAAAAAATATTTGTCTCCCTAACCCGCAGCCACGAGTAAACAGATTGTGAGCACAGACGGCGTTCGACGAGGCCAGAAATCGTTTTGTATCGCAACGAGAGCAGTTAGCCAAGGAGGTGGTGAATAAGTGATTGATAAGGTCCACGCCTCCTCTGCCTGTTGCGGAGCTGAGGCCCTGGTCAGAGCCTGAGATTTGTGTCAGCAGCGGCAGTGGTGGCAGAAACAGACCTGGTAGTTAAGCAGTGATTCAGTGCCAGCTGTAAGTCAGCCATGAGATGCTGCTGGCATGATAGAGCCACCGCTCTCTCTGCCCCATTATTTATTTACTGACCACACATCATGGCTTTTGCACGGCACTGCTCTGTGACTCATTAACATGGCTGGGGATTCTGCATGGCACCACATGTGTGCTGGAAAAAGTCTCCATCTGCCTAAAAATATACTTCATATTCAAAATTAATTCCAGTTCATACTTAAATCATCTGTCCACATCATTGGGTATAGAGTGTACTAATTACTGCAGCATTGCCAAAAATTACTCCACAACTGAACTATAGTATTTTGCAAACATCCAGATCAAACAGGAACGGTGTCCTGTCTATGACACAAGGGGCACTGGAAATGATACTGGGAGCAGAACCAGGAGTGAACCCCAGGGTCCAATTGCAGAAACTGCTCCAACTTCCCACTGCTGCCAATGTATTCCTAGGGAATCAGTGCCAGTGAGTGTGTGTGTGTGTGTCAAGTGTATAAAGCCTGCTGTCGAATCATTTCCCACTGTGAGGGCTTACAGCATATTACCTCCCCTGCGCACAACAATAGGCCATGATTGACAGCTCCTCCTATGCTTGCCCCTAAATTCCACCTTCTGGGGGGATGGAGGAGTTGGGACACTCCCTCCACGGGATGCTCTGAAATAACTATCATCAGGCTTAAAAGCTCCTAATTCAGTCACAGTGATACCCATAGTTAGACTGCTCCACTCAGCCTAAACCACCCCAGAAACAGACACACCTCTGCTCAGCTGGTGCTCTCGCTGGCCAGGAGCAGCTGATAGTGTGAGCCAAGAGCAAAAGCTGAGGCTGCCGTTTCAGAGGAAACTCTTTCTACAGAAACCAAAAACAATGAGCCTGAGCACTTCATGGAGAGACAGGGTAATGAAGAGAGTGAGTGAGCGATGGAGAGTGTGATAGAGAGAGAGAGAGAAAGAGGGAGAGGCGCAGGAAAGCCCTCATTAACACAGCTCTTTTATTTGAAGTGCTGTGTGGAGGACAAGCAATTATTTCCTGCCAGGCTGAGTGAATGCAGTGGCAGACAGCTGAGCGAACAGGGGAGAGAGAGTGAGACAGCCAACAGACAACAGTCTTCCTCAATCATGGACAGCCCACTGAAGAGCTCAGACTATTTAACATCACCCACTCACTCATTAAGACTTTGTACATAACCGCATTTAAACAGTTTGAGCGTGGGCTCCTTGTCCACAGTGATGCAAAAAGTCGTTGAGAAACATGAATCCTCTCTTCACATACATTCACCAGTGACCTGGTTTCCCCTCACATAGGACTGAGAGAGCATCACAGCCTCGGTCTCGAGCAGATCCAACATGTGAGAATGCCACAGGGCTTTAGTTTGATCACAGCACCTCCGTATGATGCGCAGGCAACCATGTGACCGATGATCTACAGGCAGCCTGTGTCCACACATTGTACGCCTTGATTATTATGCAGAAATATGCGATGCCCGACCTTCACTCAGTTGTTAGTTAGGCTAAGCAAAACACACACCGCTTTGTATAATGCAATACAGTTCAACAGCGTCACAAACTGCAGCCTCCAAAACCATCATACAGTTGAATCAACGTGTCCTTAGCACAGGTTCAACAAAAACTGAACAGCCTAACCATCATGAAGGTAGGATTTATTGCAGGGCTGTTGTTTTGTACCACATTAGTTTCAGCAAGGTGCACACAATAAACTGACAAGTGAGTGTATGTTCCCTGTGAGGAAATTCTTGATCAGTCTGAGCCTGAAGTGCTGTCACCTCTAGCCATCCGTGGGTAAAGTAATCTGTGTGAGCGAGTGTGCTGGGGAGGTTGAATGAGGATAACACCTGAAGAGCAGCCTGGGGCTATAGTGCTTCTCAATTCATTCCCACTGCCCACCAGAGGCATTAAGCATTCATCCTTTCATCCGTCCCTTCCAGTCAGGATTTTGAGGGCTTAATGTTTCTGTCACTTCTTCCCCTCTAACCTCTTCACCTTACTCCCCTTTTGGGGGTCTCTGGATCCCCCACAATGTTTCCATCAAATTTCTTTTGGTGCCCTGTCTGTATGCTCGGCAGGCTCCCAGAAAGCATCTACACCCCACACCTTTTCCTTAAACAGCAAAATAGCACAACAGTCAGGTATGGCATTTAGTTCCTGCAGTACTGAGTACTAACAATACTGGACAGAGCAAAGGAATGCAGGGAAATCTCTCAGAGATATCTCAACTTCTCTGCAACAACTGCAAACCTTATGCACCATGCTGGCTGCCAGGAGTGTGTTTTTGCTTCTCCTGACAAGCTGAAAAATAGTCTGGCCGTCTGAGTTTCTGTACATTTGAGTGAGACGGACACGAGCCAGAAAAAAAGGAGGTCTGTGACAGAGGAATTAAAAGAGGAAATGTCGAAGTTTGTGTCTGCTTATGTGTGAAAGACACATCTTCACACTGAAAGGTCTTTCCTTTCCATGGCAGACCTTTTAGGCTATGAACTGGCTGGCATCAGGGCAGACTGACAGCGAGAGACACTAAGCATGTACGAGCTACTTCCATCAGAAGAACTGTGTCACACTGCTCAGTATCACTCATTTGTTTTCCTCCTCTCTCCACTGCCTCTCCATCATTGTCTCTGTCTTCCTCTCTGATCTCTTTTCACTTTCTCCCTGTGCGTTAGCCCCCCCCCCCACCACCCTCCCTAAATCCTGCTGCGGCTTTAAGTAGGTCTCTTCTTCACCTTTCTTCACCCTCTCTCCTGCTGCGTGCCTCTGGTGTGCGTGAGTTATCTGTCAAGTAGACCCGGTCACACTATCTCGCTGCCGTCCAGTCATCTTCTTTCCTGTTTGCTTTAGTATAAACACAGCCTGGTTTGAATTTACTCAACAAATCATCAAGCAGCACTGCCAAAGGGGACACCGCACCTTCACAGCAGGCTCTCGTGTTCTACACAATGGGAACCACACCAAGCAAGCAAACAAAAACACAGTGGGGAAACCTGACACCAAGAGGTCAAATGCAAAGCCTCCAACCAAGATTCAAATCTACCAAACTGAATATTTCTGGACTACTGCTTCTCGATAACACCCAGACTAACCATGGATAACTAGGTTTCAAACTAGAATAAAGATCAATAGGATCAAAACATGTGAAATTACCAGGAAAATGGTCAATTCTGGTTTTTCTCTAGATCTCTGTAAGATTCGACGCGACATGTCGAATGGTACTGTTCGTCTCCCATGCATAGATGGTGGTGCTGGTAGAGACAGAAGAGGCTGTCCAGTCTCCCCCTCCCTGGGTAATGATGTGCTTCGCTCTGCTTTAGCCCCTGGAGACTCTTGGCTGAGTGAGCACATCCCCCTTGCAGCCCCCCCCCCCCCCCCCCCCCCCCCCCACCCAACACACACACATAAATGTCCAGACGCTATACTCCACTCTGTCTCTTCACCGCTCTGTTTCTCTCCTTGTCCTCTTTTGCCCTCTCCTTCTCCTTACTCCTCAGCTAGCTGTGACTCCATACTTGACAACTCCCTTGCTCCCTGCCTCCTTGTCCTCATATGCTTTTTTTTCCTGTAGTTTCCCAAGACACCTCACTCCCTCACTGTCACACTCATTTGCTTGCCTCATCTTTTTCCTGAATGGGAGGAGCCCCAGTTCAACAGCTCTCTCAACATTTCTCTGTTTTGTCAGATTGCCAAATTGGCTATTGTATTTAATCACTCACACTCTGCCAAATCCCATGAAGTAATTAAGAACTTTTAAATCCAGCAATTAACGTAAAGATTAGGGCTACCCGCTCGTGCTTAGGGTTTTAGTGCAGATGCTGATAATGCTGGATAAGCAAAAGCAGTTTCCTCTGAGTGGGGGCTGCTGTGGGGGCATGGGGTGGGCGAGGAAGTGCAGATATAAATTGAGCGCCAGCATGTCCCTCTTATGTAATTCCATTATCCTCGACAATTTGCCTTAATGTGACAGTGGGAGAATCCACGGATTATAATGACTCTATTCCATCATTGTAAAAGAAAGAAAGGCGCACACACACACACACCGAGACACACATAAACACACACTGCAATCATTTTCCAATAACTGTACAGCCTCAACACTCACAGAGAGAGAGTGAAAGAAAAAGAGGTGCACTTTTACTTTTTTGGCTCAAGTACTAACCCATGGCTTTACGGTTGGGTATCATTTCGATTGTATTCATTCTAATTCTGCTTATCAGTCTTGCTTCTAACATTCATAATCTGTGGATTCATGGGTTTCCCATATGATCTTAATATAAGGCTCCAAACCAAATGCAAAACACCTTCACTTAAGCACATTTACATCTGTAAACATCCACAGAATCATGTACAGTCACTGCCTATGATTGTTTTATTTAAGTTTGTCACAGTGATTGCAAAGACACATCATCAGTATAAACAGGCCACAGGTGACTGAAAAGAAAAACTTTTCTCTCACAACACAGCCTCACCTTTCAACAGACTACAACAAAAGCTGGCTCTTATGAACCTTCAAAGACAGCCTGGTGACACAGACACAGACAGAAGACAGAATTACGTGCAAAACATTTCATGTGTTGTTTTCATTTGATGGAGCCCGATTCATCGGGCTTTTAAGAGTGACGCCTTTACAACATGTTTCACACCGCCAATCCAAATTTCTTCGTCAGGTTGGGTTTGTTTTGCTAAGTAAACAGTACTCCACCCACCGAGATCACCTGACAAAAATTAGTATTAGATCTCTATCCAGCTTCTCCTTTAATCTTTCTATCTGCATTCAGTGCTGGTTAACAAGTATCAAGTTGCTTTGATTTCTGTTCAAATGATATTTTAAAATTCATGGAAAGAACAAAGAATTTGACTTCTTAGACCATTTTCTGGTGGCCTTATGATTAAACCCCTGTATCTCATACTGCTGTATACATAGAACATCCGTTTTCAGTTGAGTGTCCTTGCAGCAGTCTGAGTTTCAACTAAACTGTGAACCATTTAAGTTTATTTAATCAAGTCAGCGCACTGCATTTTCCTAACAAGTAAGAGACACCCATTTGTTCTGTTTTATATGAAGCACAGATGGAAGCTACTTGAAATGGCTGACAAGAGAGCAACAGTGCACAGATAACAGCACAGCAGTCAAAGACTGGAGGTACCTCAAGACTTCCTGTGATCACCACCATCAATCACCTTTAGAGGGCTCCTAATGGTTTCTCCCTGGGCCCCGGGGCTGCCAGAGGTGCATACCAAACACCACCACAAAGCAAACTGATGTACAGCAACATGGTGTCACGTTCACACAGTGATCCGGTTCGGGTGCCAGAAACATTTAAATATGATAGCATGCACCTCACAGGGGATGGTAATGCAAGCCCTCCTCCAATTACCAAAGGAACAGGCAGTGAATGCAGAGGCTGAAAACTTGGACTTGTAGATTAGCAGCGAGGTCAGGTGCAAAAAGCAGAGTGCTTTCTAGTTTAAGAGTCAGAGTGGCAGAGGCTTGATTTAGCCTACTTGGGTATCGTGTTACATCACTGAGCTGGACTGGGTCAACAGGTTCATTAGGCTGCGCTCGGCTGGGGAGAACGGGGCCTCTCCCCGCATGCTGATGCCACAGCTCTCGTTAACACACATTCTTGCCTCCATTAGCGCAAATCAGAGCTGCATGACCCACGGTTACCTAGCTTACTTACCACAGGCAGAGGACAAAGTGTGATTCAAGTCTCGCAGAGTGTAAGCCACTCTGTGTCCATCACAATGGATCATGTTAATTGTGCGTTCTCCATCGACACCTGCGGAAACAGCTGGTGTCTCAATGGCCCAGTGCGGACAGTGAGAGATGGATGTATCAAGCTTAAGGGGTTGGAAACATTCATCTGGTCTTAGATTTCGTTTAGGACAGGTAGGGAGACCTTATGCGTGACTTAAAGGGCAGGTAGAAACCACATCAATACACTAGTCTCTGCTGACTACATCCTGTTGTACTCACAGCTTTTCCGGCGTACATGAAGGTGTGACTGACTATGATTCTAACTTCAGCTGCATCCATCTTCTCCTTACTACAGTCAGCTACAGCCAATACTGGCGACTGTGGGAGGAGTGTGTGTAAAGAACTAGCTTCCACACATTTACCCCACGTAAAAAACTAGTCAATTTAAACATGGTTTAAATATAACCACTGACCGCACATATCAATACCTAAATTGATCTATCCTGCAGAAAACACAAAATCATGACTTCAGCATCAAGAAAAGAAGTGTTTTGACTTCGACCAGCAGTGAGGAACTCTAATTAGTGAACACACGCCTCCTCATGCATAAAAGCACATTCAAAGCAGAGCCTCAGATAAAAGCAGCAAGACAAACATCCACACATAGCCTTAAGTGTGAATCATTTAGCTAAGAGCATGTTGCTTTGTCCCATGCTTTGCTGGAACACATCACACAGTGAAGAAAAGACAGCTAATTAGTACTCATTAGAATAAGAGGCAGCCCCACAACTACACAATTGCATTAATCAAAGGTTAACTATTCAGATCAAACAGCAATGTGTCACAAACACTTCAGTGATGTCAAGTTTACCAAATAGAGGCAACTGGGCTGTTGCCAAAGCACAGTGGCAGGATGGGTATGACATGCTTGTCTCTGCTTCCTGCTTTCACGCAGCGTGCTCAGCCTGCATCATCAGCTGTGGTCTTAAGCTACATGCTGCTGGGAAAAGCTCAAAGGGGGGAGGGGACCCAGACAATTAAGACTAAACTCAATCTTTAGGATTCTCGGTAACCCAGCGTGAAGTGTGTTCTCCCCGTTTGCGGTGCGCCAGGGGTGTCAGTCGAACAGCTCATTGTAAAACCACAGCTGGAAAGGTTAGAGGGCAGGGTGCTTGTCAACAAACCCACAAATGACTCATCTATCTCTCCACCTCATCATGCAACTGATGACATGAGCAAACAAACTCACACAGCGGCACACGCAACTTATCATCAAAAACATTCCCCAGAACAGAAGGAGGCGGCGTCAGTATACACAAAACCGAAAGGGAATCCCGTCACAATGTTTAAGCTATACAGTGATTTCATCTCAGTTTCCCATAAGACGCTGTCTTCAGCTGACATCATAAAATTTTATTCTGAGTTCATCTTAGGGGAAAAATGTCTGGGACATACAAGCCTGTTACAATAAATGATGATATGATTAATCTGAAGGTTTTTTTTTTTTTTTCAGAGTAAATGAGAGTGAATTCACTTGTAAACAGCTTTGAGAACAAAACAAGTTTGTGGCAGTTTTGGAAATGATTAACCATAGCCAAACGTATGGACTGACATTAAAAACTAGAAATTGGATTTCTGAAATACTGGGAAAAAAAACCTAATGAACCTCATGTAAACACTTGTGTCACACCAGGTTGGGCATGAAACAACATAAGCTTAAACTACATGGCACGAGGGGAAAAAGTCCGATGGATGCTGAAACATCAAAAACACACATCTGGACTTTGTGTCTCTAATCCCGCTCACAACTACTCCTCTTAACCTAAGAAATACAATCTTTCCCTCACTGTATAACAGCTTTGTGCACAGTAAATTTGACTTATCAGACCAATAAAATAATCTCTGTAATCCTACAGGTAGGTGAAATTCGCATACATGCATTCACCTTGTTTCACTCCATGAAAAAAAAAATCAGCCCTTTCGCTGTTGCTCTGTTGATGTACTGTAGCTGTACAGCCATCATGAAGTATGGTCCCTCTTCCCCACCCCACCACCCCCCCTCTGGCTAGTGAAGCAGCCAGCCTACCTAGACGAATGCACAGAAGCAATGCAATGTTAGTCGCATAAAATGAGAAACTACAGATAATCCAGAGGACGGCAGAAGATGTTTGCAAGATTGTCCATCAACAAGTCCCCGTTCGCTCACAGACAAATAGGCTGTCGATCAAAGTTGTCATTCCCATAAATTGCGATGCAATGCTGCTGCAGCCAGCCAAGCAGGGGGAAAACGAGACGCTCAGACGAGAGGGGGAGAGAGAGTGAGAGAGGGAGGGAAAGGGAGAGAGAGAGAGAGAGAGAGAGAGAGAGAGAGAGAGAGAGAGAGAGAGAGGGAGCGCTACGTTACCTTGTGGATGTGCCCTTCCTCACATCGCAGATGCTGCATTTGAAAGCCTCGGCGGTGTTCCTGAACGTGCAGACACTACAGTCCCAGTAGCCGTCGTCAGCGGTCTGTTTGGCTTGTCTTTTTGGCCTTACAAATGAGACAAGTGTTAAGGTCAAGTTAGTTTAAGAAATACCACCAACATATTCCGTGGATTAACAAGAAAGGAGAATGTGGCAAACATAACCTGTTGTGTAATATACAAGCCACTTAGTGCAGCACAAAGCATGGTGGTGGTGTCACTAATATTGGGTTCGAGTCCCGGCAAGTAGAGCTCCTTGGTTAATAAATCCCCTCAGAGGCGAAGCGGACGACTATCCACACCGTCCGATTGTATCGCCAGCTAGGCTAGCGGGCAGGCAAGCATTGCTAAAATTTTCGGCATCGAAGCTTAGCATGTCGGCTAACAAAACCAATATCAAACCATGTCAATTTCGACATTGACCCTCCAAAAGGCTTCACTGAGACGGAAGAGCGTTTCAGGGAATGCCAGGCGTATCCTCTGAAAAAATTCCCTTTGTCTGTTAAGTGACTGGGTTGTAGGGAGCGAGAAGCCGCCATAGTGACTGCACTATTCTAGCTAGCTGTGGCATACCAACTGAAAAAGGGAGAAACGATCCCTGTGAGAGAGAAATGCATCCGAATATCGAGCCCAAAACGCACAAAACAAGTATAAATCGAAAGCGGGCGGTCGCATTACCTGGTAGGGCTCTTTTTGTCGCCCATGGTGAAGAATAGTCCTCGGAAATAAGAAGAAAAAAGGGCCTCCTTTAATTGTCAGTGAGTGTAGTAGGATCCAGATAGAGCCGCTGCTGAAGCTGTTGGCAGACAGGCTCCACTCAGCGCTGGCTCGAGGCACGGCACAGCGACTGACTGCACTACACCACGTGACAGCCACCGGGCCAATCAGAGTGCGAGTCGGTTTAAAAGTCTGGATGGATATTTAGTGGCTGTTTTAATAACGACCAGAGATTTTTGATAGACTTCACCTCAACCCACACACATACATAAAGTTTCTGAGGAGGCGTTATTGATATAATAATAATAATTAAAAAAAAACACAACAAAACAAGTGACATCAGAAGTGATCTTCACACAGGTGGAGTTCTGTTAACAAAAACTCTCTTTTATTTCTGGTTTATGGAGGAAAAAAACACAGAGGCAGTATTCCAGCTCATTTATAGCTAATAATAATAATAATAATAATATTTTTAACAATTACGGTGTTACAGAAATATCTAAGATGCACCAACTGTTCTTGACTAGAAAAGCCAGGAGTTACATGTTGCACACCAGCATTACAGGATGCTTCACACTTGTTACTCATCTCCCAGCATGCAATGGATACCATAGAAGGGACGCTCACTGATAAATTTGTCTTGTCATGATTAGACAAACACATTCACACTCACTGTACCTGCAGGAAACCCTGTGAGCATGCAAACTACACAAAACACCAAGGCTGTGATTTAAATGCATAATATTTTTATTGTGAAGGAATACTGCGGTTCATTTAGGCAATGCCTCCCGTACCTCAAATCCATAAAAGAAAGGTTTTCATGTGTGCACAGATGGTTTTTAATTTGTCCTGTTTATAGTTAAAAGTAATTTTCTTGCATGGAAGATTAAGCACATCTGTACAGACTCACACTTTCAGTGTGAATAGACAAAGTCAACATTACCCACTGAATTCGAAGCGTTTTTTTCTCAAGAGCCCTCCGGAACATCAGGTAGATGGTGAAGATTCAGCCTTGGTGGAGACATTGTCCTGCTCTGTTTACTGAAACAAACTTGTCCACACGGTCCTGATTGATTCAAGACTCTAATAAGACACACAAAAAAACTTTCATTCACCCAGCATCTCCAAGAGAAACTTTTAATCGTGCCTTTACCCTCATGGTTCTGACAGGCTGTGTCATGGAATGTGTTGGAGCAAAAACTGCACCTCATGTGCGCCTCCGCTCTGCCCAGGACAAGGCTCTCTGTGGGGGAGACCAAGCGTGAATCATGTAGGCTCATTAGCTGCTCTCCACGGCTCCAGGTCCTATTGTGAATCCCTCGCTTTTTCTGTGCAGAGTGAATATCCGTGCCTCCACATAAGTCTGCCCTCCGCCCAGTGATTACCTCTGCTTAGCTCATAGCATGCTGCTCTAATTGAGCTTCATCACGGTGGCCTACTGATAACTACAATTCAGTCAAAACAACATTAAGCTCTGCCTCACTGGTTCTGTAATGAGTTCCTGGGAAAACTGTGCTTTTTTGTTTTTACTTGCAAGTTATAGTGTGATGTTCATCTATATTCATAGGTAGGATGAGTCCTTGCAGCTACATATGGGTTTTTTTATTTTAGAAAGACCACAATATCTGTGCAGACTGGTTAATTTATTGATTCAACAGGGATGAAGAACATATTAAAGGAGGCATTTAGTGAGAACAGCTGGCCTAAAGGTGGGAGAAGTGCACTTGTGGAACAGATTCTTCCCTCCCTCATCAACTACACCCTTGAGCAACGCGCTTACATTACTTGCAGACGATTTCACAAGACAAACAGTTAGCCCTCATTCATTATTTATGAGAGGTGAGTAGCTGAGTTTGAACAGCATGACATTAAGGTGGAGAAACAAATCAGGGGTGAGATGGGCTGAAAGAACTTTGAAGAATTTTTATAATGCAAAGGAGGACGACAGTCACGCAGTTTTTGTGCCAAACTGTAAAAAAATTAGTCCAGTAGACTCAAAGAGAGTAGCAGTCACTGTCAGATTATTGTTTACCTACAAATAAAACTGTTCAGGCTCATTCTGACTGCATCCATCGTCTCAAACAGCCTTTTGTTTGAAGCGCTCAGCAGCCTTGAATTACAAAAACTCCAGAGGGCTGCTCAGCGTCTGACAGTAGAAGCCTGAGGTTGTACTGCTCCTAGGCATGAATCTAATAATGTTTTTAAAAATGTGAATAACTGCGCTCATTTCATGGCGTGAAGTGGCTATGCGTGTTGGCATTTCAGTTTCAGAAATGGTTGGACACTGCCCCACCCCCCCGATTCTGATAATGAAAAGGTGTTGGGGGGAGGGATGGGTTTACAAAGCAGCTCTGATTAAGCGTGCTGGCAGCTTAAAGGTGTGGAGGGCAGGACGGTGAATGGCCATTTAGTGAGTCTGCATCCCACCACAGACCTGCAGATACCATTCACCTTTGATTAAACGTACCCACAGTCTTTCCCTAACATCAACCAAGTGTTTTATTTCCTAACCCTTACCATACCCAGACCATAGGTTATATGCATGTTTTTTTCTACTTCATACGTGTTGTATGTAGTGAGTATGTAAGTATTTTTAACTGTTCTGAACGGGCTCACTCAAAGGGCAGAGCGACACATGATACTGGTTTAACTGGTGATAGTGGTGCACACTCTGGGACAGTTTTCCCTTAAAGGCATTCATAGAGTTACTCTATTTTTCATAGTGTTGCTCTCATTTGCACATAGGAGAAGTGAATTAAGTAACTGTACTCAGATTCTTCTTACTTTCTCACTTTCACACATTTGACCGTTCACAGTGTGAAGGGAGTGCACTGAAACTGGCTTGGCCAGATATAGTAGAGAGCAAGAACTTTAAAAAAAAGTTGTAATTGAAAGTAAAATGAGGAAAATGAGGCTGTAAGGTAACTGCTGGTCTGAATTATCATGCCAATCAAAGCCTCCACAGGGTATGGGTACGTCAGAGTTTTACAAATACAGAAACAAAAACGACACAGGCAAAATGTCAGAAATGAAAGAAAAGCATGATTTTTTGTTATTGTAAAACATGATGTATACAGTATATGAATATAAATTAATACTTTCTGTACATTGATCATTGTGCATGGACAAAAACAAATGACATTTCCACAAAGATCCAATTCAAAGCTGATTCAAACCTATTTAAAAAGAAAACTGTTCGACATCTTAAATACAAATCCTCTTGCTTCAAGTACTTTAGTTTGTATTGAGCATCCAACATTTTGACCTGAATCGCAAAACTCCTCCGCAGTTTCACCAGAAGGGCCCACTGTGTAATTTCAATATGCCACTGAATCATTTATGTGGGCACACAAAAAGATGGTGTGCCACGTACACGCCTCGTGAGCACAGCCACCCTGGAAAGGGAGGAAAGAAATCAGTTTCTCAAAATCTCTGTCTGGGCCATTTCGCTCTGTTTACTCGTTCCTCGAAAACATTCAGAAACTGAAGAGGGGAGATAAGATGGAGAGAGCGAGGCAGAAGTGGGAGAATTGGCTGCTAAAAAGGCAGTGGGACAGCAGACTGAGGACATATCCTCCCTCTCTCTTTCTCATTCTGGCACTGATCCATACGCACAGAGGAGAAAAGTGACTTATGATTAATCATCTGTCACAGAATTCTCCAATAACAGTCCCTAATCAATACGCCTCACATGCCAGGGGAGAAAACGCAGGGCGTATTAATAAGATTTTAAATGATTTAAAACCTACTTTTGTGCTTTGGCTGTTTGCTTGAATCCCAATTTTTGTTTGACTTTTCCGAATTAGTCCCTTGTGTGGCTGCTTCCATCTTTGCCTTCTAATTACACAGTTTATTTTTTCTTCGCAGAGAAGCTGCCTTTGTCGCTGAGACTCATCTCTCTGCGTTGTCCTGACGACACCCAGGCTGCTTTTGCGTCTGTTCTAGTTCCACCACATTACCGCGATTAGACCTACTTGACCTTTCACATGGGGATGATGCCCATGTGAGTCTGTCCATTGTTCTTTCTCTCTGTATCTCACCACATTTATCAAAAGTAACAGAGCATTGCCTCTTTTTTTCTTTTTTTTTGGTCTTAATTGCTTTTACCCAGACCTGCTGTCTGCTTTCAAAGAGCGCTCCTGTGATGTTAAACAAATTTACTCTTCTAACAGGCACATAACAGCCCTCCAACTGCTCTTTCAGTACCCTTCACAGTGATGTTTGCTTTTCAAATAAAGCTTTCATAGATTTCCAATAAAAAAAAAAGACATACAGTAGAAGCACCTCTCAAACAACTATGGATAAGTGCGGTGAGTAAGCACACTGAAGAGGACTTTTTCATTTCACAGACACCCTTTCCAAAACCAAAATTTTGTCGTGACGGCACATGATGATGAATGACGTGGAATAAGCTGATGATACATTTCTTTACAAAATTAAATTTGTCCTTTTCTGTTGACTCAAACATTCTCTCTCTCTCATACTGTAAACACCCATGCACACATTCGCTCTGTCTCTCTCATACATAGTCATGCACACACTCTTTCTCCCACTATTTCTGTCACACACACACAAACACACACACACACACACAGTCACAGCCATCTTCATTTCCATGTCCATGGCTATGCTGAATGGCTGTGGTCTGTGCCCAGTCTTGTCTGTCTGTTGATGTTTGTGTGTGTTTGTGTGCGCTGATTGTCCCGTGGTAAAGCTCCGGCAGAGCTGTGTGGGATGTGTGGAAGCGTCTAGAGGGGATTGGAAAAGAGGGGAGGGCGGTTGAGGACACTGTTTCCTTCAGCGGTGGAATGTCTTCATGCGTGTTCCTGTTTGGAGAGGCTGCTCACGGCTCCCAGAAATTGGCAGGAAACCACATGCTTCTAACACTGGGGCCGATAAGAAGGAGGAGGCGAGAGGAGAGAGGAGGGAGGAGGAGAAGAAGTGGGGTTGTGTGGTGGGAAGGGAGGAAGGGAAGGGTGCTTTAGCAAACCTTCGGGAAGGTAGATTATCCCACGAAATGCTGGCAGAGCTTCAGCCTTTGTGCATGCCTGTGTATGTGCGTGTGTGTGTGTGTGTGTGTGTGTGTGTGTGTGTGTGTGTGTGTGTGTGTGTGTGTGTGTGTGTGTGTGTGTGTGTGTGTGTTGAGGAGAGAATAAGGGTGTGTGACAAAAAAGCAGCTCCTTCAGCTCACTCAGCAGTGGAGAGTTTCAATGAATCCGGGGCAGGCTTCACAAAGGGCTGCAGAACAAAAGGCCTGCAAGCTGAGAATGTGCAGCGTAGAGGCACGGCCCAATCTCACGCTTTGTTAACTCTCCAACATAACACTGAATAAAGACTAAGACAATCACGCCTCACTTGTCAATTACCTGCCTGTTGATTGCAAATCTGATAGCGCAACACCTCAGGCTCTAGGATTCGTATGTGACTCCTGTTGTAGCCTCGTGCAGGATCACTGTGCACGGTATCTTCTTGAAGCAGAATCGTATGGCATTACGCTTGCATCTCAATTCTGAGCACACCACGGGACATTTTACGCACACGTTTTATTTTGGAGAGTAATTTTGATCATGTAAAGAATCAGCGGTTCGGATCAAACAAAAGTCAGTTCAGTGCTCAGTAAATTCATTTGCATGTTTGTTGTTAACCACATAAGTGCGCAATCATAACCTCTCATTTGCTCTCTCTGTGTCTCTGTTCGCTGTGCTCTCAGGCTTTCAAATCATTTGCTTAAGTAAGAGCAGTAATACCACACCATTATAAGTCCCACATTCAAGCAAAGAAAGCATAGAAGTATTAGCAATAAGCTGTAGTTAACATCTGAATGATCCCTATCTGTTGTACTGGATAGGATTATCATTGATGTATTAACCTGTAAGTGGTGCTTAAGTGTCGTAGTATGTAATAAACTGATCATATGTGTGCAAAATCTTGATCTGAAAGGTACCTGGACTGAATTTAAACAGCGCTTCTCTGGTCTTGTTGAGCACTCAAAGTACTTTACACTATAAGCCACATTCACCTATTCACAGAATCATACAGTGGTTTCTCTGTACACACACTTGAGGTTCAATATCTTGCCGACATCAACAACCAAACTGGACGAGCACAGGATCAAACCACCGACCTTCTGATTATTGGACGATCTGTTACTACGGTGAGTTACAAATGTAGTGAAGCATAAATGTATGGTATTAGGTAGTGGTACCTCAAATTAGTACACAAGAACAACACTTGAGTAAATGTACATGGTTGCTTTCCTCCACCAGTTGTAGCCAATCAGAGAACTGGAGTGAATCATTTGCGATTGGGAAAGTAGTTGAATCTATTCTCTGCTCGTGAGTGAGCAGAGAATAGATTTTTGTTTGCTCAAATTAAATTATTCTCTGCGACGTTAGTAATTTTGGACAAAATGTTATCTTTGTGCATACATCCCATTGCACGCTCAGAACCGAGACCCAAATATAATTCCACAGAGTTTAGACATCTTAATTCATTATGATGTTACACTTTATTACAAAGTTTATTACAGTGGATCAAATGGGATAATGAACCTTATCTTCATAACAGTCATGCCTAAAGAGACGGAACCAATGAGATTGGATAAAAGGGTCGTCATGGGTCACCAGTCTCCTCTTTGCAGCGCTGATCTTAAGAAGGTAGATGAACTAGGAAAAATGGCAGAGAAACAGAATTTAGTCCACTTTTGGATCATGCTTCTCTGAACCTTTTTACCCTTTGAGTACAACTGCATGGGCTGAGCCCTACATGTCCATCCACAGTCTATAGTAATTCCCACAAGTGCACACACACAGTCCAAGGGATTATAAATCACAGGCGCTTGGGAAAGGGTTCAGCCGGCTAAGGCTGGTGTTTATGGTTTTCTATGACTGAATCCAGCTGTTTGGAGCCACACAATGCTCCGAGAGGCGCAGTCAATTTGGCAGATTATCGTATTGACAGATGGTGCGCCATCCGTCCAGCAATCAATATGTTTTATTTTAATCCCCTCAAATGTTTACTCAAGAATCTGGACACAGAATCCCCCTCTTCCCAGGCTCCATTGTACAGTCTCCACCCTCCTGTTACACCTCCCCTTCCTCCTCCATCTTTTCTCTCCTGCTTGGAATGACTTTCTGGCCGTTCGCGCAAAAGCAACACTCCCTTGCTCAGAAAGTGCAATGGGATATGCTCCCCCTCCTCAAGTAGGGCAGCCAAATCGAGCAATCAGACAAGACATCCATCACTATCCTGTGGGGTGGAGTAAATGACCTTGATGCAGTCTTCACACTCAATTTCAGATACCCTTGGGCTCCATTATGGGGAGATTTAAGCAGCGAGAGCGCGGCCGGCCTTCACATTTGATTCTTACAATACTAGATGTGATAAGTGTGTGATGCCGCTCAGAGAAAGAGAGTAATATGGGGGGTACGGGCGAGGGGAGGAGGGGGGTCTGAGATGGAGAGGGTGAGTCAGCAGGTGATGAAAGCACAGCGGAAAATTAAGATGGAGTAAGGGAGCTCCAGGAGATGAGAAGAGGAGATGGTTGAAAATAGCTGGAAGAGCAAGCAGGTAGAAGGTGGCTGTGGATGGAAGAGAATAAATTGTTTTTCAAGGACTTTCTAACCACCCCCGATGCTCTTTGTCGCTTTCTTTGCACTAGCGGGTGGAGAAGAGAGCCAGTCAATGAACGGATAAGTACTCACCCTCCCCACCTTTTCAACGCTCTGCGCTGGCTGGTGGGGGAAAAAAAAAAGAAAAGAAAGTATGCACAGACGAGCACTCACAAATGGATAGATGTTTGCATACCAAAAACACACACAGCACTTTGGTGCAAGACATTGTATCTGTTCTGACAGAGCAACAGAAAAGTGACTCATAAAAACAAAGTGAGCACCCGCCGACGTTTGATGTAAAGTGATTTGGACAATGGCTTCCTTTTTTGTTTCACTCTTTTCTCCCCTTTGATTGAATGTGCGTTGTTGCTTCTTTTCCTACCAGTCAAGAGGAATGAGCCGCTTTAGCGCAACAGCAACGCACGTCGCTCCCCCGGGAGTTCATTTGAGAAACACCACCTGCAGGTTTGAGTGGCATCATTAACAAAGGTCAGATGTGCTCACTGTGAAATTATACACACATGAATTTCTCATTGACTTGTTAATACACCTGATTTCCTTGCCCAGGGTGACAGTTTGCCCTTTGCTGTCTGCCAGGGGGAGAGTTAGACGGGGGAGCGCCACGTGGGCGCCATGCATTTGATTTAATTAAGAGGCTGCTGATAACACTTCACACTTGAGTTAAACGAGCATGTAAATAAAATCAACATCATTAACGAACCAAGCGGCAAAAACAAATCAATATGGGATATCCAGGGTGTACAGTGGATTGTGGCGCCTTAATCCTTCTGAGGCTGCACGTTCGTGCGTGTCCTTAAGGAATTGAAGAATTTAGGGCACTCGGTTGCTGTGCTTTATAGTCCAGCTAATATTAGCTCTGAGTTTACATTTTAACAGAAACTTACAATTTTATTGTAATTTATGCTCTAAGCCAAAAGGTCAAATGATGCAAATTAATTTGCTGTAGACATGCATCCTGAGAACAGAGCCCTGTTCCTCTCTGTGGTTTAATTAACCCAGGATAACGTGATGTTAACCAGCTAAATTAATCCTGTTAATTCTCATTCACCTTTCTTTTTCTTTAACACATACTTAATTTGTTAATCTAGACTATTTTTTTCTAATAAGCCAGCTTTATCATGCTGTGAGTGTTACTGTGATACATTCACAGCATACGTTTGATTGATGTGCTTTTGTTGCAATCAGTACAGCTGTTCTACACAGGCAGCAAAAAACTTCACATTTTACTTGAGCTGTACACATGTATCCGTGACCCAAAGCGTGCATTGCTACAGTGTGCGTGCACTGTATGCACTGGCTGTTGCCCAAACCTGGTTGACATACACTAAATACTGTGCCTGAATGCATCCTGTGTAGACACAAACAGAGGACTGAAGCTGCTGCTGCTCTGCTAACAAGGCTGCTTTCACTATGCAGCAGGACTCAAAAGTATAAAGCTATACTAAGAGCTTTGTGACCCTGGCACAGCGAAGACTGATGGGAATTGCTTTTGCGGGTATTTAGTCATAAACCAAAGTATTGGACAAATTAAGTTTTTTGATCTGATGGTGGCAACAGATGAAAAGTCAGAGATTAGTAAAGTGGTAACAGCTCATCCTGAGGGGACAATGAATATTTGTATCAAATTTCATGACAGTCCATAAAACTGCTGTCAAGACATTTCACTTAAAACACAAAGGTCATGATAGCGCTGAAAAAAAAAGTCAGGGTATCACCAAAGTCAGTAGGATTAATTCTCTGGTGACCATGAATATCTGTACCAAATTTCATGGTAATCAGTCTGATAGTTGGCGAGACATTTTGGAAAAGCACAAAAAATTTCAACCTCGTGATGGTACTAGAGAAAAATCAGGGGATCACCAAAGTCCTCTGGGGACCATGAAGGTCTGCACAAACCTTTACAGAAATCCATCTGATAGTTATTTAAGGCTGGACCACAGTGGTGGACTGACAGACCTATACTGACGTCCACAGAAAAAAGGTTTGTGTCAAATCAACACATCAGTCTAACTCTGTTATCCCTGTTCAAACAACAGGGTCCACGATGTTCATAGAGAGTGGCTGCTCCTGCTGATCTGATGTAATGCAGGGGAAACACACCAATAAGCCATCATGCACTTATCCACATATCAGCCACCTATAGCACATCACCAGATAGGTCTAAGACGCACTTCTAGAGAAATCTTATATGTGCATCTCTCTAATGGCCCCACGTAGCATGAACAATTTGCGGTCATAACATTGTGAGAGGGGCTGTCATGTGAGGAGAAACACACCTTTAAGAGTCAAGCAGCTGTGTCAGATCAGACTTTTACACAGCCCGCTGCTTTGTCATGTCAGAGAAGGCTGTCCACTGAAGCGAGTGTTTGCACGGTGGAAACAGGCCCAGGGCAGCTTATGTGTGCTGCACTCATCCATGTAACTGCAACACATAAAATACTACGCAGTGCTTTTACTTTCATGCCTTGTGAGTAAGAAAAATATTTAGTCTAATCTTTAAGATTAATGTATTTTAATTGCATGTACGATTCCCGTCCATGTGGATCACGCAGTCTTAACATAAACCAATGAACTTGAACTTGAACTTAAACCAATGTGATGAATATTTGTCAAACACGAATGAAAGAAGTAAAAATGAGATTCATGTAATAGTACTAATAAACTCTATGTGTTTAAAACGCATAAAAATGAGGTTTACATTCCATAAACCTCGGCTAAATAATTTTGCACGTTCGGGTTCGTGGGGGACGAGATGTAATCATGGTAACACAGTGGAACCAGGACAGACGCAGCAACACTGTGCGTCATCGTGACAAAGCTTGTGTTGAGCACATGGAATGTGACACGCTGCAGACGAGAGAGAGAAAGTTGTCGCAAGGGAGAAAAAAAACGCCTAATTAGAAGATGTCATGACACGTCACAACAAATGTGAGGGATCGTTTGAGAGCATGTGAGAACATGGTTTCACTGAAACAGGATTCAGAGCTGCCTTGGAAATGTACTGCCCAAGTTATAAATTTTATATGTTTTTCAAATTCATTATCAAACTCAAAATAGTGGACCTATGGGTCTGATTAAGAAGAGAAATGGAAGCAACTTTCTTTATTCATTAGGAATATTTCTCTCTGCATGATCTGTTATTTCCCCTTTTAATCTGAGTCATGAATAATATATTCTGAAAGAGAAGGAGAGTCTGATAGCTTTCAGAAATAATCACGTTATACTCGCCTGTCGTCATTTCCAGAAACCGTACAGTTTGACGTGAGATACATTCACTTAATTTCCACTTTCCCTGAAACAGCTGGAATGATACATCATCTCTTCAAACTAGAAGGCTTTTTGAATAATGACTTTACCAACTGAACATCAACACATTTTAACGTAAAATAATCAATAAGCAGCTTTTCTTGGCCATTGTTGCTAAGAGTTGTTGTCAGGAGCATTGGACCTCCAGCACTGTGATCAGATGATGTGTTATGTCACTATGTCAGAAATAGATTTATATTAAGGGCCAGCCACTTGGCCTACCTACTTACAGTGTGTTACAAGGCTCACAGCATGTGATTCTGACTCAAACAGATATCACTTGTTCTGAGTCAAAGAATGTAGTGTACTCAAACATGACAATGTGAATAAACAGTATATCAGGAGAGAAGAGGGGCAACAGAGACAAAAGAAATGAAGAGCAAAAAATATGAACACTGATCTAAGACATAATGCCAAACAGACAGAAACAGCGGTTGACATGTTGACAGCAACACAGTGTCCCTAAAAGATCCTAAATAGACATCATCTCACAGTTTGGAGCATGACAAGATGCTTGTGTGTTTTTTTTTTGTCTCGAAAACTGGTGTCCAGAATCACGGTCTGTTCTCGATTAGAGCCTGTCACGATGTCTTCTGTCACAGTCTCACAACCATCCACCAGGCTGGATGGTTGTGAGACTGCCAAGCTGTACATTTCTAAGAATGAGACTGTTGGCACTAGACTCTCTGCTATATGTTGTTCTCGCTCTCTCTCACTCTCACTCTCACTCTCACACTCTCTCTCTCTCTCTCCCCCCCCCCCCACCCCCCTCTGAGATGAATACTGAAAACGATCCACTCCTGTATTTATTCACTGCAGCCTCTCTGACCCCCTGTGAGAGGGAGAATGTTTCTGCCAGAGCTGAATGCTGAGCACTTGTCGAGCTCCTTGACATGTACATAACGTGTGAGTAAAAGATCTCAAACGTTGTCGATTGATGTTGCACCTCCTCCTAATAAACGGTTGGAGTTGATTTTTGAAATGCTTTAAGAGTATTTCCTGTAGAAAAAGCAGGCTTTTTAAATGTATTTTTATGTTAGTTATGGTGCCATGCGAACATGAACTTTTAAATTAGTTCAGAGTAAAAGAAAAAGCAAGACTCACCTGTGCTTAATTTTAAGTGTTCACATGACCTGAACTAACCAATGAATGAAGGTTTTACTGCATAGAGAGAGGCTGGTTTCAAGTTTCTTTTTCATAATTGTGAAGACAAGACCCAGCATCAGAAATGCTATTATCAAAAAACATTACGATTCCAAAGGCTCCAAGGCAAACACCAAAGAACTTGAAATGTGAAATCTGTTTGCAATGTTAAGTTTCACTGTTATAAAACTCTTAAGATGCTTCAAGGACACGGTGCTGAGCAGGAACTCAACCAGAGAAGTCTGCAAAGGTTCTTGCAGACTGTGATCAAAACACCACACGTGACATCTAAAGAGCTTCAGGCTGACCTCAAGCAATCTGGAGTGCTGTTTTCAGCCTGTACCGTGCACCGTGCACTAAACCAGCAGGGCTTCATGGGCGAAGGTCAAGGACGACACCACCATTGAAAGGAAGGTACAGATGTTTGCAAAAGGTTTCATCAACAAACCGCAGTCTTTCTGGGATAATGTTCCATGGACAGATGAAGCCCATAAGGAAAAGAACACCATACCTAAAGTAAAACATGGAGGGGGTTCTACTATGCTGTGGGGCTGCTTCTGGTACTGGAGGCACTGGATATATCAAAGGAATGATGAAATCAAAAGATTGCCAAGGTACTTTAGAGCAATGTGCTACCCAGTGTCAGAACGGACGGTTTAATGAAAAGGTCTTGGGACTTTCAGCAGGACAATGACCCACAGCACACATCCAGCAGCACAAAAGACTGGATGAAAAGGGGATGAATAAAGTATTTATCTATCTTATCTATCTAGCTAAACAGCTGCTGGTGAGCCTAGATCAACTTTTAAAGATGCCAGCTGAGATCTACCAGTTCAAACAGAGAGCCGTAGCCATTACTGAGCCTACCTATGTAATATGCACACAACAAACGGAAGATAAATGCAGAAATAAAGGTATTTCTCTACCTCAGTGGGTTCACTGGCACTGCGAGGAGGTTAGGATACTTCTGTTCCAGCAGTAGGTGTCTGAACTTTCCATTCATGCCAGGTGTTGACCTGGATTTGATCTCCTTTTTAACAGCTGAGCTATCCAGGTGGAACAGTGATACCACTTTGGAGGCAATGCGATACACATCAATACTTGCACAAATGGAAAACGCAGATAGCTGGCAACAGACCGGATGGATGCAAAGTCAGTAAAAACGCTTCTCAGATTCTGACAGGATGCTGTGAACTTGCCCCTCATAACGTGCACTGCCAAGCTGCTCGGTCTTTGCCCTGACGTTGAAGCTCTGCCTTCATGTGAGCAAAGATTTGCAGGTCACAGCATTGCAGCAGTTGTAGCTTGCTTTTAAATGTGTTCACTGAACTTATCATGTTGATTACACACTTATCCTTACACTGCGACTCTAAATTAAACTCAGCGAGGGGGTCAGTTAGATCTGTCAGGAACACTAAATCCAAAAGCTTGTGTAGCTGTGTATGTTCTGCATGTTTTCAAAGCTTCAGAAAATCTGTGATTTGAGGCAACAACTAAGTGGATCTGGCCAAAGTGTTACCTCTGTTTAGCCATCTAACATCTGCATGCAGCAGATGTGTTCTGCGCCTGTGTCCTCCAAATGAGCATGGAATAACAACCCTGGAGACTCAAAGTCCATCGCTGCTTTCATGGTTAAAATCTTCCCACACAATGATTGCTGATGAATTGTCCAGCGATAACTAAGGAAGTCTGGGAAAGATTCACTTTGTCTGCACAATGCAATGAACCCACTAGTACGGCCTACCATCTCTCTAGCACCATCAGCTGTGATGTAGATGAGCTTAAAGAGGGACAATGGCTCTTGTCAACAAATGCCATGAAAACATGGAAAACAGCGTTGCCTCTGGTGGGTCCTTTCAATAGTAACATGGTGAGTAGCTCTTCTTTTGCACTCATGTCTCCAAAAACTAAATGATAACACATAACTGTGTCGCATCCACTGCATCAGCCAACTGGGGAAATGTGTTGTCACCCTCGTGTTAAAGTGTATCTGGCACGATAGAACATGGTTGCAAAGTGAAAAAGGAGAGCTCGTGCAGGAAAACGCTAACACACCTTTATGTTCTACTATTCTCTTTCACATCAACTGGGAATCGGTTGACTGGTTGAGAGTCCTCGGTTTGGAGGTCACTGTTGACAAAGGTTCTGCAAACAAATGTTAGTGAAGAGTGTGAATAATTGTGTCTGTGGAATGTTTGTGTTTGTATTAGTTCACTGTTATGCTAAAGGTTTTTTTTTCTTTTGTTCAGCAACCTTGGACATTTTATTGAAATATTGTAGTTATACAAAATTGGTTCATTTGCGTTTATTTCTGAAAATATTCTGAAATGATGTACTTGAAATTCAGGGGTGTGAGTAATTTTGAGCAGGACTGTAGCTTTGTCCTCATAACTGGTTGATTTGTGCTGATTATGGTTGGATATTTGACACTTTATTGTCTTTTGTTACATCTTGTCATCAGCAGAAATGATTATTCCAATGCCCTTAAGTTTCAAATATAAGGGTTTTTCATTTGAACAATACTCAGTTTTAGGAAGTTTCACTTGATCCCATGAGGGGAAAGTGACATATTATCTCATGTTTCTGTTCCTGTCGTCTCCTGATAAGACTCAGAACAGGACGTGCTGTGTGTCCCGATGTTACCCCTGGGCTTAGAGGAGGTGTATGAATGATCAGGCAGGGTTTGTCGACACACTAGTAAATCCACGCGTGATTCTAACGTCCCACAGATGTGTGAGGGCTGGAGTCTCCTGACTCAGCTGCAGAGATGAATGTTGTGTGGGTGGGTGGGTGAGTGAGCGCCTCATTGATTTTTGTGTTGGAGAGATTAGTGCACATTAGGGCTGGGATATATTAAAGAGGGACGCACTCTTTTAGCCTGACTGCAAATCCTGCACTCCCATCGCCCTCACTCTCTCTGCTCGCTGAGATCAGAGGATGGGCTGGACCAGGCTGCAAACAGATGTATTACCAAAAATACGCATCAGTCTTTTGATCTTATAGCAAATGTTAATGTTATTTGAGTGTGAAAATCTGGGATGAAACAAATGCACGTGTTTCTAATTCAAATCAAGAGATTTATTTGAGGATGGAGGCACATTCTTGACCTTTGGGAACAGTATACAGCTTTGGGAGCTTTCATCTGACGGCCTTTATTCAGCGAAGGAAGCTGGCTCAGTCATCACCACATGATCTAAGTGAGAAACTTCAGGCGTGTTAGAACAAGTGGACATATATGTGGGAAAACTGTAACCTTTGTCTCTGATCACAGGTGGTGTT
Organism: Toxotes jaculatrix; assembly: GCF_017976425.1. Lineage (NCBI taxonomy): Eukaryota > Metazoa > Chordata > Actinopteri > Toxotidae > Toxotes > Toxotes jaculatrix. Next base: position 5,931,552 of record NC_054396.1, on the reverse strand, counting down.
TGGTTTGATTTTAAGATGGAATTTGACATTGAATTTGAAGTTGGGTGGGGATTTTAGAAGTGGAGTGCGACACTGAGCTGTGAGGCAGAGTAGGTCTGTATGGGCTTAATCATGTGTGGTGATTTCAAAGGCAAACATGTTTATAGCTGCTCCAAATGCCCACACTTGAAGGTGGGGGCAAATGATCTGACGTCAGACAATGTGACACACGAAAAAATCGTACTATAGGGGGTGTTGGCCAACACATGCAGACAGTCTCTCCTCGTGGTGTTGCAATGAATGGTACACAGGAAAAGTGACAGAAGTCGTTACATGAACAATGAAAGAAAAGAGAAGTTACTAAGTTCTCGTTCCGTCATTACCATACGACTAAGAATAAATCAAGAGCCTGCCTACTTTCTCACATCAGAGCACCTGAACAAAATCCCTGCATGAAGTGGGTATGCTTATCAGTTTGCCGGTTTTGGAAAAGTTTCAAGAACTGTTGAACACAAGCGCCCCCATCATCCATGTAAGAATGTATAAAATGTGAGAAAATATTTTTTCCTCTTATCAAATTGCTGAAAACATTTCCAAAACGCCTGACAAACACTATCAAGATTAAATCTAGCAGCACACCTTCAGAGAGATCAAAGTCCTCACTCAGCACACACAGGTACTCCATAACCAGCCCATGCCATTTGGACCAGCTAAAGGTCAGTTAAAGCAGCCACTCTGCGAGAGTTCAGAGGTCAACGGCTTCCTTGCGTACTCATAAATGGATCCAGCGACTTTATCAGCAGTTATCCAAGTGTGAGCCGATAGCTCCCTTTGTCTCCTGAGTGCAGAGTCACTCCGCTCGCAGCCCGCTCGCAGATTGTTTCATTCCACATTATCAGTTTATCTGATCTGACACTGTTTCCACAGCTTGACACAGCATTAACATACAACATGCGTATTCCCTTGCTCTGATGTCAGGAAAATCCAGGGAGCTGCCAGTCATGTCACAGCAGATGTCGATGGCAGAGCCGAGGCCCCGTGTTCTGTAAAGCTAATCACGCTTTAGTCATTTTCTGCTCTGTACTCTTAGTTAACATGCTCGCTGCAACGTTTCTTTCGTCTCAGGTCTGGTTCTTTGATGAGAAGCAGCGGAAGTCTTTCCAAGAAGCTAGAAAGAAAGTGTGAACAGGAAGTTCAGACAGCCACCTTTTTAAAGGCGTGCTACGCTGACAGTGATTTCCCCCTCCTCCCCCTCCTCCTCCTTTCACCTTCTGCTTTTCTCCCCCTAAGCCTCATTTTTTTTCCCGTCTCCAGTGATGCCGTGTGTCAGCTGGGAGGCACGGCGCTGTACCATGGAGATGTAATCTACACCTCTGCTTGCCAGAGAACAGCGATTGAATTGCGGCGGGCGGCCGATCCGTGACATGCCGACAGGATCAGCATAGCGACACATGTGTGGGTATCTGCTTTCATGCAACACATCCCGGGAGGGGAGGAATATGGTAGGAGGCCAACTCTTGTGATGTGCATAGGGGTGAAAGGGAGAGGTGTTGGGAGAGCTGAGCGGCTGGGTGGGACGGCACACGAGGCTGGCTGACACCACGTTAAAGAGATCCGGAAAGGGAGTGCGTTTAAGTTGGGTGGAGATAAGACAGAAGGCCACAAGTGAGAGGGTGGGTGCGTGCATGGGCGGGGGAGTCTGTGAGAGACAGAGCATGAAATAGAAAGAGCAGGTTAAAGGAAGTATGGTGGACTAACTGGGAAGAAAGCTGTGGATGAACCATGGCAGGACTGAGTTGTGTTTTGCTTCAGCGGCTGTGATCAGGGTGGAAAGTCCATGTGTTTGTTTGCTCAGCACATGTCAGCGGAAGCACCAGAACTCACACACACACTGCCAAACAAATTTAGACAAGGAGCCGAGTGTGTTTCTGTGTTTTACCTGAAAGCAGAAGCTTTTATCTGTGTCAGGATCTTGTGTCGGTAATGTCAGGGGAGCTTGTCTACAGAACGCTCAGGGAGCACGAGCACGAGAAACCTTTGTTCACTGTCTGGTTGCAACACACTAAGGTCCGTGAGGCATCATTAGTCTGAGGCTCAGCCTGCTCTGCTATAAGCCAAGAGGGGCAGAAACGTGGACTTCACTCGGAGGCTAAAGGGCACAGTCCCGTGGACATAAGGCAGAGCAAACACAGCCTCTGCCTCGGAGGTTCGGCTCAGAGCTTCTTGCAAAGCTCTCACATGCCTGCCTCTGAAAAGAGAATATCAAAGAGTTTGTCCGATGATTGTTCGTTGTCTACCAGGGCTCGAAATGAAGCGATGCACCCGCAGCCTGTTGACACCAACCAGGAGAGCTTTACTCAGATTATTTTGATTTCCATCCTGCGCTGCTGCGTTTTCAGGAGTCATAAAAGAGCAGCTCAACTCCATGAAAGCAGAGCAGGAGAGAGGAGATGAACATATATATACAGCAGATGCAGCCGAAGAGGGAGAACGCCAGAGAGCAACAGTGTTGGTTTGTTGTTTCCAACTCCCCTAGCACTTAGAGGTTCCCTCCAGCACAGTGTCTCACTGAAATATTAATCGTGTTTGACAGCTGTTTTAGCTATGAAAACAAACACAGGACCGGAGCTTTTTTGGAAAGCGCGGAGACAAACGCTGGAGCGTGGACTGGCTCAGATAAGGAACAACTGTTGTGGACAAAAGAGGAGCAGGCTCGAGACACCACAGTGTGGAAGCAGCCTCATTAGAAATGTGCTGTTGTTCACCAGTGTGAAACTATGACAAGCTGTAATGTAATCTCAGCTGTCACGTCCTCAGGAGCAGCACTGTGATGTAAGAAGTGGAGGAGTATTTAGTTTATAATGTTCAGTCAGACATCAGCAGGTCAGAGTCTGAACGAGTCAAGCATCATGCGTGGCTACTCCTCCGAGTGATTCTCCTCCACGTTAACACTTTAACAATGTCCCTGCAACCCCAACGCACTTAACAAGGTGGTGTAACGATGAGAGGCTTTTCTCACTCACACACACACATACACACACACACACAGCTCTAGCATGGCAGAGGCAATTTGCAGCATTAAGCTGCCTGATAGCACATGTCCACTGAGAGTTAGGGAGTGATTTAACGGACATTGCTCACACCAATTAGAGTGAATCAGCCAGGCAACGCTACTGACGACAAGTAGATGCCGGCGCTGTCAACACGCAGCCACACACATGTGCTCCCACACACTGCGGAGAGGGGGTATTTCTCACTGTTTCTTTTGTGATTAAGAGCATGAAAATAGCCCATTTAGATAATCCCTCCCTGTCAGCCTGAGAGACACTGACACATCCCATGCACTCGTTCCTTCATTACCATACGCCAGTCATTTCGAGAGGGACCGACTACAAAGCCCCAAGAATGAGCTTGAAGGGAACGGCCACCTGCTTCTCTTTCGCGAGCACCGGAGCCGCTCCTCGTCTCTTCGCCGGCCAAGCCTGGAGCGACATGACACAGTACGAAGGCCACAAAAAAAGGGAGAGCCGAGCCACTCCGGGCGACACAGCTGCGGGAGAAAGAGGGGCGCACAAAAGGATTTCTGTTTGCACGCCCATTGGACGAGTCAGGCCCTGGAGAGCACCTGATTCATTTCTTCTTGAGGGCTATTAATCTTTTCAAGCACCAGAATCACTTTGCCTCTCAGGAACGGGAGAGGAGATTGAGTTTTCTATTACAATCAACCAGAGGCAGTGTGTTGCAGGGAGAGGGGGCAGAGACGACACCGTCCTTGCCGCTGCCTTTCTCATTGAAAACAAAAACAAAGGAGGGAGTGCATTATTACATTAGTGAGATAATTTTGAAATTTCTATTCGCAGCGGGGCGAGCAAGGTCGCAGCACATATGAAAGAGCCAAATGGTTCACTTAATCTTCACAAACGTCCAACCTGAAGGATTTCAAATGAGCCCATGTGTTAGTTCATATGGACAAATTCCTCTTCTCTATACGTCCAGATGGTATTTTAATTCATAAGCCTCTCATATAACGTGCTTTCTTTTAGCTTTGTGTTCCTTGTGCGGGAGGGCTACCTGCATTATCCTGTGCTCATTTCCTCAGAAATGAACATCAGTGCAAGATGAAATAAAGCCATCGACTCTGCAGTGTATCAGGATGTGAGGGTCAGCAGCAGATTCTGAACAAATGGCCGACAGTTAGATGGGATAGCACTCACCTATCCACCCACTGAATGTGAAGCCACAGCCAGGAGATGGTTAGCTTAGCTTCCCATAGACTAGAGGTAGGGGAAACAGGTAGCCTGACAGTTATTTAAAAAAAAAACAAAACAGATAAAACAAACAGATATGAGTGTGACATCTTCACATCTAACTCTTGGCAAGAAAACAAGTGTAGATACCAAAACTATATACGCCACTATTTAAGTTTATTTTGTAAAGCCACTATTTCCGGTGTCAACAATGAGCTTAGTCTTGTTTCCACTGTGGAAAATCCAAAATTCTCAAGAAAGACATCATGGTTTCAGCCAGAGATGATTTGGTCCTGATCTTCTTCTTCTTCTAGTGTTTTCTTTCTTCAGCTACTGATAAAGTGTGCAGCAAAAAGCAAATATATCATGAGGCGTGGTGGAGCTTATCTTCATTATTGGACAAGTGCTGCTGCTAATGGGCTAATTTCCAAGGTGGCCTACATGAGTCCTGAACACTTTACTCCAGTTTCTTAGACCCATGATGGTCAAAGGGCACACTCAGTACATGGATAAGGGGCTGATTTATCAAAATAGAGCATAGACATCACATTAATTACTGCCTTGTATAACTTATCAGCTACGCTCATTAAAACGTGGCCCAGTCTCTTGAAAAATGTCAGTTGGAGGAGTATTAATTGCAGAAGAAGCAACTGAAGTGCGGAGCCTGGCTGTGGATCCTCCCGGTCAGGCTCCGAGACGGCTGCACTAATGGAGGAATATGGAGGCCACTTTAAGATGAAAAACGGCAGCGGAGCCCAGTGTCACTTAATCAATGTGAAACCCCAGCGGGGAGAGGGAACCTCCGCCTGCGGGGGATGCACAAGTCCCCGGACTCATGTCCCCAGAATGAAGGGGGTTTTAAATGGGCCGACTTTCACGGCGTAACTCATCTCAGTCACAGCGATGATGACGCTCGCTCCCAAAGGAGTTTTGCGACGAGGTTGTCTCTTCTTGGGAGGTGCTTAACAACACCATCCGTCTCTGTAACACAGTACTACAGACCCTACCTCGCTTGAAAAAGCCTGAGGCAACACTGTGGCTGTGCTTGATCAGTCACTCCCTCAGCCAGTTATGACCCATTAGGATCACAGAACCTGACAAATTCTGCTAATTTGCGTCATTTTTTCGTTTCTCCCTCAATCACGGTACAAACACTCAGGGGACAGAGAACTTCAAATTCACTTCCGTGAGCAGAGGTGTTTATTTCTGCTGTCATTGTATGTGGACATGGACACGACTGAGCTGGCCAGAGTGTCGGTTTGTCTCTGCTGGCTCTCTGCTGGCCTTCTGTTCCTCTATCTCGCCTGGCCGCCTGGGGCCCCAGGGTGCTCTTATCTCTCATACAAACGGCTGCCGTGCCGCAGCCTCGCTCGCAGCCCTCATCTATCTGCCTGACATGTGCTTCCTTGTTCGTTTTCTCTCGCCCGCTAGACGCGGCCGATGATATTGAGCTGTGTCGACGGCGCTCCTCCATTCATGCCAGATGAATCAATCACTCAACCCAGTTTAGTGCCGACAGAGTCTTTTCCACTTCAATCAATGCCGGGGCTTTAGGAAGGGGTTGGTGCTTTTCCTACTATTTATTAGGAAAAGAATAGCTCTCTCCGAGTAGCTCTGCCTGGCATCTTGGCTGAGTGATAAACAGCAATGAACAATGACAAATGCTTGTCAGCTTCCTGGAATGACATTCCTGTTTTGTTTATTTGAGCCCAACAAGGATATATGGACTCAATTTGTTAAGACGGGTATGGGAATATTCATGGTTAATAGAGTCCAACACTATTAGCAGATGTTCGCAGATGCTGTTGAATTACCTTGAATAATTAAAAGGGGCAGAAATAATTCATATAAAATCAAACACAGTATGTTCAGAGATTAAAAATGTATAGCAAGTAGGGAGCTTGGATATAGAGCAGCAGTAGGAAAAATGTCAGATAACATGAGAAGAAGGAGGAGGAGGAGGCTGAGCTGCCTCTTCTAACGAAATGAGGAAAACTGAAGCGTACACGCTCTCGTTAACTGAACATATAAATATAAAATAAGAATTTTAATTAAGAAAATATATTTCAAGATGAAAATAAAGTCCATTAGAAGAGAGTCAAACAACAAAATCTGATCCTTGTATCACAACACAAAGCAGAAGTATTAAAGAATCACAAAAACAGAAAGAAAGAAATTGAAAGACAAAAAATCCGACACGTTCTTCCATCACTTACATGGATTTAACAGTTCGTTTCAGTTCATCATGTGGTTATCAAGTTCCACATCACTTTCCATCAGCTGATGAAGTCACTCTCAGCAGCATCGTCCTGTGTTTGGATGATGAGCAGAGGGTTTCTGCGAGGACTCGGCTCTAACAAAGTCCCACTGCTGCTCCTCCCAGATGTTGCTTCAGTGCTGCTCAGCTGTGAACGGTTCCTCTCTGCTTTGTAGCTGGAGTCTTGAGAGACTCTCAGTTCCTCCGCCACCCGCTCCCCCAGCTCCTGGATCAGCCGTCTGGTGCCTTCTGAAGCTGAGGGGAGGGCGTCCACTTTCTCCTCCGCTGAGAAGAGAGTGCTCGCTGGCTCCTGGGGGATGGGAGAGGAAGCGGAGGTGGGTTGGGGCTGGAGAGGGTTGTCCTTAGACGACTCTCCTCCTCCTCCCTCGTTGGATTTGGTGCAGCCTTGCCCTTCAGCCTCAGATTCCTCGCTCTCATCAGACGAGCCGCTGCTGCTGCTGCTGCTGTCACTGGAAGCGCCGCTGCTGTCACCGCGGGATATCGGAGCGCTCTTGGAAGCTCCCTGCTCTTCGTCATCTTCTTCTTCCTCCGCCACCATTGTTGCTGCCTCCTCCAGCTCCTCCAGCTCCAGATCCAAGTCTTTTTTGCTCAGAGAGGCTTTTTGTAACGTTGCGGCAAAGGCTGTCACCTTGTTGGACCTGTGAGGATAAAGAGGGGGAGATGGTGACATGTTAGGAAAGCAAAAAGTTGTTTCACTTTTCCTAATAAAACTGGTGTATGACTTTGCAGAGACGGGAGGGAAAAGAGAGATATCCAACTACAACTTCATCAGTGGTACTCGAGAAGAGTGAGGCACGACTGACTGATCGACTGGCTCCGCGTACTAAAGACATAGCCACTGGATAACCATCTACAAATCCAATA